>NC_057710.1:105976139-106019127 GCF_004010195.1 Chiloscyllium plagiosum
GGTGAACACGCTCATTGTTCAGATTTACAGGTGAACACGCTCATTGTTCAGATTTACTGGTGAACACACTCATTGTTCAGATTTACTGCTGAGCACGCTCATTGTTCAGATTTACAGGTGAACACGCTCATTGTTCAGATTAACTGCTGAGCACGCTCATTGTTCAGATTTACAGGTGAACACGCTCATTGTTCAGATTAACTGCTGAGCACGCTCATTGTTCAGATTTACAGGTGAACACGCTCATTGTTCAGATTTACTGCTGACCATGCTCATTGTTCAGATTTACTGGTAAACATGCTCATTCTTTAGATTCACTCGTCAACATGCTTATTGTTCAGATTTACTGGTGAACACATTCATTGCTCAGATTTACTGGTCAATGCAATGATTACTCAAATTTACTGGTGAACGCGCTCATTGTTCAGATTCACTGTTAAACACACTCATTGTTCAGATATACTGGTCAACGCATTGATTATTCAGATTTACAGGTGAACACGCTCATTGTTCAGATTTACTGGTGAACACGCTCATTGTTCAGATTTACTGCTGACCATGCTCATTGTTCAGATTTACTGGTAAACATGCTCAGTTCTTTAGATTCACTGGTGAACACGCTCATTGTTCAGATTAACTGCTGAGCACGCTCATTGTTCAGATTTACAGGTGAACACGCTCATTGTTCAGATTTACTGGTGAACACGCACATTTCTCAGACTTACTGGTCAACATGCTCACTGTTCAGATTTACTGGTGAGCTCCCTGATTATTCAGATTTACTGGTGAGCTCCCTGATCATTCAGATTGATTGGTGAGCATACTCACTGTTCAGATTTACTGGTGAACATGCTTATTGTTCAGATTTACTGGTGAACACATTCATTGCTCAGATTTACTGGTCAATGCAATGATTACTCAAATTTACTGGTGAACGCGCTCATTGTTCAGATTCACTGTTAAACACACTCATTGTTCAGATATACTGGTCAACGCATTGATTATTCAGATTTACTGGTGAACACGCTCATTGCTCAAATTCACTGGTCAACATGCTCACTGTTCAGATTTACTGGTGAGCTCGCTGATTATTCAGATTTACTGGTGAGCATACTCACTGTTCATATTTACTGGTGAACACACTCAAAATTCAGATTTACTGGTGAACACACTCATTGCTCAGATTGACTAGTGCACGTTCTCATTATTTATCTTTATTGGTGAACACGCTCATTGTTCAGATTTACTGCTAAGCACGCTCATTGCTAAGATTGACTGGTGAACACACTCATTATTTTGATTTACTGGTGAATGCGCTTCTTGTTCAGATTTACTGGTGAATGTGTTCGTTGTTCAGATTTACTGGTGAATGTGTTTGTTGTTCAGATTTACTGGTGAACACATTCATTGTTCAGATCTACTGGTGAAAGTGTTCATTGTTCAGATTTACTGGTGAACATGCTTGTTGTTCAGAATTATTGATGAACACGCTCATTGCTAAGATTGACTGGTGAACACACTCATTATTTTGATTTACTGGTGAATGCGCTTCTTGTTCAGATTTACTGGTGAATGTGTTCGTTGTTCAGATTTACTGGTGAATGTGTTCGTTGTTCAGATTTACTGGTGAATGTGTTTGTTGTTCAGATTTACTGGTGAATGTGTTTGTTGTTCAGATTTACTGGTGAACACATTCATTGTTCAGATTTACTGGTGAACATGCTCGTTGTTCAGAATTATTGATGAACACGCTCATTGTTCAGATTTACTGGTGATCACGTTCATTGTTCAGATTTACTGGTGAACGCTCTGCTTGTTCAGATTGACTGGAGAACACATTGTTCAGATTTACTGGTGAGCACGCTCATTATTCAGATTTCGTGGTGAGCATGCTCATTGTTCAGATTTACTGGTGAACACGCTGATTGTTCAGATTTACTGGTGAGCACGCTAATTGCTCACATTGACTGGTGAGCACGCTGATTGTTCAGATTTACTGGTGAACACGCTGATTGTTCAGATTGGCTGGTGAGCTCGCTGATTGTTCAGATTTACTGGTGAGCATACTCATTGTTCAGATTTACTGGTGAACACGCTCATTGTTCAGATTTACTGGTGAACACACATATTATTTTGATTTACTGGTGAATGCGCTCATTGTTCAGATTTACTGGTGAATGCGCTTATTGTTCAGATTTACTGGTGAATGTGTTTGTTGTTCAGATTTACTGGAGAACGTATACGTTGTTCAGATTTACTGGAGAACATGCTCATTGTTCAGATTTACTGGTGAACACATTCATTTTTCAGATTTACTGCTGAACGCTCTGCTTGTTCAGATTGACTGGTGAACACACTGTTCAGATTTACTGGTGAGCATGCTCATTATTCAGATTTAGTGGTGAGCCTGCTCATTGTTCAGATTGACTGGTGAACACACTGTTCAGATTTACTGGTGAGCATGCTCATTATTCAGATTTAGTGGTGAGCCTGCTCATTGTTCAGATTTACTGGTGAACATGCTCATTGTTCAGATTGACTGGTGAGCTCGCTGATTGTTCAGATTGACTGGTGAACACGCTGATTGTTCAGATTTACTGGTGAACACGCTGATTGTTCACATTGACTGTGAGCTCGCTGGTTTTTCAGATTTACTGGTGAACACACTGATTGTTCAGATTTACTGGTGAACACGCTGATTGTTCAGATTAACTGGTGAGCTCGCTGAATGTTCAGATTTACTGATGAGCTCGCTGATTGTTCAGATTGACTGGTGAGCTCGCTGATTATTCAGATTTACTGGTGAGCATACTCACTGTTCATATTTAATTGTTCAGATTGACTGGTGAGCTCGCTGAATGTTCAGATTTACTGATGAGCTCGCTGATTGTTCAGATTGGCTGGTGAACACACTGATTGTTCAGATTGGTTGGTGAACACGCTGATTGTTCAGATTGACTGGTGAACACGCTGATTGTTCAGATTGACTGTGAGCTCGCTGATTGTTCAGATTTACTGGTGAACACGCTGATTGTTCAGATTGACTGGTGAGCTCGCTGAATGTTCAGATTTACTGGTGAACACGCTGATTGTTCAGATTGACTGGTGAGCTCGCTGATTGTTCAGATTTACTGGTGAGCACGCTCATTATTCAGATTTAGTGGTGAACACACTGATTGTTCAGATTTACTGGTGAGCACGCTGATTGTTCAGATTTACTGGTGAGCACGCTGATTGTTCAGATTGACTGGTGAACACGCTGATTGTTCAGATTTACTGGTGAGCACGCTCATTATTCAGATTTAGTGGTGAACACACTGATTGTTCAGATTTACTGGTGAGCTCGCTGATTGTTCAGATTTACTGGTGAAGACGCTGATTGTTCAGATTTACTGGTGAACACGCTGATTGCTCACATTGACTGTGAGCTTGCTGATTGTTCAGATTGACTGGTGAACACGCTGATTGTTCAGATCTACTGGTGAACACGCTGATTGTTCAGATTTACTGGTGAACATGCTCATTGTTTTGATTTACTAGTGAACACATAATTTTTCATATTTACTGGTGAACACGCTCATTGTTCAGAGTTACTGGTGAACATACTCATTGCTCAGGTTTAAGGGTGAACGTGTTTATTGTTCAAATTTACTGGTGAGCACGCTCATTGCCCAGATTTACTGGTGAACACGCTTATTGTTCAGATTTACTGGTTAACACACTCATTGTTCAGTTTTACTGGTCAACCAACTCGGTTCAGATTTACTGGTGAACGTGTTCGTTCTTCAGATTTACTGGAGAATATGCTCATTGTTCAGATTTACTGGTGAATGCGCTCATTGTTCCGATTTACTGGTGAACACACTCATTGTTCAGATTTACTGGTGAACACACTCATTATTCAGATTTACTGGTGAACACACTCATTGTTCAGATTTACTCCCGTCAAGCAACGCATTCAGAATGTCTGGCTTCCCTTAGCAGGGCAAAGCCAGAAAGTGAGTGTTGTTGTACTGACCTGCTGAAGTAAAGTGCAAAAGTTACTTAGCTAAAAAATAATAATCTCTTTAAAACATATTAAACTTTTGAATAACATTACCAATCTTGCAAAAACTGCTTCCAAATAAAGGACAGTATCTGTATTCCGAGGCAACAGCAATCACCCATGAAGTCAGCACTTGGAGCTGGATTCAGACCCAGGGCATGAAAATGAAATTGTGATGTTCTAACCCACTACATCGCCCACTCAACCCAAAATTAAGTCTGACTTTTCCATGAGTTGGAAGTGGGCAGGATTGTATTGGGAACTGACTGGCAGACAGGAAAGAAAGATTAGGTATGAACAGGTCTTTTTCTAAGTGGCAGTCAATGATCGTAGCTTACTCCAGCAATCAGTGTTTGTACACGAGCTATTCACTATATATATATATATCAATGGTTCAGATGAGAAAACTATGTGTCCTTTCTCTGAGTATGCCAATAACACAAAGCTGGTTGGGAGGGTATACTCTGAGGAGAATGCAGAGAAGCTTTAGTGCAATTTGGACAAATGAAGTAAGTGGGCAGATACATGGTAGGTGCATTATAATATGGAGAAATGTAAGTTTATCAAGTTTAAAAGGAAAAACAAAAAAGCAGATTATCATCTGAATACCAATAGTCTGGGAAAGGGGAAGGTGCATCAAGACCTGGGAGTCCTTGTTCACCACTCACTGAAAGGAAGCCTGCAAATGTAGCAGGTGGTGAAGAAGGCAAATGGTATGTTGGTAAGTATTAGTAAGACCACATCTGGAGTGTTGCATTTAGCTTTGGCCTCCTTTTCTGAGGAAAGATGTCTTGGTTATTGAGGGAGTGCAAAGGTCGTTTACGAGACTGATTTCTGGCATGGTGGGAGAGGTGAACTGATTAGGAGTACGTTCATATAGTTTACAAGAATGAGGAAGCATATCATAGAAGCCTATAAAATTCTAACTGGATTAGACAGGGTAGATGTAGGAAGGATGTTGTTGATGACCAAGGAGTCCAGAACTAGTGGTCACAGTCAAAGTATAAAGTGTCGGCCTTTTAGGCCAGAGTTGAGAGACTAGTGACCCTGTGGAATTCTCTGCCACAGGAAACAGTTGAGGCAGAAACATTGAAGACTTTGCAGAAAGAGGCAGATAAAGTTCTTAGAATTATCGGGATCAAAAGGAGTTAGAGCAGGGACAGGAATGGTTGTTGCAGGTTCTGGGGTTTAGGTATTTCAGTAAGAACAGGGAAGATGGTAAAAGATGGGGAGGTGTGGCATTGTTAGTCAAGAACACTATTACGATGGCAGAAAGGATGTCTGGTGAGGGCTCATCTACTGAGGTAGGGTTGAGGTTAGAAACAGGAGAAGAGAGGTCACCCTGTTGGGAGTTTTCTATAGGCATCCAGAAAGTTCCAGAGATGTAGAGGAAAGGATTATAAACAATATTATGGATAGGAGTGAAAGTGACAGGGGACTACTTATGGGGGACTTTTTACTTTCCAAATATTGATTGGAAACACTCTAATTCGAGAACTGTAGATTGGCCAGTTTTGTCCAATGTGTGCAGGAGGGTTTCCTGACAGAGTATGTAGACAGGCCAACAAGAGGCAAGGCCACATTGGGTTTAGTACTAAATAATAAACCACGCCAGGTGGTATATTTGGAGATAGGGGAGCACTTTGATGATAGTGACCACAATTCAGTTATGTTGACTTTAGCGATGGAGAGGAATAAGTATATACCACAGGGTAAGAGTTATAGCTGGGGAAAAGGCAATTATGATGCGATTAGGCAAGATTTAGGATGCATAGGATGGGGAAGGAAACTGCAGGGGAATATGGAGCTTGTTCAAGTATGTTCCTGTCAGATAGGGAAGGAAGTGGTCAAGCGAGGGAGTCATGGTTTACTAAGGAAGTTGAATCTCTTGTCAAGAGGAAGAAGGAGGCTTATGTTAGAATGAGACTTTAAGGCTCAGTTAGGGTACTTGAGAGTTATAAGTTAGCCAGGAAGGACTTAAAGAGAGAGCTAAAAAGAGACAGAAGGGGACATGGGAAGTCTTTGGCAGGTAGGATCAAAGAAAATCTTAAAGCCTTCTATAGGTATGTCAGGAATAAAAGAATGACCAGAGTAAGGTTCGGGCCAATCAAGGATACTAGTGGGAAATTGTGCGTGGAGTCCGAGGAGATAGGAGAGGTGCCAAATGATTATCTTTCATCAGTATTCACACTGGAAAAAGACAATGTTTTAGAGGAAAATACTGAGATATAGGCTATTAGACTAGACGAGATTGAGATTCACAAGGAGGAGGTGTTAGTAATTCTGGAAAGTGTGAAAATAGATAAGTCCCCTGGGCCAGATGGGATTTATCCTAGGATTCTCTGGGAATCTAGGGAGGAGATTGCAGAATCTTTGCCTTTGATCTTTATGTCATCATTGTCAACAGGAATAGTGGCAGAAGATTGGAGGATAGCGAATGTTGACCCCTAGTTCAAGAAGGGAAATAGACACCCCTGGTAATTATAAACCAGTGAGCCTTACTTCAGTTGTGGGTAAAGTGTTGGAAAGAATTATAAAAGATAGGATTTCTAATCATTTGATTAGAAATCAATTTGATTAGGGATAGTCAACACGGTTTTGTGAAGGATAGGTCATGCCCCAAAAAACCTTATTGAGTTCTTTGAGAAGGAGCCAAACAGGTGGATGAGGATAATGCTGTTGATGTGGTGTACATGAATTTCAGTAAAGCATTTGATAGGGTTCCCCACAGTAGGCTATTGCAGAAAATACAGCACCATGGGATTGAGGGTGATTTAACAGTTTGGATCAGAAATTGGCTAGCTGAAAAAAGACAGAGGTTGATAGGGTTCTTAGGAAGGCATATGGTGTGTTAGTTTGTATTGGTAGGAAGATTGAGTTTTGGAGCCATGAGGTCATGCTGCAGCTCTACAAAACTCTGGTGAGGCTGCACTTGGAGTATTGCGTACAGTTCTGGTAGCCACATTGTAGGAAGGATGTGAAAGCATTGGAAAGGGTGCCAAGGAGATTTACCAGGATTTTGCCTGTTATGGAGGGAAATCTTAGAAGGAAAGGCTGAGGACTTGAGGCTATTTTTATTAGAGAGAAGGTTGAAAGGTGACTTAATAAAAACATATAAGATGATAGAGGATTAGATGGAGTGGACAGTGAGAGCTTTTTTTCCTCAGACAGTGATGGCTAGCACATAGGGACATAGCTTTAAATTGAGGGGTGATAGATATAGGACACACGTCAGAGGTAGGTTCTTTACTCGGAGAGTAGTAAGGGCATGAAATGCCCTGCCTGCAACAGTAGTAGACTCGTCAACTTCAAGGGCATTTAAATGGTCATTGGTTAAACAAATGGAATAGTATAGGTTAGATGGGCTCACATTTGTTTCACAGGTCAGCACAACATCGAAGGCCGAAAGGCCTGTACTTCGCTGTAATATTCTATGTTCTATTTTCTAAAGTAGAAACAGAGTTGGATGATCAGCCATGATTATACTGAATGATGGAGCAGGCTCAAAGAGTTCAAATGGCCTACTCCTGTGCCTATATTCTACATTTCTAAAATGTATTAAATTTTACACTTTGTTCCACTGAGCAAATCTGAAACAAGAACAGTGACCTTCCTTGCAGAGTCAACTATCAGTTTGAGCATTCCAATAAATATTGAGAAACCTTCTAATTTACCATATAGAATAAAACACACATGCAGTGACATTTAATTAATTAATGCTAATGTCCCAAGCCACACAGTGAGGTTTCTGTTACTATGCAACCACAACACCTTCATTTTAAGCTCCAGTATAATTTCTACTTAATTTGCTTATGCATTTACACCACTGATCATGTAGTGTCAAAGTCTCAATTCACTTGCTGCATAACGAGATGAAATGAATCTTGTTTTATAGTAAAATTATGATTGTGCCTTGCTATTTCTACCAACCTAACTTATAAACAAAAATCTCAGATTATTAAAATTGAAGCATCACTGAAGCACCTTCAGATTGTTTCTACTTTGCCAGTCATTTCCTATAGTTTTGCCCAGTCAGTGGAAGTTTAATTTTACTCGAGTCATGGCAGCTGATTTTCTTTTATAATATTGGCTGAATTTTCAGATGGAAATTACATTCAGCAAGTGCACTATGGCTGCTGCCAAAATCAGATCCTGAAATTGTCAGATCACCAAAATACTCTTGCTTCTAACAAATTCACACTGTGAGTACTAGCAGCGTGAAAATGACACTTTGAACTAAGCAGCATTGCATCCATTTATAAGGCACTTGTTGTTATGTCGCCCATGGTCTTATCAGACCATAGGGCTGCTCCCTCATTAGAAAAAGAAGCCATTGGTGGTGATTTAACCTGAGGGCCACTAGACCTCAGGCAAGGGAAGAGGTTGAGAAGGAGAGTCGTTCACGGTAACCTCAAACCAGTGATAGGAATTGAACCCATGCTATTGGCATCACACGATACAGCCAACTGAGCTAAACCGATTCCCATTTATAAGATTTTGAACAAGGAAGAGCACAGAGGAGCACTCAGTCCATTTTGTTTATCCTGGCTCTCATGTAAGAGGAATGCCACTAGTCTAGCTCCCTCAACTTTTCTCTGTAATCCTGATGACTTTCCTTTCTTTGGGTAATTATCTGATTCCCTTTCGAAAGCCATGATTTACAACAAATGTATGCTCCTAATTTCTCTTCTAGCCAAAAAAGTGCAGAAATGAATCTCATAAATTAATGGGAATTTTACCTCTAGTTATTTGATTTGGCCTTTGTGTTTGACTGATTCTTGTAAAACGTCTCTTTTTTAAAAAAATCATCTGGCCACTTCAACCTCTGCAGACATTCGCTGGATTGCACTCTCCGGTTTGTTTGTGTAAAATACACAGTCATTTCAGATCAACATCATAAGCTGAAGAATTGGAGAATGAAGCACTTTTTTTTGGATTAGAATTTTGAATCCTGTCAAGAATGCAGCAATTTCAAAGCTGAGTTGGCACCTAACTATAACTGAACTTGAATTTGCTGTTTTCTCTGTTTTATCAACCTGTCAATCAACCAGGTCCAATCACCTATCTCCTGACGTGGTGAAATTTGTTACTGCAAACAAGAGTTTATTAAAGTCATCAAAGCAAATGCATCCAAAGCATTTCACTTCAGTTTTGCTGACAAATGATTGCTTTAACACTTTGCTCAGTATCTACAAACTGTAATCCTAATTTTTTACCACAGAGCTTTAAAGTGGGATGGCAAATACACACAGTAGTCTTAGCTCGGCAGAGGCACCAAGATGTTACAATCTTGTCCATTATGCTTGATATGTTCTTCTGCTCACTTAACAAATTAGGTACAAATTAGGTTTATGTTCACAAATATATAAAGCTATTTTGCTTCTATGTCTTATATGGCAACAGCAGAAAATAGTGAGATCCCATAATGCAATTCAGTTTTTCATAATTGTTTGTAGCAACCAGCACAGATATAGATGTTATGTTTAACTGCGTGCATAAATTGGTGCCATTTGTTCAGGAATATATATAGTACTTTAAAAGGAATTGCCTTAGCCTTTGCTGCATTTTGAGTGTAGGATACGATCTCATACCTTTCTTATTATCATGTTCAAATAGAGTATTTGACATAGCTGGATAAAAAAAAACAAAGCAATTAATTGAGATGCGACAACAGCAGGTTAACTCTCAGTAGAAACCAGGTTAGAAGCCAAGCTGCAAATTAGTGTGATGTGTTTCATTAAATGCCATCTTGCCAATTCCCAAAATTAGGCGGTTTCAACATCCACCATTGAACATACAATTAAGTAAGGCAAATGAAGCCTTCTGTTTCTTTCACAGTATACACCAAGTTAGTGGTCTATATAGGAAGCTACACATTGTGCCCAGTGCATCAGTTTTTGGTTTGAGCTATGACTTGATCCTTTGCCAAAAGCCAAAGAACAAAAAAGAAGCTGAAAAATGTTATCATAGAATCCCTACCGTGTGTAAACAGGCCATTTAGCCCATCAAGTCCACACCCATCCTCCAAAGAGTATCCCACCTAGACCCAATCCCTTACCTTTTTGCTCTACACTTCTCCTGGCTAATGCACTGAAGCTTACACTTTCCTAAATACTATGGGCAATTTAGAATGGCCAATTCACCTGGCTTGCACACTGCGGACTGTGGGAGGAAACCAGAGTACCTGAAGGAAGCCCACGCAGACACAGTGAGAATGTGCAAGCTCCACAGAGACAGTCACCCGAGGCTAGAATCAAACTCATGACCTCGCGCTATGAGGCAGCAATGCTAACCACTGAATCACTATGCTGCCTAAAATACTGTTTCCTCTTCAGGTAAGCATCTGAGTTAACAGCGGATTGCTTCATCTATTTAGAATTGCATGCCATTCCTAAAGTAAGGACAGAGATTTGTCGAGTTTCAGTACCTATAGTAATGAGAAAAGTATTTACTCTCCTGCACATGGAACTAATTTTGAAATTTTGTCTACAGCTTAAAATTTCATTGGCTTTTCCAATGTTACATTGTAAATAATGAAATAACTCGCTGCAGATAATTTATTGTGTATTCACATGTGAATAGCTGATAGAAATCATATTGTGAAAAAACTTACAGAACAATTATTAATGTGGTACCTGCAGCACAATATATACAAGCTGAGAAATAATAAAATGGATGCAAATTTATACAAAGGTTAAAGGGTTTTCAAAATAATAGCACATTAAACTACTTATATCACGTTCATAACATCAAATGCCTAATTGAAGCAGGATATTTAAATGTAAAATGAATACAGAATTATTTTTAAAATCAATATCTTGAAATCATTTAATGAACTTTAATACTTCTACTGGGGAAAGACACATTCATGTCAGTAATCAATTCCTTTTTGTAAAGTGCATTGTATTGAATGTTTTCTGCAGGTTTTTATCTTTTATTGGCTCTGGTAGAAAGCTTTGCAAATTGTTATATTTATGCACTACTTACAAAAATTCTGATCCAAAAGTCATCCTAATACAAACAGAAAAAAGGTCTTGCCAAATTGATTGTGCACTTAATGATAAACTGTGCTATGTAAATATTTAGCTATGTAGGCAGCATGAAGCCATTTTGCAGGTGATCCCTGGAGGATTGTCAGGGATGTATTCCTTGAAAATGAGATTTTCAGAAGCTAGGTAGGTCAAATGATGGGCAAAATAATATTAAAGTATATAGTTCCAACAAAATTTCAACAGTGATTTCCCAGTCTCTGATCATAATTTTAGTGTAAGGTGTTGTATAATATCTTTGAGGAGAAAGTGAGGACTGCAGGTGCTGGAGATCAGAGCTGAAGAAGGGCTTATGCCCGAAACGTCGATTCTCCTGTTCCCTGGATGCTGCTTGACCTGCTGCGCTTTTCCAGCAACACATTTTCAGCAGTTGTATTATATCGCACAGTCAATATTCCAGTCTACCATGAAGAAACATGCTTATGGTGTGACTACTGTATCATAACATGTGACCAGAGGGTATAAAGGTCTCATACTCCATCTTACCCCAGAAATCTCTTGAAGTATGACACTCTTCTGTTGTACTCTAAAAGATTAATATTCACACAGATGCATCTGTGCTTGTGAATGTGATTTTTCTATGTAATAGATAGATGAAATACATGTATGTTAGATTCTTAAAAATCAAAGTATCAGTACCCAAATTGTTATGTTACGGGAGACAAATAAACAATGTCATATCAGGTAAAAACACTCTGTTCAAGGTAATCTCAAACCATTGTTCAGATTTCCAGCATCTACAGTTCTTTATTTTATTTTCAACACAGAGGTCCTTTGAAGCAAGTGGTGAGCTGAAGTTGCCAGTTTTCCACTCTGACTTCCACATCGAGAATTCTCAGCATCTAGTTTGCCTGCAGCAGCTGGTAGGACAGGAAGCTGCATATTATTGAGGCAGGATTTGCAGTTCCTAAGGTCGATGAAAAACTTTGATCCCTATCATTACTGTCCCCTGTGGAGAATCTTGCCTCAGCACTGGATCTTAGTTAAAAGATAAAACCAGCTATTCCCCAATTTGTGTTCAGCCTTGCTGCATTTCTCATGTGATTCTCATTTCTCTGGCACATGTTACCATAGGCCCCCATAACACTCCAAACTAAATATCTGTTCAATATCCAACAGAAAAGAAGAGTTAAGCTAGAATTTCACTTGCTATCACACAAACATGAACGAGGTATGACTTTTCCTTTGATAGAAATACTAACTCACAATGACTACCAGAAAGCTCTGCATCTCACAGAAATACAAAACTGAAATGTTGCTGTCAATGCCACTTCTAAATTCACTCACGCCTTTTTTAAAATTCATTCATATGGTTCAAGCTTTACTGACTTGGTCCATGTTTATTACCAATCCTTACTTGCCCTTGAGAAGGTGGTGGTGAGTTGTCTTCCTGAAATTCCGCTGTCCATGCGTTGTAGGTGGACGCACAATGGTGCTAGAGAGGGAATTGCAGGATTTCAACCCAGTTACACTGAAGGATTAGCGATATATTTCCAGGTCAGGATAGTTAGTGGGAGAAAGTGAGGACTGCAGATGCTGGAGATCTGAATCGAGAGTGTGGTTTGGATCCAAAGTGTAGTGTGTGATGTTCCCATGCACATGCTGCCCTTGTCTTTCCCAATGTTGGCCATGATTGGTTTGGAAGTTGCTGTCAAAGGAACCTGGATGAACTTTCACAGTGCATCTTATATATGGCTAAGACTGCTGCTGCAAGGTAAACAGATATTGTTTAGAACCATATCTGCCATTTTTATTTGCATTACTGACAAAGTCAGCAATTTCCCATGAAACTCCCGATGAGGCGAAATAGGGGAGGAGGGGGAAGTTTGGGCTCTGCTGTCTATCATATTCCTATATAATAATCTGTCAATAGTTTGTATTCTTTGAGTTCAGGGGAAGTTCTGCCTGAGCGGACTGGGACAAATACTGAGCTGGTATCTATAGTAAACTCTGAAGAAGGTGAATATTCCACTTTCTAGTACAGCACCATGAGTTCTACACTCTTGTAAGTGAACAGCTACAGACTTTATTGAACATAACTATGTACAGAAGTTGGTAAGTGAAGGCATTTTATTTGGAGTCCTACAGACCCAGGCTCCCTCTGATCTGAAATTGCTAAATCCTTTGGATATGTACAGTAACTATATCTGGAGGAAAGATATAATTTCCCCTACTCTATATCTCCTCCCAGGTTCATTTACAATATTTCATTTTTACCATTAACATTCAACCATTAACATTTAACACTTCCACTCCACTTCCCCCTCAACTACCTGAGAGATTCTTGTGCTTTAGGGATTAATCTCCAAGAACATTTTAGTCCTATTAGAGGACGTGCCAGATGTATGCACTCTTTTGTCATTCCCTTGTCAGCACATCGGTGGGGTGGAATGACAGCTTCTGACCACAGCTGGTCTTTGGGCTGTGGCTGAGATGAAGACATGAATGTCGTAGCAATGAAGACGAAGCTGGGAAAAGCTGATGCCAAAAGAGAAGGCACAGGACTCACCTGATCAGGGCTTCTTGCCAATGAAGGCAAGGAAGTAAAATTCTCACTCTCTTTTGTACCTGCTTTTCTTTGTGAGACAAAGGTAATGTAGGAGAATCAAGGATATTCTGAAGATTATGTTGCAGGTGAGGGGATGAAGTTTTCCCCATTAGTTCGAGAGGAGTATCTCTTTCAGTACATTGCGGTAACAGCTCAACACTTACTCTGATGCAAGATGCTGAGGTGAAGGCAACTACATGTCAGAGTCTACATGAGAAAGCAGGAATGTATACCATGTAAATAGAAATAAACTGCTGAAGCAGGATCTATGTGAAACTCTTGTGCAGTCCTCTGACTTACAGAGCTACTCAAAAGAACATTCTCCTTCTGCAATCTGTCATTAAAAAGGGAACAAAGTTTCTCATTTTCTTTCTGTAAGTTAAGGCCCATTATCATGCAGTTAGTGGAGATTGTTCTTAAGGAAACCAGTCATCTTGATCCTGGAATTCTGAGTATTTCTATAACAAAGAGGCATTTCCCCCATCAAAAGACATCTCCTTCGTTACACTTGAGTGAGAGCACTAGTTGTCTGAGTGTAGGATTTCTGTCAATCTTCTTCAATGCTCCTCAGTAATAGCCTTCAAAGGTAGGTTGTTTTGTTTGATTGCTAGCAACTGGAATTTTACTCTCTCGTCTCACTGAGGTAGTTAGGTGATGCTAATCCTTGTTAAATTTTGAGAAGCTCAAGCTCATTCCCATGTTCAACTTTAAACTTCATCAAGGTATTGTGTGCATCTATGAGCTCATTGATGTGGTCTCAGGCTTTTCTTGAAAAATGCTTTAGTGTTTGGCACAGCTGGTTGATAGGTTTTTCTTGAAACCTCCAGCTGTCATTTGTGCAATATCAACAGTTTTCTGCACATAGAATATTTATATGGTCTGCTTTACATCTGAGAATCTCTTTGTCTTTGGCTAGATTCTTATCAACTACTTGATGTCATCATGCTTCTGTTTGGTGGATCTTTTTTGTAGATTGAAACTTTTCTCCAAACCTGTAAAATTCATGTCAGTGTTGTCTGTACATGATTGTCCAATGCTTCTGCCAATGCAGGTGTGGCCTGATCCACTCTGACTGAATCTTGAATGTTCTGGAATTTGTTTTGAAGCTTTGAGTCCTCTTCCTTGCATCAATGATGCATTCTTTCTAATTCCACAATTTTTTGATGCCTTAGATTTTGCAGTCATCTTTTTAGCTGTAAAAAATGTTTAAATCTTCACTTGCTAGCCTTAGTGGCTGTTAATATAAGGTAATGTTCTTGTTTCCCAGCAGTGATCTGACTTTCCACTCTGGAAAGAACATCTTCATTAAACACTAACTTTTTATTCACTCATAGGTCTCTTTGGCTAGATCAGCATTTATTATCTAACCCTCATCATCCAGAGAGAAGTTAAGAGTCAACCACATTACTGTTGGTCTGGAGTTAGAAGAGGGTCAGATCAGGTAAGGATGACAGATTTCTTTCCAGAATCATAGAGTTATACAGGACATTTTCCAAATGACAATAGTGAAACAGATGTTTTTGTCTGCCAATTAACAGTGGTGTCATGGTCATCATTAGACTATTAATCCTATATTCTTTACTGAATTCAAATTCCACCTTCTGCCATACTCCTCAGAGTATTAGCTACGTTTATGGATTAATAGTCTGGTGATAATATAGTTAGGCCATCGCCTTCCCCCAGTTGTAGTTCCTTCATCTCATTTGCAGCTTCAATGCAATAGCTAAACAATAACGTTCTTCTTTTGTGCATCTTAGAAAGTGTTAAGGTAGATAAGACCCTGGGTCCAGATGGGATCCATCCCAGAATATTGAGGGAGGCAAGAGAATAAAATTGCTGAGGCATTGACTGACATCTTTATATCCTCTTTGGCCACACGTGAGGTCCCAGGTGACTGGAGAATAGCCAATGCTGTACCATTGTTTAAGAAGGGTAGCAGGGCCAATCCTGGAAAGTATAGGCCTGTAAGCCTCATGCTGGTGGTAGGGAAATTATTGGAAAAAGTTCTCAGGGACTAGATCTATACACATTTAGAAGCAAATGGACTTATTAGCAATAGACAGCATGATTTTGTTCAGGAGAAATTGTGCCTCACTAACTTGATTGAGCTTTTTGAGGAGGTGATGAAGATAATTGATGAGGGAAAGGCAGTTGATGCTGTTTACATGGACATCAATAAAACCTTTGGCAAGGTCCCTCATGGCTGACTGGTCCAAAAGGTGAAGTCACATGGTATCAGGGGTTAGCTGACAAGATGGATACAGAATTGGCTGAGTCAATGGAGACAGAGGGTAGCAGAGGAAGGATGCTTTTCAAATGGAAGGCTGTGATTAATGATGTTCCACAGGGATCAGTGTTGGGACCTCCACTGTTCATGATTGACAGAAATGATTTGGAGGAAAACACAGTTAGTCCAATTAGTAAGGTTGTGGACAATACAAAGATTGATGGAGTTGCGGATAGTGGGGAGGATTGTCAGAGGATACAGCAGGATATAGACCAGTTGGAGGCATGGGCAGAAAAATATCAGATGGAGTTTAATCTGGACAAATGTAGTGAAATATTTTAGAAGGTCAAGTACCGGTCGAAATTAGATCATGAATGACAGAACCCTTAAGAGTACAGATGTGCAAAGATATCGGGGTATGCAGATCCACAGATCACTGCCAGTAGCAGCACAAGAAGGACAGTTCAAGCCTGGATATAGTCCAGATCTTGTTGCCATTGAACATGGAGTGCTTCAGTATCTGAGGAGTCGAGAATGGTGCTGAACATTGTGCAATCATCGGTGAATATTCTGACTTTATGATGGAGGGAAAGTGATTGCTGAAGCAGCTGAATATGATTGGACCTGGGCCACTACCCCGAGGAACTCCTGCAGACATGTCCTTGAAGCTAAGATGACTGACCTCCAACAACGCAACCGTCTTCCCATGTACCAGTTATGATCCCAACAAGTAGAGAGTTTTGCCCAATACCAATTGATTCCAGTTTGACGAGGACTACTTGATGCCACATCCAGTCAAATGCAGCCTTAATCTCAAGGGCTGTCACTCTCACTTTACCTCTGGAATTCAGCTCGTTTGTCCATGTTTGAACCAAGGCTGTAATGAGGCCAGGAGCTGAGTGGCCCGGGTGGAACCCAAACTGGTTGTCACTGAGCAGATTATTGTTGAGCAGGTACTGATTGATAACACTGTTGATGACACCTTCCATCACTACTGATAATTGAGAGTAGACTGATAGGGCGCTAATTGGCTGTGTTGGATTTGTCCTGCTTCTTTTGTGTCAAGGACATACCTGGACAATTTTCCACATTGTCAGCTAGTTGTCAGCATTGTACAGGCTCTTCTTCTATAGCGCACAACCCCGCATTATAGAAAAGCGCACTTTAGAAACAGCATTTAAAGTGTTGGCAATCTCATCATGTTACAGCCAACACACGTTTTAAAGTTTGCGCTTTAGAAACAATGTCCCCAATTCGTCAATCACATTACAGAGAAGTCACATTAACGAAACTTGTGTTGTAGCAGAACGACCTGTAACTGTACTGAAAGAATTTGGCTAGGGTTGCAGAAGTTCTGGACCACAAGTTTTCAGTACTATTGCCAAAATGTTATCAGGGACCATAGTCTTTGCACTATGCAGTGTCTTAAACCATTTCTTGATATCACATGGAGTGAATCGAATTGGCTGAAAACTGGAATCTGTAATATTGGGGACCACTGAACAGGCCAAGATAGATCATCCACTTGGCACTTCAAATCATACAATCATAGATTTATACAGCACAGAAACAGACCATTTCGTCCAACTAGTCTGCACCATTCAGACATTCCAATTTGATCGAGTCCCATTTGCCAGCATTTGGTCCATATCCATCTAAACCCTTCCTATTCATATACCCATCCAGATACCTTTTTAAATGTTGTAATTGTACCAGCCTCTACCACTTCCTCTGACAGCTCATTCCACACATGCACCACCTTCTGTGTGAAAATGTTCGTGCTCAGGTCCTTCTTACACCCCTTTCCTTCTCACCTTAAACCTATGTCCTCTAGTTTTGGACTCCCCACCCCAGGGAAAAGACCTTGTCTATTCACCCTATCCATGCTCCTCATCATTTTATAACCCTCCATAATGTCACCCCTCAGCCTCCAATGCTCCAGGGAAACAAATCTTCAGCCTATTCAGCCTCTCCCTATAACTTGAAGCCTCCAGCCCTGGCAGCATCCTTGTAAATCTTTCCTGCACTCTCTCAAGTTTAACAACATCCTCCTTATAAAATGTGACCAGAATTACATACAATATTCTCAAAGCAGCCACAACTCCTATACTCACTGTCTTGACTACTGAAAGTAAGCATGCCAAATGGTTTCTTCACCACCCTGTCTATCTGCAACTACTTTCAAGGAACTATGAACCTGTACTCCAAGGTCTCTTCAGCAACACTCCCCAGGACCCTACCATTAAGTGCATAAGTCTTGCCTGATTCATCCTTCCAAAATACAACACCTCACATTTATCTAAATTAAGCTACATCTGCCTTACTATTAAGTGTATAAGTCCTGCCCTGGTTTTCCTTACCAAATGCCACCCTTCGGCATATTGGCCCATTTGGTCAAGGTCCCCTTGTACTCTGAGATAATTTTCTTTACATCACTTATTTTGGTATAATCTGCAAACTTACTAACCATACCTCTTATGTTCACATCCAAATCATTTATATAAATGATGAAAATCAATGGACCCAGCACCGATCCTTGTGGCACACTACTGGTCATAGGCCTCTAATCTGAAAAGCAACCCTCCACCACCACCTTCTGTCTCCTATATTCAACGCACTTTTCTATCCAAATGGCTAGCTCCCCCTGGATCCCATGTGATCTAACTCTATTACCCAGCCTACCAATGCTTGTCAAACACTTTACTGAAGTCCAGATAGACAACGTCCACTGCTTTGTCTTCATCAATCTTCTTTGTCATCTCTCCAAAAAACACAATCTAATGAGACATGATTTCCCATGCATGCTGACTATCCCTAACCAGTCAGTGCCTCTCCAAATACATGTAAATCCTGTTCCTTAGAATCTGCACCAACAATTTACTCACCTCTGACGTTAGGCTCACAGGTCTGTCATTCCCTAACTTTTCCTTGCAGCCTTTCTTGAATAATGGCACTACATTTGCCACCTTCCAGTCTTCCAGCACCTCACCAATGGCTGTCAATGATACTGATGTCCCAGCAACGGACCCAGCACTCTCCTCCTTAGCTTCCCAGAAAGTCTGGGAAACACATGATCAGCTCCTGAGGATTTATCTGCCTTTATAGATTTGAAGACCTCCAGCACCTCCTCTTCTGTAACATGAACTGCTTTCACAATATCTCTACTTATTTCCCCAATTTTTCCCTAGCTTCCATATCCTTGTCCACAGTAAAAAGCTGCATGCAATATTCATTTAGTATCTCATCCAGTTCCTGCGGTTTTACACATAGACAACCACATCAACCGTTAAGATGCCCTCCTCTCTCCCTCGTTACTCTTTTGCCTTTAACATGCTTTTAGAATCTCATTGGATGCTCCTTAACTCTGTTTGCCAAAGCTATCTCATGTTCCCTTTTTGCTGTCCGGATTTCTCTCTTAAGTATACACCTATCGCCTTTATACTCCTCTTGGGATTCACTGAATCCCAGCTGTCTATACATTAAATATGCCATTTTTTTTCTTGACCACAGCCATCTGTTTCACGGATATGTTGGGCTCTTCCATCATTGACAATGGAGATATTTGTGCAGCCTCCTCCTCTGGTGAATTATTGAATTGTCCACCACTATTCACGACTGAATATAATGGGACTACAGGGCTTAGATCTGATCCATTTGTTGTGAGCTCACTTAGCTCTGTCTATCACTTGCTGCTTATGCTGTTTAACATACAAGTCATCCTGCCTGATGGTTGCACCATGTTGACACCTCATTTTCAGGTATGCCTGGTGCTGCTCTTGGTGTGTCCTCCTAAACTCTCCATTGAACCAGGGTTGATCCCCTGACTCAATGGTAATGTTGAGTGGGGGATATGCCACTCATGAGGTTGCAGATTGTGCTGGAGTACAGTTCTGCTGCTGCTGATGGCCCATGGCACCTCATGGACATCTGTTTGATCTGTTTGATGTCTGTTCCATTTAGCATGGTGATAGTGTAATACAGCACGATGGAGGTTATTCTCAATGTGAAGGCAGGAGTTCATCTCCACAAGGACTGTGCGATGGTCACTCTTACCAATACTGTCATGGACAGATGTATCTGCAGCCAGCAGTTGATGAGGTCAACCATGAGGAGGACCCGACCAGTTCGATCAGTAGTTCTGCTGCTGAGCCAGTCTTGGTGGTGGATATTGACATCCCCCACCTAGAGTATATTTTTCACCCTCACCAGCCTCAGTGTTTCTCTCAAGTGTTGTTGAACATAGAGGCGCACTGTTATGTGCTAACAAGTGGGAAGTTTCTTTGACACTGTTGAAACTGAAGCCTGAATGAGCCATGGCATTCTGTACCTAACTCCATTTTATAAATTTAATTTGGCATCATGTTCAGCACAACATGGTGGGCTGAAGAGCCCGTCCCTGTGCTTTACAGTTCTATGTTCCATGAAGCCATGGGATTTTATGGGGTCCAGAGTCAATGTTGAGAACCCCCAGGACAACTTCCTGGCTGTATACTACTGAGCTGCCACCTTTGCTGGGTGTGGCCATATACAGGGATGGTTATGGTGGTTTCTGGGATATTATACGCTATGATTCAGGGAGTACGAATATGTCACGCTGTTACTTGATTAGTCTGTGAGAAACCACTCCCAGTTTTAGCACAAACCCACAAATGTTAGTGAGGAAAACTTTGCAGGGTTCACAGCGCAGTTTGTGCCATTGGTTGACACCAGGTGGTCAATCCAGTTTCATTTCTTTGTTAAGACTTCATCACAATAGATTTAACTGAATGGCTTGCTAGGCCATTTCTGACAGCAATTGAGAGTAAATCGCATTGCTGTGGGTCTGGAGTCACGTGTCAGCCAGACCAGGTGAGGATGGCAGATTTCCTTCCCTGGAGGACGTTAGTGAACCAGATTTTTTTTCCAACAGTTGACAATGGTTTCATGGTCATAGTAGATTCTTAATTACAGATTTTTAAAATTGAATTCAAATTCCATCTCTGCCATGGCAGAATTTCAACCCAAGTCCCCAGACGTTAGCTGAGTTTCTGGAGTAATACTCTGGGTAATGTAACAAGGCCATTGTCTCTTCCAGTAGGAGCAATAAACCCTCCTTCCTTGATCAGGAATCAAGCCTAGGCCACTGTGGTGAAAGCATTGAATCCTAACCACTAGACCACCAGGGAAAACAGGAAATGTTCTTGTGCAAACAAAATAAAAGTGTTGTTATTGTGTTATATATTAAAGAATATTATACTTTCTTATCCGATTATGTGCAATCCATTGTGCTGATCACATTATTTTGTAACTATAAAACTGTATGAATTTAAATATCCCAAGTGAGTATATAATAAATGAGAAGTGAGGTCAGGAGATTTAAATTTAATTGAAGATTAGCATTAGCAACAAATGGTCACATCAGAATTAATCTAATTTTATGGAGTTTGTTTAGGGATGTCAATCAGATGGGAAATGCCTTAATGAGGTATGGAAGTTATGTTCTTCATCTTTAGCTCTTTGACCTTTTTTGAAAGAAAAGGAAGATTTTCAAATTGGACCCAACTTGGGATATGGCATCACTGATAATCCCAGCATTTGTTTCCCATCATTAATTTCACTTTAATTAAGAGACTGGTAAGGCAATTAATTGACTGCGTTATTGCTGTGAATCTGGCATCACATGTAGACTAAATCAGTTAAGGATAGCAGATATCCTTCCCTGAAGAACTTTAGTGAGTAAGGTGGGTTTTGACAGAAAAAAATCAACAATGGTTAAATGGTCACCATTAGATTAGCTTCTAATTCTGAATTTTATTGAAGCCAAATTTCACCATCTGCTAGTGTGGGATTCAAATACATGTTCCCAGAAGGTAAGCGTGGGGCTCTGGATTACTGACATTTCCACTATGTACAGCCCACACTCCTTGTAAAAGTAGGATTTTGTTCCAGTCAAATATCATTTCAGTTGTCCAATAACTCTCAAGGGAGAGGCATAGTGGTGATTGTGGAGCTAAATATAAGGTGTTTTTTTCTGCATTAGTTGCACAAAGCACTCATTGCAAAAGTATTGTGAAAGCACCACAATATTTAGACAATGCCTTAGAGGTTCTAGCCTTGAGGGGAGACTGTCCCTCCTCCTCCTACATAATGGGAGAAGGGTGCGCTGCCACACTGTAAGATTGGGATGGTCAAAAATGGCAGAACATTCCAGTGCAAGAAGTTAAACTACTTGGAGTTCAGCACTCCCTTGGACTCCCCTACACTCCAGCCTAGAGCATGTTAGCTTGCAGGATACCCATTGATCTTTCCATTTTTTGACAATGTCCATCAAGGCAAGTCAATGTAGGAACCCATAGCAGCAAAACTAATATGTGATTCTGCCCTCCTGTGGTCTAGTTCCTGTGACCCTAGGCCCTTGGTGAGCTCCTGAAATTTGGCGTTGATGGATCTCCAGGTCAGAATGCCTCCTGAATTCACTAGCCCCTCGAGCTGGTCTTTTCTTGAGCACAATTAAGTTTGGTAAATCTTCAAGGAGACATGCTTCATTTACTTCAAACTCCATAGAGGTCTAGAATTTTCAACACTCACACTGAAAGAGAAGGACACCGATTCACTTTCGGTTTCATGGCTCGACGCAGAAATGAGTATTTGCTGAGATCAACAAAACACATTTCTCAGCCTGGGTATGCAGTGGGAGCAAGTCCATTTCAGAGTGTTTTTCTTCGTCTTCCAGATTGAGATCTCAGATTTTTCAACTAAACCCTTAATTTCACTCAAGCTTTATAACTTTACATCCATAGTTTTCTTCAGAAGAGGAGTATTAACAAAAATATGATGGATTGCTGAGTAATGTAGCTAATGGGAAGGCAATAAACAGCAGTAAACTGGCAGCTTTAGTATTTAACTCTATTAAACAGCTGTTGGTGGTTTGGAAAAATGACCAAACAATATGTATAGTTGTAATGAAAGATATTAATCTACAACACAACAGCAAAATTATGTAGATGTTAGTGCTTTGAATTTTTTAAAAAACAGCGAACTCTGTAAACTCTTAGCAGATAAGGCAACATCTGTCAAAAGAGAAACTAATTAATGTTTGAAGTTGGTGTCCTTTTATCTATTACTTTCCCTTTTGTAAATATTGTACTTGCAGTTGCCATTTTTGATCCCAATTAGCCAGTTTGTAATATTATTGTACAGCAGGACTTACCAGGGAAGAGCCATAGACTGGACAAGTTAACCAAAAGAGGACAAGCACATTGACACTTCTGCAGCATTACGATTGAGCACCTTATGTCAATGACCAAGCGTTTAAATAGAACACCCAGGCTTCTAACGATTCCTGTGAGGAGGGTGCGCTGGTATCAAATCAGAACAAGTTATTGACCAAAAAGAGGTCAAAGTATTTACATGCATATAATTGATTAATAAAACAAAATAGATTTCTGAAACTACATAAAGATCTTATAAGCACTATTGTTACCTTTATGAATTTTTCAGATACAATCAGACAAAATTATCAACTTGTGAAAAGTTAAATTAATCAATGAAACCTTTATTAATGTGTACAACAGTTATTATTTATAATAATAGGCCTATTTAGCAAAAATAAATTCTTCAGTAGAGTCCAGCTGAAAAGTTTAAATTAGCTCTCCTGTTAGAAACATACCTGACAGCCAGTGTTACAACAGCAGATGGAATTGTTTTAAACAAAAGCAGTAAGCACTTTATTTTGTTCTATTTCATGTGGGTCAGTGCAGTAAATGTTAAGTAAGATTTTTATGAAACACACAAAGTAGAGTGAGATGGAACAGGCAGTATATCCTACTGACTCAGTACTGCAAATATTTTATAAAACAAATCAAAAGATTTTCAAATTATAAAAAACAAGTTGGAGCCACTGTTCAAGGAAAATGCAGCAATCAATTTTCACAGAGAAAGAATCCACAAAGATCAACTCGAAATGATTTTAGGATCAACATTTGGTAGGACACCAAGGGATCTTTCCTAATCTTCTGGGTTGAATGATTCATCCAGAAGATGGTACCTGCAGCAGTAAACGTGGCATTCCTTTTGTATTGCACTTGAATGTCAACCTGGATGATTCATTCAAGCCACTGGTGTGAGATTTGCATTCACAAAATGTTTTGATTTGGATTCTGACTCAGACTTGAAACAGACACCTAGGTTGTAATTTTCCACTTTGGGATTAAACTGTCATGGTGGATGTCGAATATGGTGTCACGCCCTCCATGCACTGTTGCATGTTTTCCAGAGTGATCCCCTACTCTTCAGCTCACTTCATAGATAACCTCGATCTGTAGTGACTTAAATGACACAGTTATGAGCTAAGCCCGGTCAGTACCATTTGGGATCACTTTCTTTACCAGCAATCTTCGTACACACTGAAAACCAAAAACAGCAGGACAGACAGTGGTCAATGTTGTCATACATTGCAGTACCAGCCATTGGCAGTTTGTGGTTTAGGTAGAATTATTATTATTATCATAATACTGACTCTAGATATTTTCCAATTGACCTGTTCAGAGGTCAGTGAGACTTGAACCTAGGCCCTGGTTCAGAGGTCAGCATACTACCAGTGCACCAGAGGAGCCCTCTGTAAGCATTTTCTTGATATTTTCTAATCCACCTGTTCAGAGATGTCATTACATACCTCTGCAACAGGTGGGATTTGAATTTAGGCCTCCTTGCTAAGAGATAAGGACACTACCAAGAGCCCCAGGAGCCCTCCTCCATACTGACTCTAAGAGCCTGTTTAGTTAACAGGCGTATGAGATGGTCTACTCATTAGTCTTGAAAAAAACATGAGGGACTTGTCTTAACAGCAACATCTAAGTTATTACAAAATAGCGATGGTTGCAAGATTTATTGACTGGTTGGACATAATTACAAAAACTTCCAGGAGCCTGAAATGGCAAATCCATGTCCATTAACATTGCCTTCTGGACTACTTCTACACAACTTGAAGGCTATGTGACATCAGATTAGGCAGGGCTTTATGCTGCTTCAACATTAACTCTTTCAGAACCATTGACTCATGCAACAGATCCACCACAGCCTCTACCCACAACCTTGGAGATATCTGCAAAGCACCAAAACATGGCTCCCCACTTCATGGATCTCTCCATGAACACTGAGCCCCAGGCTGTCAGGGCCAGAAAGGGGGTCCCCTTCTCCTACTTCTGGGCACAGGTTGCATTTGACATTGGTGCCTCAAGCAGGTATAAATAAAACAGGACCCAGTGCAGAAAGTGGACAAACGATCTCCTGCACTCTGCAGGAGTAAGTGCCACCATTTTGTCCCCTGGCTCAAATAGATAAGGCCATCATTCAGTCTAACACTGACACTGCAGCCATGACCCATGGGCATGCCTAACCAGCTATCACAGACATCTTGTGTGCTGAAAGGCTGATGCTCACTTATGCTCTAAACCTCCTGCCCCAGCTCTGGGCACTGCACGTCCTACTCACTGATTCAGCGGAGTCACCAGCTGGTCAGGCTATGAATGCTCATACACATGTTCCCATCAAACTCAGCCCTTCTCTCTCACATGACAGAAAAGGCTAGCTCACAGTCAGTGAAAAGTGGCTCAGACTAGTCAAGTGGCTCTTGCTCTCCTCACCTTCGCCAGCTTTGAAGAAGATACCACCCAGCTAGCAGGTGAGGATAAAGACTAGTCCTGAGCCAGTGGTGAGATTAAATTGGCCAGAGCCAATCAGAAAGTTTTATAGTCTTTTTTTCTCAAAATTGAAGCCAATCTCACACATTCCTCCTCATAAAGGCTTGTGCTACACCATTTAACAATGTTCTCTTTTCCCCACATACATGTGAGAGATATTGCCCAGCAGTACCAATAGCTCCAAGGGTCAAACCTCAGAGGGTACCCTGGAAAAGCATTCTGATTGATCAGCTGCCTTGCTGATCTTTGAGGGGCCCTATTCTCTTTCCAGTTACCCTTTTGTCCTTCATGTATTTATAAAAACCTTTTGGATTCTCCTTAACCCTATTTGCCAAAGCTATCTCATGTCCCCTTTCTGCCCTCCTGATTTCCTCTGAAGTAAACTCCTACTGCCTTTATACTCTTCTAAGGATTCACTCAATCTCTCCTGTCTCTACCGTCATATGCTTCCTTCTTTTTCTTAATCACAACCTCCATTTCTCTAGTCATCCAGCATTCCCTACACCTACCAGACTTCCCTTTCACCCTAACAGGAATATACTGTCTCTGAACTCTCTCATTATCCCATTTTTGAAGGCTTCCCATTTCCCAGCCATCTATTTACCTGCGAACATCTGCCCACAGTCAGCTTTTGAAAGTTCTTGCCTAATACCTTCCTCCAATTTAGAACTTCAACTTTTTGATCCAGTAAGTGTGTTGGCATACGGATTGACAATGCAGAGTGGTGCTGGAAAAGCACAGCAGGTCAGGAAGCATCTGAGGAGCAGGAAAATCAACGTTTCAGGCAAAAGCCCTTCATCAGGGACGTCCCATTCCTGATGAAGGGCTTTTGCCCGAAACATCGATTTTCCTGCTCCGCGGATGCTGCCTGAACTGCTGTGCTCTCCCAGCACCACTCTGATCTAAACTCTGATATCCAGCATCTGCAGTCCTCATGTTTGCCTAGACTGACACTGTAGTGTGGTCCTAAATAAAGCTATGCTATTATCCTTCCATGGGCATGAAGAAATCAGCTGGCACTGTCCAGAGAGTCTTCAAACAGTAGGGAAGTTTTCAAGCATTTTTCTCCAAATGTTACGTCAAATCATCATTATCATCATGGGCACATTCTATTTATATATTATTGGTGACATCAACTGTGTTTGAAGTCCATTGCCATGTTTACCTTTATAAATCTTTACTTCAGAATAGCACATTGAATCTGAACTGTTTTGCAGAGTTTCCAAGAAAAGTGATTGACATTATATATTGCTGAAAGCACTTTAAATTGCTATTGGAGTTGGATAAATTACATTAATTCTAAGAAGGAAAATCATAGGCTGCATGTATGTGATTTTCTGATTCAGAATCTCAGAATTAAGGCTCCACACTGGGAGTTGTCAGTTGGAAAAGTTATCCTTAGAAGCAGAGATGGATTTTATGATGTGATGTGATATTTTAATGTAGAATATATTTATTGCAGTTGTTTGATGCTCTTCATGTTCGATAAATTTCCTGATATCAATGCACTTAATGCATAAATGGAGGAGTTTGAATCTACATATCATCTTCAGAGGAAAACAAAGCATAGTCAACTTAGAGCCTACTTGCAGACCAAAGATAGCTTGCCCTGCTTTAGTATGAATACTGTGTTCAATAAACAATTATAATAGGAACTGGAAAGTCAGATTGCAGAATCTTTGATTTTAAATGTGGGCTGCATATGATGGCCATTGTGGCCTTCAGCAGGTAGTCTTCCAATGCCTTCGCTTCTGCTGAATGAAGCATTGACATTTTATGACATGACAGGCTTTGAAAGCAGATTCAAAAAGAGCTAGTGGGAGCAATATTGAACAGTGAGTGCAAATCAGTTCATCAAACCCATTGCAAACATGAAAGTAATTCACTAACAGTTAAAAAAAACTTACTCAAAACTAGGCACACCATGAATCCGCCAATGACATGTAGGTCCTTGGCCTACTCCATCGCCACACGACGCCTGGAGGAAGAGCGCCTCATCTTCCGCCTAGGAACCCTCCAACCACACGGGATGAATATTCCTGAAGAAGAGCTTATGCCCGAAACGTCGATTCTCCTGCTCCTCGGATGCTGTCTGACCTGCTGCACTTTTCCAGCACCACACTTTTCAACATACGTGAATAGCCAGTCATCTAGTTTGGACAAATCTTGCCAATGTAAATTCCAAACTGGCATTGCGACCTGCCAATAAGATATGCAATAATGATCACAGATATTTACTTTATTAAATGATTTCAGTCATTTATTTTCTTGCAGTTGACATTGATACTACATTTAAATTCAAATGCTTACATGAACCATGTACTAGTTTCCAATTAAGTTATTCTTTATTCCAAGTCTAATATTTATTTAATTATTTGTTCCACTCTGGGCTGAGGTAAATGATTGCACAGTTTAAAAAACAGCTATATACATATTTCACTGTGTCATAATTAGGCATGATTGTAAGTAAGAAATATAGAGCTTTTACCTTTACAGTAATCTAGGCACCAATTGTTCCCAAAATTGCATGTGTTATTCAAAGAGAATTCACAGTTCAAATTTTTATTGAACACCATTTGCATGATAACAAAAAGAAAATCAACTGTACAATCTGTGTTATAGAATGTCATTGTTTATTCTTCGTTCTTGCTTTAAAAGCGTGCCTCTTGATATGTTTAAGAGGAGGAAGATGATACCGTTTTAATAATATAGCTGAAACTTGTTTATCGGAGAAAAGTGTCTAATCTTCTGCCTGTCTGAAAATTGCTTTAAAATCCTTTATTCATTCTACTGGCGTATACAAACAAATTTCTTAGTAAATGAAATAGTTTTAAACCTTTTAAATTTTCAAAAGATGCCCATTTGTGTTCTTGTATCTGAAATAATAGTTTAATTTGAAAATTCTTAGTGGACAAGATTGAGAGAAGCAGGAGAGTCAACGTTTCAGGCATAAGCCCTTCATCAGGGCTTTATCAACACATTCCTATGAAGGGTTTATGCCTGAAACATCAACCCTCTTCTCCTCACAAGCTGCCTGACCTGCTATGCTTTTCCAGCACCACACCTTTTGACTCTGATTCTCCAGTATCTGCAGTCCTCACTTTCTCCAAGGGTGAGACAAAGTCATCATAGATCATGGCCATACTAGTCTGAACTCACTTGATCTTGAGCAGACTCAGGCCTGGTTAGTACTTGGATGGGAGACCGCATGGTGCAGTAGGCTTTGTGGGCAGCATGGTGGCTCAGAGGTTAGCACTGCTGCCTCACAGAGCCAGGATCCTGGCTTCAATTCCCACCTGTCTGTGTGGAATTTGCATATTCTCCCCGTGTCTGTGTGGGTTTCCTTCGGGTGCTCCGGTTTCCTCCCACAATCCATGTCTGGTCCAGCAATTTTGGGGAGGCCACTGTGGTGATGTTAGGGAAGTCAGGGTAAAGGTGGTTTGACATTAGTGTTGGGTATAAGGGTGAGGCACATCCAGACGATGTGTCTGGTCAGGGTCTCAGCGAGGTACAGGGTGTCTGAGGGATTTGTAGTTACGGATGTGTGAGGTAAGTATGGTGTCTGTTAAATCTTACTCAGGAACTATACAAAGTGTTCAATTGTCTAATTTTCCTGAGTAACTATTTATTTAATTTAATCAGAGCACTGAATTTTCTGATTTAACTAGAGACTTCCAGAAGTTTCCAGTTGTCAACAAATTGCCCAATGGAAAATTTAACTTTCTAGGCAACCCCCACGGAGTCTGCAATGATAGGGATTCTGCAGGGTTCCCATGTTCAACTTCCAGCTACATTGCAGTAAAACAACTATCTGACCAGTGGAACATCTGAGCTATTGTCTCTCACACAAAAGGGAGATCCTGCTGTGAAATGTAAGGGTCTCCAGTGAAGAGAGCTCTCCCAAGCATGAAGGAAGAGGACAGCCTTTCAAACCAGGCAGACTTGGAAGAACGTAGCAAATGAAGGGAGCAACAAAGGTGTGGTCCCATAAACCTGAAATCATTGTCCAAGAGGATTCAGGACCTCATGAAGTTTGGGAATGTCAGTGGCATCCCACTTTCAGCATGACACTCTGACTTCTAAGCATTACACGCACAATATTCCTCAGAGCAACACCACATTGATCTGTACTTACTTCTCTCTCTCCAGCCACCTTGAGTGGAGTTTTCAATTCTGACTCATAAACCTGAGAGCTGGATCATTTCCAGTTTTCATACCTGGGTGATGTAAGCATCTAAGTATCTTATTGATCAGGCACGAATTTAGAAGGAAATGCCTTATTTTGCCCAGAGACAAGGTTGGTGTCAAGAGTGGCTTGGCGTTCATTCCTCGCGATGAAAGACAATCTTCATGTACTACACGCCCTCCCCTTCTTTGACACTTATTACATGTTACCTCTGTGTAATAGCAGCCACCTCATTTTCTTATGAAGTGGAGCAAGCAGACAAGCAGAGGGCTAGCAGTCTCATGGCTGAACAAGTGACCAAAGGCTCATTCATCTGGTTCTCAAGTTGCCTATTTAAGCAAACACAACTTTGTGCCAGGACATTAACATCTAAGTTTGACAATTCCTTCTTTACATACACAGTTCTTCACCAGCATCCATAATGAATAATGGTTTCCAACTGTGCTGACAGTCATGTATTAAATTGCCCCAGGCTAAATGCTCTTCCTGTTCTAACAGTGTAAATTTGATTCTGTCCCTCTTGAGCCTCGTGAAAAGTTATTCAACGAACTGTCACAACCAGTTGAGGGGGGAGAATCAGCTCTCCTCTTTTTAATGTCATCTTGGTCAGTTGTAACTATTCATAAAAACCTCTTTTTCAGCACGAAGCTATCACACTTCAATTAAAGCTTTGTTAATGAGATCAAAATGAACGAGTCACTCTTAAAGATTTTTTGCTTGAATTAAGGAGAAATTTACTAGTCACCAATTCTGAGAAAAAAGTAATAAAACTCAGCGCCAAACACACAGGTAACGTGTAATAAATATCAAAGAAGGGGAGGGAATGTAGTACAAACATGAAGGTAAAAGAGGTATAGTTCAAATTCCTAAGATTCCTTGAGTTGTGAGAATGAAATCCCAGTTCACAGTTGCTTCATTGTTACATTTTTGCCTCAGAGCCAGTGACATTTGTAGAATGCTGGCGAAGATCAGTGAATGGTGTTTTCCCTAGTCACTTTTTCACTGGCAGTACTGATAAACTCCAAAGGTGAGGTGAGAGTGACAGCCCTTGACATCAAGGTCGCATTGGACCAACTGTTGCATGAAGGAGCCCTAGTAAAATAGGAATCAATGGGTATCAGGGAGCACAATCTCTGTTGGTTGGAGTCATACCTGGCCCTTGGGAAGACGGATTTGGTTGTTGGAGGTCAGTCATTTCAGCTCCAGGACATCTCTGCAGGAGTTCCTCAGAGTAGTGTGCTAGACCCAATCATCTTTAGCTGCTTCATCAATGACTTTCCCTCCATTATAAGGTCAGAAGTGGGGATGTTCGCCGATGATTGCACAACTTCAGTTGTATTCACAACTCCCCAGGTCCTGAAGCAGTCCATGTTCAACAAGATCTGGACCATTTCCAGGCTTAGGCTGACAAGTGGCAAGTAACATTCATCCTACACAAATGACCATCACCAATAAGAGACATTTAACCACCGCCACTCGACATGTATTACCATCACTGAAGCCCCCACTATCAATATCATTGGGTTTACCATTAACCAGAAACTCAACTGGAATCATCACATAAACACAGTGGCTACATGAGCAAGTCAGGGGCTTGGAATACTATGATGAGTAACTCACCTCCTGACTCCCTGAAGCCTGTCCACTAACTACAAGGCACAAGTCAGAAGTGCAATAAAGTGCTCCCCACTTGCCTGATGGGTACAGTTCCAACAACATTCAAGAAGTTTCACACCATCCACCATCCACTTGATTTGCACCATATCAGCAAACATCTACTTCCTTTACCATCAATACTCAATTGCACAGTGTGCATCAACAAGATGCACTGCAGAAATTCACCAAAGATCCCAGACAGCACCATTAAAGCTAACAACCACTTCCATCTCGAAAGACAAGATGGAGGAGATTTTTAACGAATATTTCCCCTCAGTGTTTACTGAGGAGAGAATTGTGGATGCTAAGGAAATAAGGGAAGCAAGTGGGGGTGCTTTGGACTGCATACTTTTTGCCAGAGAGGAGGGTTTTGCAACTTTAAAGTGCATTAAGGTGGAAAGATCTCCTGAGCCTGATCAAGTCACTCAAGTAATTTTATCCCTGAACTTGGTTTGACTTTCCAAAGTGCAACACCTCACACTTGAATTGCATTTCTTGGACTGGATGCCTGTGACTAGCGGTGTACCACAGGGTTGGTGCTGGGACACTTGTTATTTGGTATTTACATAAATGAACTGGATGTGAATGTACAAGGCATGATTAATAAGTTTGCAGATTATACAATATTAGGAGGTATTGTTGATAGGGCGGAAGGCTATCAGAAATTGCAAAGGGATCTTGATCAGATGAGAAGTGGACTGAGGATTGGCAAATGCAATTCAAGTGTGAGGTGTTGCACTTTGGAAAGTCAAATCAAGGTCAGACTTATACAGTAAATGGTAAGGTCCTGAGGAGTGTTGTAGAACAGCGGGACCTAGGAGTAAAAAGACATCATTCTTTTAAAGCGGTAGACAGGGTGGTGAAGAAGGCATTTTGTATGCTGGCCTTCATCGGTCAAGGCAGGGAGTGCAGGAGTTAGGATGTTATGTTACAGTTGTATAAGTCGTTTGTGAGGCCATAATTGCAGTATTGTGTATAGTTTGGTCACCCTGTTATAGGAAAGACATAGTTAAACTGGAAAGGGTGCAAAGAAGATTTACGAGGATGTTGCCAGGACTAGTAGGTCTGAGTTATAGGGAGAGGTTGGCCAGGATAGGACTTTATTACTTGGAATGTAGGAGAATGAGGGGTGATCTTACTGAGGTGCATAAAATCATGGGGGGCATAGATAGGATGAATGCATATAGTCGTTTCCCAAAGGATGGAGAATTGAAAACTAGAGGGCACATGTTTAAGGTGAAACGGGAAAGATTTAAGAAGGACCTTAGGGTACCTTCATGCAGAGATGGGTGTGAGTGTGGAATGGGCTGCCAGACAAAGTATTTCAGGCAGGTACAATAGCAAAGTTTTAAAAAACATTTGGATAGGTACATGGATGGGAAGGGTTTTGATGGATAAGGACCAAATCCGGGCAATTGGAACCAACTGAGTGAGCATCATGGTCAGCATACACCAGTTTGGGCCAAAGTCCATGCTGTATTACTCATTGACCCTATGATTCTAGAACAAGGGCAGCAAATACTTGGGAACACCACCACCTACAAATTTCCTTCTAAGCCACTCACCATCCTCCCTTGGAAACATATCACCATTACTTCACTGTCACTGGGTCAAAATCTTCAAATTCGCTCTGCAAGGGCATTTTGATCTACCTACAGCATGTGGACTGAAGTTGAAGAAGGCAGCTCACTATCACCTTCTCAAGGGCAACTAGGGACGGGCAATAAATACTGACCAACCAGTGATGCCCACATCCCACGAATTAATTTTAAAAATGGAACAACAGTTAGGGCTTTATAATATGTTCAGAGACATTCCAAATTGAACAAAAACAATGTTACGGATTAAATGAAGAAATAACTGCAGAAGGACCAGAAGAAAGATAAAACCAGAGGGCAAACATGGAAATATTATGGAGGAACTTACACAAAAGCAGCAAAAGCATGTTCAATGTGGAGGAAGATGTACTCCAACTACATGTAAGAGAATCACTTAATACAAAAGAAAATAACAGAACAACCCTATAAAAAATGGCTGCTAGAGAGATGTCACCATCTTTAGCCATTTAGTATAGGTTTGTGAAGGTCATGTTGTTGCATGAAGCACCAATGTTTACCTGACACGTCATATTTGCCTAATGTTCTCATTCTGCATTCATCATTTTAAAAGTGACCATGCAGGATAGCCTAGATTTAATGTGGGATGTGAGACTATATTCTGAAATTTTAGGGTGGTTAGGTTGAAGCTTAATATAATCTCAAGGCACCTTATAGCCTTCTGGGCTCAACACTGGATTCAATATTTTCAGATTGTTAGCTCTGCCCCCCTTATTTGTTGCAGGAATTAGTTTGTCACATTCCAATATCCCTCTAAAGCACTCTGCAATAGATGTGAAAAGAATCTTAAGTCAGCTCAGATATTCCTTGATTCCAAGAGCACACAATAAATGAGGAAGTTTTACATAATAATTTACAGCATATCTTCCACTGACGTGCACCAGGACTTATTGCCGAGTACTAGAGCGGCACTTCAGTGGAATTGCAATTCACCAATTGGATTTTATTCAATGGACAAATCTTTATTGTCGGTGACATTTGAAGGGTGCTGCCTTTCTGTTGCATTTGCACAAAGATTAAATAAAATCTGAATCTCACTCCACCAAAGTGCTGTCGAGACTTGAGCTAATTGAAAATTTCACAACAGAGATTAATAGATTTTTGTTGGCAAGTATTTAAGGGGCATTAATCCAAGATAGGTAGATTGCATTGAGATATGGGTCAACAATGATCCAACAAAATAGTAAAACAAGTTTGCAACTAATTCATGTTCCTATGCTCCTTAGTTCCTATATTTAATAACCAAATCAATTCTTCTTACTCTACATTAAATCAACTGCTTTTGGCACTTGAACTGACACTAACAATATGTAATGAAGAAAGAAATGCCAAAATAAGTTGTAAATATAGTAGTTCCTGGAAAATTTTCATGACATATCTTAATGCTTAATTCCGTACTGCTTCTATGGGAACTGGCGCTTGAGAATATGAGGGCATCAATCAAAAGGAATTAAAGTGCCAATACATTTGTTGGAAATACGAATGATATAACACCATTTCAATTTTTGCATATATTAGGAGCAAGTATTTCTTTCGATTATATTGTAGTGGTAATTTATTAACACAAAAGGTAGCATAAGCTTCAAAATCAGCTAATTGTGAAAATTATTTTTATTTATTCTGAGGTAAGCCAGTATAGTCCTTGACTTAATGGGCTAGGGACTCATGGTTCAACAGTATTCCTTATGGAAATTTCCATAAAGTAGCCCAGAGGCAAATCCCATCAAAGAAAGAAGGACATTGTTCAGCAGAAAAAGATTTACATCAAGAATTACAACATATATGAAATCTGCTTTGAGGTATGGCTATCCGCAAAGACAGTAAGTCCACCATGAAAAATGATGAAGGAATAACCTGCTCTAACTTGATGTTTAGTTTGATTTCCCTCAGGGCCACTTTGCTCCTAACTTTCATTGAGATGGAGAGTGATGCAGTTGATTCTGAGTCTAGGATCCCAAACCTAAATCAAGGACACTACAGTAGCATGAGATATGAGCAATCCACATTAAATTGTAGAACATTACTTAAAGAGATGATGTGGATAAACAATGGCAAACATGTAAAGGACAGATGGAAGAAGCGCAAAAATTGTAATTCCTGTCTGATGTAGGAATAAAACAAAAACGGCGCATATCCATGGCTCAACGGGAAATTAACAGTAATATTAGATTCAAAAAAGGGAAATGCAAATTGACCAAAAAAGGCAGCAGACCTGAACATTGGAAACAATTCAGATTTCAACAAAGGAAGAAAAAATGATTGAGAGAAGAAAATAAAGTACAAGTGTGAACTTGCAGAAAACATACAAACCGATTGTAAAAACTTTCTTGGTATGTGAAGGGAAAAGGTAAAAACAAATATAGGTCACTTGCAAACAGAAAAAGGGAAAGTTATAGTGGGAAACAGAGATGACATAACAATTAAATACATATTTTGGTTCTGTATTCACAATGTCCTTCTTTCTTTGATGGGATTTGCCTCTGGGCTACTTTATGGAAATTTCCATAAGGAATACTGTTGAACCATGAGTCCCTAGCCCATTAAGTCAAGGACTATACCGGCTTACCTCAGAATAAATAAAAATAATTTTTACAATTAGCTGATTTTGAAGCTTATGCTACCTTTCGTGTCCCAAAAATGTTGGAGAATGCAAAGTCTAATGAGAGGGAGGAACTGAAGGTAATCAATATTAGTAGAGAAATGGTGTTTGCGGAATTGATGGGATTAAAGGCAGATAAATTCTCAGACCTTGATAATCTACTTCCAAGAATACTTAAGGAAGTGGCCCTAAAATTGTTGATGCATTGATAATCATGCTTCAAGGTTCTATAGACACTGGATCAGATTTCATGGAGAGCAGATAACATAATTCTACTATTTAATAAAGGACGTAGGGAGAAAACAAGGAATTAAAGACTGCTTAACATGACATCTGTCATAAAGAAAACACTAATGTTCATAATAAAATACTTATTGCAGAAACTCAGAAAACAGTGACAGGACCAGAGAGAGTCAGCATGGATTTACAAAAGAAAAATCATGTTTGACTAATGTACTGGAATTCTTTGAGGGTCCACCTAGGAGAGTTGATGATGGGGAACTAATGATGTAGTTTCAGAACAATGAACAATGAACAGTACAAGGAACAAAGAACAATACAGCACAGGAACAGGCCCTTTGGCCCACCAAGCCGATGCCAATTCCTAATCTTTATTTAGACCCATTACTTTTTGTCAATATGCAGTTTCTATTCCTCTGTTCACCTCAAGTTCATTTGTCTATCAAGATTTACCTTAAATGTTGCTATTGTGTCCGTTTCCACCACCTCCATTGGCAGTGCATTCCAGGAACTCACCATCCTCTGTGTGAAACATTTTCCCCACACTTCTCCCCTAAACGTTTCCTCTCTCGCTTTGAACCTGTGCCCTCTTTTAGTTGACCTTTCCACCCTAGGAAAAAGCCTCTGATTATCCATCCTATCTCTGCCTCTCACCATTTTGTAGATCCCTGTCAAGTTGCATATCAGCCTTCCTCTTTTAAATGAAAACAATCCCAGTTTATCTAACCTCTTCTCATATTTAAAACCCTCCAGACCAGGCATAAACTTCTTCTGCATCCTCTCCAAAGCATCCACATCCTTCTGGTAGTGTGGCAACCAGAACTGCATGCAATATTCTAAATATGGTCTAACGAAGAGTTGATACAGCTATAACATAACTTGACAATTTTGATTTTTGATACCCCAAATGATGAAGGCCAGCAAGGTGTGTGCCTTCTTAACCACCATATCCACTTGTGTTGTCACTTTCAGAGTTTCTGTGGACTTGCTGCTAATTACATACTTTCACTTTGCCTTCCTAATCTTTTGAATCTTTTTCCTGATTTCTTCATACTCATTTCATCATGCTTTCTCCTTTACCACACCAAATTATCTGAATTACAGGATATGTACCTTCACTTCAAGGTACTAGTTCCATGGTATCTTCATATACTGAACCGATACTGCATCTTAAACAGTGAATGTCCTGTCTAACAGAACTGCAATCTCGATGCTTAATTGGAAGTCAGTGTATGTTCACATTTTGTCCCGAGTGGATTAATATTTATGACTTTCCTCTTGGATTCAGGCAGTACCTATTTTATAAATCTAGGAATAAGGGATGTGCTGTACAAAACTATTGGATCTTGTTTGTACAACCCTGCTTGATCCAAACAGGATTGAACACCCTGTATCCAATTGAGCCACTAAACATGAAAGTGACATTATTGATAATGACTGGTTAACGCAAAAGGAAAAGGTTTCAACAAACCTTCATTCCACATCAGTTAAGACTGCCACTTACTACTCCCATTTTTCACAACGGATCACTGTTCTGTGTTAAATTGATTCAGAGGTTTTGTTTTGCCTAGCTCAGACTATTCTGTCTTAGTGGGTCAGTGTAAGTTAGAATACTTCAGTCGTTTTGATTCTAATGGACTCAATTTACCATGCAATTATTTTATAAATGAAATAGTCTTGGTTCAGAAATTAACATTAAATGTAATAACAGAGCCCAATAATTGAAATCATAAAATTCAATTTTGACTGTAAAGCAGAAAAAGAGGCAGAAGCGGAACAAAAACTGGGGTAACAAATAGCTACTGACACTGCTGAAGACTTCAGAAACATCTAATATTGCTGGCATCCTCAAGCTTATTCTTGTGTTAATCAGTTCTGCAACCATGACTTCCTAAAATCTTGTTGAGCAAAACTGGGTTACACAGATTGGGAACTGGCAATTATAACTTTTCTCAATGAGACATTCGCCATCTCTCCTGTAGAAAACTGTTGGTGATGTAAGTCTTTCACAGTTATCCTTGTTATTTTAGAATCGTAAAGGGTTAATGCATATTTATTGATTTATCTGGTGAAAAAATATGGTGAAAAGTGTTGTCCAGCGCCGCCTCTCTCCAGCACCTTTTTAAAACACAGAAAAATAAACCAGAACGTACAACACAAAGGCAGAAAAATAAAGAAATAGTGTAGAGTTTTGGAGTCCTGCTTGTTCAGTGTTCCATCATGGGCCATGGACCTAGTGGTCAGTGGTGAGTCCCCAAGAACAAAAGTTGCCATTCTTCGGAGCTATCTTGCCTTCATCGATGCCCCCACCACTGTGAGTCCTCATTGGACCTCACCAATTCGACCACCAGCAATGCCGCACCAGCACCAGCACCGTACAGCACCAGCCCAAACTGAACTCCGTCAGCACCATGATTCTGCTTCAGGCCCATTTCGCCAGTACAGCTACTGCTCATGTCCCTGGGTTCAAACTCATCTCCACTGCAGCCTCTGTGAATCAGCACTGGGTGCAGACATTGCCAGGATCCCAAACTCGTCTCTGGGACGTTGCACGCATGCGTTGGCACTCGGACTGCCATGTCTGAGCTCTTCACAAAGAGGTAAGTCAAAGAAAAGGAAATGAGAAAGACAGAAAAAAAAATTGGAAAGGAAAGCAAGTGGAGTAGACAAACTCCAGGCCCTACTCCCCTGCCATCTTACTGGAAGTAATGCCTGAATATAAATAGCAAGTGATAGCAGTAATAATGGCAGATATCACATGATGGAGGGATTATGAACAGAGATGCTTAGTCAACCACGTGCTCGATCTCAGACTGTAAATATTTATTAGAATGTTGAATAAACAGCAACCTGAAAAAAGCCTTAGATCCTGGGAGCTTCTCTTAAATATTGTAGTGCATACTTTCACTTCCTCTACCCTCAAGTAACAGAATGTCAAAATGTTTGCAATGGCTGCATAATGCTTTAAACTTGAAAGAGCTACTTTCCTAAATTTGGAATCATCTGGCAATTCCTCAGTTGGTTTAGGTAGAGGAACATCTAGCAATAGGAGGAAGGAACGAAAATAGAGTTTCTGCTTCAGGGAGATCATGAAAGCTTCTTAGTTTCAGTTTTGAGCAACTTTGCAGAAGTCTTGGCTGAGACTGGATGTGTAGAACTGTTGCTCCTGAGAAAAGGCAGTAGTTTAGGAATGTTAAGTCAGAAGTTACCTCAGAGTAACAAACTTAGTTTAAAAATTGCAGTCCAGAATGATTTAATTAAAACTCAGAAACTTTCTCACTTTCAAATAATGTTTCAAGCTCAGTGAAGGCTCTATGAAGAGGCTATAAGATTGTCAAGGCAAGGCATTGAAACCATAGCTAACTTAAACCTTAGAAATGTGAAATAGAGGAGATTCTCACTGGTGTGAGTGTTGCGGGAGACTGATTTTGAGATTAATGATATTGTACGTTACTGTGTATTTTGAAATCTTTAAACCTGTGTTGTAAGTAAATAATTTGTGTTGCTCTATTTTATCTTCATTGCTTTTGCATAATAAGCTTCTGTTTTATTGTTAAATCTGAAACTGCAGTATTGAAATGCCTGTGTTTCAGGGACTTAACAGGACTAATAAAGCCAGAATGTTTGTCCTGTATGACAGTACCATGTTGTGTGTCAGGATCAACATGAGCATTGACAGCTTACATATTCTATTTGAAAGGCTCCCAGCCACTAAATTTGATTGTCAATGCTTGTGTTTCAGTGAAAAATTATCTCATGAAAACCAAAAAAAAAATCATCTATCAAGTCAAATTTCAAACTAGGATATGACTCAAATGTGTCGTGGAGTTATATAGCATAGAAACAGACCTTTTGGTCCAACTCTTCCATACTGACCAAATATCCTAAACTGATCTCATCCCATTTGCCAAAATTTGGCCCATGTCCCTCTAAGCCTTTCCTATTCATACACATACCCAGATGCCCTTTAAATGTCGTAAATTTACCCACCTCCACCACCTCCTCTGGCAGCTCATTCCATGCATACAGTATCCTCTGTGTGAAAAAGTTGTCTCTCAGGTCTCTTTTAAACCTTTTCCCTCTCACCTTAAACTTATGCCCTCTAATTTTGGATTCCCGCACCCTGGGAAAAAGACCTTGACTATTCACCTTATCTATGCCCCTCACGATTTTGTATCCTCTACAAGGTCATTCCCTCAGCCTCTGACACTCCAGGGAGAGAAAACCCTCGCCTATTCAGCCTCTCCTTGTAGCTCTAACCCTCCAGTCCCCAGCAACATCCTTGCAAATCTTTTCTGAACCCTTTCAAGTTTAACAGCATCTTTCCTACTGTCCAGTCGTGCAATCAACTGGGACCAGAAAAAAGAGATGACACATGATTCACCAACCAGCTGATGTATTTTGTTCACTGGCACCAGCATGGTTATAAAATCTGATTGACTAATGCGCTTGAGGATGAACCTGGCATTCGTCGCTGCTCTGGTCTATTTGACTCCAGGCTATTATCATGAGATTAGCTTTCACAAAGCAATATATAGTTAGAAATCATCAGGAATGCTGGAGAAGTTATAGCTGGGAGCCAGGAGAATCTCCTCATAAATTCAATCATTTAATTCTTCAGGGTAACTTGGATTAGACATAAATACTGCATGCCAATATAACATTCAACCCAAGAAAAGAATTTAAAAATGCTAATCGTTTAAAGCTGAATGTGTGGTCATTAATTCTGTGATGTACTTGCATTGATACAACTTGGAAGATTTGCAAGCACAAGCCAAATGCAAGCTGGACCTGTGGTCAAAGAGTATCAGATAAAATAAAAACATTTCTTGATTTGCAAATGTTAGTGATAGTCTTCTTTTAATAGTTTCCCCACTCAGTATTACATTAGGAATCAGTGCAGAAAGTAGCTCTCAAATTAGTACTTTTTGGGGGTAAAGCAGTATAGTGGTTCTATTACTCGCCTCATGATACAGAAGCTTGATCTAATGGCTGTGGATGGGAGTTCAAATCCCACCCCAGCAGCTGGGCAATTTAAACTCAGTTAATTCAATAAATCTTGGAGTAAAACTAGTCTCAGTAGCAGTGACCATGAAAACGTCAATTTGTTGGAAAAATAGCCATCTGGTTTGTTAGTGTCCTTCAGGATGGAAATCTGCAAATGGTAACCAGACTAATCTTTATCTGACTCCAGACCTATAACAATGTGATTGACCCTATCTTGCCCTTTGCAATGGCCAAGGAAGTCTTTCAATTGTACAGGGACAGACAGAAATGCTAGGCTTGCCAGCAACACCAGCATCTCATGAATGAATAAAAACAATTCTGGTGAAGGACAACAGATGAGGGATGTAATTAAGTTTGACTGGGCCCAGTTATTGTGCCAATCTAATTTGGTCAAAATTCAATGTTTCTGTTTAAAAGCTCTGTTATGGTAAGCGTTCAGTAATTGTTCCTTTTTCCACTCAGGGTAATGCAGCTTCACAATGTTAAACATGAATATTTATTTTTGTTAATTTGCATTGGCTTTTTCTGCTGATTGGATAGCTGCAGATGCCATTTTCAAATCTCTGGAGCTACATTTCGATGTGCTGAAATGCATTCTTCAGTTATATTTAGTTCAACAATTGCTCATGAGACTCATGCATCATAAATATCTTCCTTTAGTGCTTCTTCCTTAGTTGTGCAAATTATGAATCTCTTGCCTCCATTTTATCATTATTTGAAGAAACCTTAATTTAGTTAAGCTGGTGCTAGCTGGTACTCATGTCAGGCCTAATTGAAATAACTGAATTTGAGTTATCACCAAACTTTGGCTATGTTTACACTTTTCAAAGCTCTGTTACACAAAAATGGTAAATGAACAATTCAAACATCTTCACAGTAACATAACATTTCACTAGACAATAGTATTAACTATTACATAAACTTCAGTTACAAAGATGAGTAATTTTGGATCTGAAATGTTAACTCTTATAGAGTCATAGAGTTATACAGAGAGGAAACAGACTCTTCAGTCCAACTCATCCATGCCGACCAGATTTCCTAAATTAATCTAGTCCCACTTGCCAGCATTTGGCCCATATCCCTCCAAACCCTTAGTATTCATACACCCATCCAGATTTCCTCTAAATATTGTAATCGAACCCGCCTCTGCCACTTGCTCTGGCAGCTCATTCCATACACACATTACCCTCTGATTGAAAAGTTGTCCCTAATGTTTCTTTTAAAACTTTCCTCTCTCACCATAAAACTGTGCCCTTCAGTTTTGGATTCCCTTCCCCAGGGAAAAGACTTTGGCTATTTACCCTATCCATGCCCCTCATGATTTTATAAATTTCTATAAGGTCAGCCCTCAGTCTCCGATTCTCCAGGGAAAATAACCCCAGCCTATTCAGCTTCTCCCTATAGTTCAAACCCTCCAACCCTGGCAACATCCTTGTAAATCTTTTCTGAACCTTTTCAAGTTTAACAACATCTTTCCTATAGCAGGGAGATCAGAATTGAATGCAGAAGTCTAAAAGTGGCTTAACCAATATCATGTATAGCCGCAACATGAACTCACAACTCCTATATTCAATGCCCATATTCCTGATGAAGGTCTTATGCCCAAAACATCAACTCTCCTGCTCCTCGGATGCTGACTGATGTGTTGTGCTTTTCCAGAGCCACACCTTTTGACTTCTATACTTAATGCACTGACTGATATAGGAAAATGTACAAAATGCCTTCTTCACTATGCTGTCTACCTGTGACTCCACTTTCAAGGAATTACAAACTTGCATTCTAGGGTCTCTTTGTTCAACAACACTCCCTACAACCATAACATTAAGTGTATAAGTCCTACCCTGAAGATGAAACTCCATCTGCCACACCTCAGTCCATTGGCCCATCTGATCAAGATGCTAGGTAAAAACAATGACTGCAGATGCTGGAAACCAGATTCTGGATTAGTGGTGCTGGAAGAGCACAGCAGATCAGGCAGCATCCAAAGAGCAGCAAAATCGACATTTTGGGCAAAAGCCCTTCATCAAGAATAAAGGCAGTGAGCCTGAAGCATGGAGAGATAAGCTTAGAGGAGTGTGGGGGTGGGGAGAAAGTAGCATAGAGTACAATGGGTGAGTGGGGGAGGGGATGAAGGT
>NC_057710.1:106019447-106048384 GCF_004010195.1 Chiloscyllium plagiosum
GGATCTGACCAGGTAGTCACGGAGGGAATGGTCTTTGCGGAAGGCGGAAAGGGGTGGGGAGGGAAATATATCCCTGGTGGTGGGGTCTTTTTGGCGGTGGCGGAAATGTCGGTGGATGATTTGGTTTATGCGAAGGTTGGTAGGGTTGAAGGTGAGCACCGGGGCTATCTGTCCTTGTTACGGTTAGTGGGGTGTGGTCTGAGGGCAGAGGTGCGGGATGTGAACGAGATGCATTGGAGGGCATCTTTAACCACTTGGGAAGGGAAATTGCGGTCTCTAAAGAAGGAGGCCATCTGGTGTGTTCTGTGTACTAGTGCCAATGTCCCATTTGTTGAACCCATTTTACCCACACCAAAATCTGAGCCTACTTTTACCTCTTTAATCTTGTAGACCCTGTGCCAATTAGCTCATGGCTCAAATAGTAATCCGCAGATTATTATCTCTGTGGTTCTGCATTTTAATTTAACCTATAAATGTTCATATTTCCTCAGCAGAATGCTAAGGACAAGGAGCATGGTTAGACCTCACCCAGAGAACTGTATGCAGTTTTGGTTTCCTTATCTGAGGAAACATATTATTGCCATGGGAGAAGGGCAACAAAGGTTCCTGGAATCGTGAGGGTGTCAGATGAAAAGAAATTGGACAAACTGGGCCTGTAGTATCTCAAGATTTGAAGAATGAGAGGTGATCACATTGAAACTGAGAAAGTGCTTAAAGGGATATAGAGAGTTGATTCCTTGGTTGTGTACTCTAGAACGAGGGAGCACAATTTTAAAAATCAGGGGGATGCCACTTCAGACTGAGACGAGGAAAAATTATTCTCATCACACTTTAGTGAATTTGTGAAATTCTTCGTTCCACAAGGCTGCAGAAGCTCAGTCTTTGTGTATATATTTATAGTAGAAGCTGATGAATCTTTGATTGCCAATAATATAAAGTGTTATGGGGATTATGTGTGCAAAAGACATTGATGTGTTTGACAAGCCATGATGGTACTAAATGGTGAAGCAGGGCCTACTCCTGGTACATAGAACATAGAACGTTACAGCACAATACAGGCCTTTCGGCCCTCAATGTTGTGCCGACATGTGAAAATAATCTAATGGCTATCTAACCTACACCGTTCCATTATTATCCATATGTATGTCCAATACCCATTTAAATGCCCTTAACATCAGCGACTCTACTACTGTTGAAGGCAGGCCGTTCCATGCCCCTACTACTCTCAGAGTAAAGAAACTACCCCTAATATCTGTCCTAAATCTATCACCCCTCAATTTAAAGCTATGTCCCCTTGTGTTAGCCTTCACCATCTGAGGAAAAAGGCTCTCACTGTCCACACTATCGAATCCTCTGGGTATCTTATACATCTCGATTAAGTCACCTCTCAATCTTCTTCTCTCCGACGAAAACAGCCTCAGTTCCCTCAGCCTTCCCTCATAAGACCTTCCTGTTTTTATAATTACTGTGTTCTGGAAAAGTGAATAAGATCTAAATAACCATCATCACCAAAAATTCTTGGAATAAGTGTTTTCTCCAGAAAAATTAAAAAACAGTTACAGCTGTCATTTAGAGTTTCAACAAACCCCTCTGGAAAGCTTTAATTGAAGAGTACAGGTTAGAAAAGAAAAGCTCTGGTCGAGCAATTTCAATAAGTCCACAATTATCATTATGAATGCTTCGATGAGTTTCAAAAGTCTTAAGTCTAAAAACAAGACATCCTGAGTTCAAAATTTGATTGACAGCTTAAAGAGGTTATCTCTTTGTACTCTTGGTGAAGTTCCTCCGACAATCTTTCGCTAAACCTTGGAGGAATAATAACTTTATCATTCTTAAGTGTCAGAAGGAACTAGTCTTGATTTACACTCAGTTTGTTTCTTCTTATGAAGTACACCTGTAATTTTTCATCATTGCACTCTTTGGACCAGTCTTCTTTTATCAAGCACTTTACTAAGTCGTTTCAGTGTGAGATTCTTCACTTTCACTTCACTTCATACTGGCAGATGCTTGTATTACATATATTTATATAAAATAATACACTAATAACTCAAGGGATATGAATGAATGAGTGATCATGTAAAAACATGATGGATCATGGCATGTGCATAGTCTGCTAGCTTATGAGATTTAATTACATACTGATGACCATTCAACATCTATACCCCCATGTGTGAAGATGTGATGTGGATAGGTAATGCTCCCTTCTTTGCAAAATTCTTTACTTTCATTCAATGAAAGAATTCAATGATGTGGGTGTCATTGGCTGGGCCAGAATTTATCCCAAGTTGCCTTTTTGAAGCTGGTGATTAGCTGCGTTCTGAAACTGCTGTAGTCCATTTGGTGTAAGTTAACCCACAATATTGTTAGGGAGGGAGTTCCAGGCAATAGGAATGGCCACATATTTCCAAATCTGGAGAGGAACTTGCAGATGAAAGTATTCACATATATCTGTTGCCCATGTCCTGATAGATTGTAGTGGTCATGGTTTTGGAAGATGCTTTCTCATTTGGTGAATTTCTGAAGTGCATGTTGTTTCTTAGTGAACACTAGTGGTGGACAGAGTGGATATTTTTGGATGTGGTGTCAATCAAACGGGCTGCTTTGTGTTGAGAGAGTCAAGCTTCTTGAGTGACAAGAAGCCCACATCCCAGGACGGTACCACTCAGTCACTGTCCATCACCTCCCCTTAAAATGAATTTAAATGTATTTGCCTACATTGTACTGTGAGCATTAATAAATTAATTCCATAAAACCTGCTCACATAAAAGGTAGAGCCTTCATGATCAAGTTTTGTAAATTCCTTTCATATTTTAAAGCACCAACTATTACTTTTGTCATAAATGACAGAAATATCACTACTTTAAGTACACTGTGGCTTTGTGATCATCCCTATACTTTTATGTTCTACCGTTTTGCTGTATCATTGTTCCTCAGTACTTCCTACTCATTCTCCTTTATGACAGCTCTTTCTGAATGATGAGAGTAATTCTGCCTTCGCCTTTTGTTTCTATATCATTTCATGTGAATGAACACTGAAAGAAATCCACAGAAATGAGATCTGTAAATAACTCTTTGTGATTGTCATGTCTCTGTTGCCAATGTTGTATGACATGTGTTAACAAAACAATAAGTTAGGACAGAAAGATACCTGGACTCTTCAATATTACTTATTTCAGGCTTAGTGGCTTAACAAAAGGGATTAGCTTCAGAAATATAAAGCTTTAATAACATGTGAAAACAGAGGGAAAAAAAGGCAAAATGGCCTATCAAACAATTTTATTTCTTTAGTCAATGTTGAAATACCCTCTTATGAATTCTATATATTTAATCTCTCAAGAGAAAGTTTAGCAAAATTCCTCCCTGAATCTCAGTGCTAACCTCAATAATGTTTAGTTTTCCTTTCTACTTCCCTTCAAATCTTGTCCAATTGATGTTATTTATTATGCCCCTCCATCAAATACAAAGATAAACAATCACCTCAACTTTGCATTGTCATTTTTCAAGTCCAATTTTACATTGAATCAGATTAATAGGCTATAATAATGCAGATTGGTGAAAATATATCCTTCTTCCATCCTTTTCAGCATTGTACAGTGGAACGTTTTAGTTTAGATTACTTACAGTGTGGAAACAGGCCCTTCGGCCCAACAAGTCCAGACCGACCCGCACCCACACAGACCCATTCCCCTACACTACGGGCAATTTAGCATGGCCAATTCACCTAACCTGCACATTTTTGGACTGTGGGAGGAAACCGGAGCACCCGGAGAAAACCCACGCGAACACAGGGAGAATGTGCAAACTCCACACAGTCAGTCACCTGAGGCGGGAAGTGAATCCGGGTCTCTGGCACTGTGAGGCAGCAGTGCTAACCACTGGGCCACCGTGCTGCCCACGAACTTTACGTGTTTTAAGAAGAACTTTGATCATTCACTTTCATTTGATCTTCTTTTATTTTGATTTGTTCTTGATATGTGGGATCACAAATTGTCCAGGAAAAAGTGATGTTGAGCTGCATTTGTGAACAGTTCTTGGGGTGTAAGGACACCCACAATGTTGCGAAGGATGGAGGTCCAGGATATTAAACACAGCAACAGTACATGAGTGCCAAGATAGCTCTGAGGCAGAATGATGCATGGCTTGGAAGGAACTCACAGGTGGTGGTATTTCTGTTGTTCTTGTCCTTCTAGTTGGTGGTGAACACAGATTTGGAAGGTTTTGCTGAAAGAGTAACCCAATCTACCTTCCAATTGGTGCTTCATAATTTCTTGGGTGGATTACTAAAATGACTGTGCTGAGTCCTTTCCTCCGAAACGTTCAAATTAAAATATAACGTAGTAACAAATAATAATGCAAAGAGCAGGGACCAATGCAATATGCAAATCATAGTTAATTTACCTTCGGGTTTATAACAATTACATAAAATTTGTTCCAACATTATTCTTCCTCCTTCATGTTGTATCACAAATAAAAGGCAAAATGAAGGGTTTCAGTGATGACAAATGATATCATCCGTCTGCACGTCTTGCTTGTGCTCCACTGCATCTGAGAAAAATATATCTTGCTCCTTCACATCATCGACTTACAGTCTGCAGCAGTCTGTTTTGAATGTTTCACAAGTAACTGGAAACTTTCTATTACTATTTGGAAACCAAAGTGGCTGCTCCTATGGCATTCATGGCACTCAGTATCAGCAACTTGAATAAAAACATAAGGCAGAAACAGTGCCTTCCTCCCCTTGTTGCTCCAGTCTCACTAGCAGCCCACTGATTCACAAAGTGGACTCAGAGTTTGGGCCCCAGGAAAATTTGCTTTCTTATGGGAGCAGTGGTCTGTTTTAATTGTGAACTTCAGGCTGTCTGATGAACTTCACTGTTTTTAGTCATGTAAAGTCTTTTTGTTAAGTCGATAAAGCTTCATCCTGTACAACACTTTGATGCAATTGCCAAACAAAGGTGTTGCCATGGAGAATACAGCAGCTAGGTCATTGGGAGTGAAATGTCAAGCCTGATTTAAAGCTCAACCAAACAGTTTGACTCTGATTGGTCAAGATATTGAGTTCAGAGATGAGCCAAAGAATGGCTTTTGCCTATTTTGTTTAATTGAAACAAGAGCAAAGTGTAGTCCTGCTCTTTCAATCTGCAAAGAACACGGTCCTGCATATTAACACAAAAAGCTGCCAGTATGCACGAATGCACCAAACTGACAAGCTTAAACTTGAGCTCAATGTAATTCTCAGCATATTTTGAACTATTTAGCAAATACTGCCCAATCACAGAATCACATGGGATATTGACACTATATTTTAGGTTTGCAAGCATGGGCTACTTGGATACAGTCAGTACCTTGCAACAGCCGGAGGGAAATGCTATTTAATACAATCCAGCAGTTAGTTATTTGGGAGGTATAGACTATATTCTGATAACACACCAGCGTTGAAATACATATTCCATATTACTCATGCATGTTATAGGCAGATTATCATTTGCCCTTGACACAACAACAGGCAGAAACAAACTATATCTGTTGCTCAAAGTTTTGAGATATCTTACTTTCTAATCTAAAATAGACTGGGTATTTCTCAAAGCACTCCGCTTCTTCCTTTCCCGCCGTACCACCCAGTACCCTTCCACCGACACCCTCCTTCGACTGATGGATGCTGCCTGACCTGCTGTGCTGTTCCAGCAATAAAGTTTCAACTTTCTCAAGACCAACAGTGTTGGCCTTAAACCTATGGCAATTCCCCTACTAATCAGAATCGTTGCCAACAAATCAGATATCAGAGTTACATCCATCATTACATTGAAGTCCACAGAAGGATGATCATTTCTTCCTTTGTGATGACAGGGAGGTACTGCTTCAAAGTCACACTATAGGCTTCCCTTAGCATCTTCTTCATAGGCAACAGTGATGTTATAAACACTGATAGAAATTAATCATAGTGACGTATTGATTATAAGTGAGCTGGATGACCAGGCAACTCGAACATTTGCACATTGGAGGAAGAAGCTTTTTGGGCCCACGATGCCTGCAAAAAATTATGAATCATTCAAAATAAAATCAAAGTCATCTTAAACGTGATGAGCTCAATTTGATGGCCAGCTTCTGCATGGGAAAGCCAGCAAATGGCCTTATGAATTACAGTGCTTTGCCATCAGTGCCATTCCCCCTATCCACCCTTGCCCCCATCACGAGGGATGCATTAGGTGGGCCACCCAGCTGTGTCCCGATTGAGGTTCCTAAGAGGGCAATTAATGAGCCTCATCTTTTCACTATTCTGATCAAAAGGGCCACAGGAGAGTCCCATGTGCAACCTGTAGTCTGGCAGGTTTAACACAATGCACTGCTGGTCAGAGAAAGGGAGGATATTTCAAGGTACCCACTTCTGACAACTGTTTAGCCTCACCATGACCACTTTCTCCCCATTGTTCTTTTGAGCAAATACTCACATACCTCTCACTGGAGCTTATTAGCCTGACTCTGGAGAGACCTCAGACTCACCTCAATGTCCAGTTCCATTGCTGGACACCAGCTTCTGGCCTACCTGCAGTACCAGCAGTGACCAATGCTCCTGACTGGCTCTGTGAGAGTTCAAAGCAGTTGGAGTCTGATTGATAACTCTGTGAGGGGATTAGATTACATTACAGCGTGGAAACAGGCCCTTCGGCCCAACAAGTCCACACCGCCCCGCCGAAGCGCAACCCACCCATGCCCCTACATTTACCCCTTACTGAACACTACGGGCAATTTAGCATGGCCAATTCACCTGACCTGCACATCTTTGGACTGTGGGAAGAAACCGGAGCACCCGGAGGAAACCCACGCAGACACGGGGAGAACATGCAAACTCCACACAGTCAGTCGCCTGAGGTGGAAATTGAACCCGGGTCTCAGGCGCTGTGAGGCAGCAGTGCTAACCACTGTGCCACCGTGCCGCCCACCACCACCTCCTCCAAGAGACTGGCTCTTGGAGGAGGAGGGAAGCCCCCCCTCCCCCATGTTTATTAAAGTCTGATTGCATGAAAAATTAAAGCAGGCCCAGCCAGTTTAGCAGGGAACCCATCCTCAGTGTAAATTCCAGCCTCTTTCTTAGGTGTAATTTGGAATGTGTTTTAGTCACCTAACAACTGCTGTTTCATTAACAGGACAGTGTACTAAGCCAGCCAAGACTGCTCTGGATAGAATGTAACCACATTAAAAACATGTCTGTATTGAGTTGAATAAAACTGACTGGGAAGATAAGAAAGGAGAAAGGCCTGTTCAAGGTATTGGATTTCACAGACTCAAATTAAATTACTTTTGTTTGATTTTGCTCAACCTTAATCTACTTTACTACAGCAGAGATTCAGCACTTTGTATTACAGAAGTATCTGACAATCAGGTATATAATTAATGATGTATGGACTGACTCTCCTGTTTCCTAAGTAAACCACAATGACCAGTTGAGCTCGTCCTTACTGGAGCTACAATTTACTGGCGAACAACTACACATTCATCTGGTCCTTTTTTTTAAATGAAAGATGATGTAGATTTCAAGTGAAAAGGTGCATTGCTACTTGTCTGGTTACCCCTTTTGGGAACGTACTTTGTTTCTAAAGCCAAGGTTGTTAGATCTTTAAGATCGAAGGCAGATTACACCACCACAGGATGCCTCATTGTAAATGAAAGGAACACAGAATGTTTAATCATAGCCTCTCGTTTGCTTCTCTGATTTTTTTTTAACCAAAGAAAACAGACTGAACTGAACAACCAATCTGAAGCAATTCATCATGAGCGGTTCCCCATCTTCAGTTTTTCAGATGCTTGCTGCAAAGAAAATATGTCATTGCTCATTCTGGGTACACTACAGCTCACTCAAAGTTCCAGTGAACATATATTCCCGCTATTTTGCTCATGACATTCCCTCAGTAAAAGTACTCTCCTTCACAGTTGACCAGCCAATGAGAAAGAAATAGTATGACATTCTCTGACTCAATTAAGAGCCCAATTTAGACACCCAAAATAGCTCTAGGAAGGTAAACCCAGCTGTAAACTCACTCAATATCGCTTTGGATATTAATGGTTACAGGAAGTCAATTTGACCAGTTTGAACTGTGAGTGCTCCTGCAAAAACTGAAACCAAGATGATGCAGTTTGAAAGGATGATTCACATGCTCACAATCAGGAGAGCACTGGATTCCAAGAAGACAATGCATGAAGCTCTGTGCAAATCACACATTTCCCCCTTCCTCAAGGGAAACCTTGAAAAGGAGGACATTCACTCCTCGTTATCTGAGATTTCTACTCATGGATCCACATATTCATGAGGTCAGCCTGACAACTCATCCTTTTTTCTCTCATTGACTCATTCAGTCTGATTGCATGGTCCTTCACAGTAGATAGGAGAGTTACATTGGACTGGAGACACTTTGTTTGTTGTTCATGTGAAGTCCATGCCCCAACCTCCCCAAGGACAACAAAGATTTGGTCTAGCAGCTTTAATATCAGAAATGTGAAACAGGTGGAAGCACCATAGACAAAGGTCCTGAAACAGGGTAAGGACATGCAGGCTACCTTAGTCCTTGCGCAGCCCTCTGTAGAATTATGAAGAAATGTGACTGCGCAAAAGGCAGATGGGAAAGCCAGTCACAGAGGTGTACAAGCTCCCCTTTGCCTGCAAACCTGTCAGTGGGGGGACATAAAAGTTTGACCATGGTATCAAATTTCAATAGTTTGAGTATGAAGTGTGTAAAAGAGATCGCAAGGGGCTGTTTCTCTTCAGGCAGGTAGCAGGGTGTGCAATCATGCTCCCTGCCTGATATCCTCATCTTGTCCCGAACAAGTTGAGACTTTGAGCTGACTTACATTTAATCATCAATCTGCAAGGTCTTTACAACAACAGCATGAAGAGGCTGGCAAAGGCATGAGTCCCGTTCCTGCACAGAAATCAGTAGTGCAGCATTTCTGGTCATGTTACCTCGATAATCCCTTTAAGAGCCACTTCCCAGGTTCCTCAGTGCTTGGCACTAGGGTGTAGAGATCATGCTCTTCCCATTGGTTCATGGCAAATTGCATAACAGTCTTACTAACAAAGCAGGACCCTGATTAATATATTAAAAATTGACTGTGGTCTGAAACAGGTAGATATCCATCAGCAATGCCCAAGATTATCGAACAAAGAAAAGACAAAATATCAATAGAAAGGATGAGTGATGTGCTGCATTGTGAATTCTAGAATCCCAATACATGGACATGCCTGTCAAAGGCTCTGAATATATTCCCTAAGACTTGGAATGCTATTGTTAAGGACCCATAGCTATCACCATCCAGCTATAACAAATACTGTCCACTAGACAGACATTTTCAGCCTGAAGTACATGCATGCCTAATACAGACAGTATTGAAAAATGAGCTTACTCGACCAGAAAAATTTGTCTCGGTGAAATCTATAACTATGAAATATGTCTTTCTAAAACAAAAGATGGGTTTATCAAAGGGATTGAGAACATCACTAAGCTGTTGTACCTTTCTATCTCAGAACAGCTGTGGAGACATTAAAAAAAGATCAAGCCTTAGCGAAATTGTAATACAGCTTTCATGCTGTCCAAGAAGAAATTTCTACTGAAATAAGAGAATGCTGCTGCAGAGATGAGTTTTTTTGTTCAATATGAAATCTTGTTTAAAGGAAACAGAATCAGAGATGAGGATGGAGGTGATGCGGAAAATCTATTCTACCTGTCAGGCTTGAACAATGTATCACAGCCAAAGAAGCTCTGTACTGGCACAACAGTCAGGCTGAAGTCAGGGATGGTATTGTCTCATGTGGCAAACATAACTCATACCATAAGTCACTGACCAAAGAGTCACTAATCCTTCAGCAATGATCTAATATAGTGCCATCACAAACTTTTGTGTAGAAAATAATCATATTAGAGTGGATTATCAGTTAAGCTTTTTGATGCAACTTTCTGATTTAACATTAGTTCTATTGTTGTTGGAAAAATGAAATCACGTGGTTTTGACATCACAGTCAGTGACAGGCATCCACAGTTTCAAGCAGAACAGGTAAAGAAATCTACTACAGGTTGAAGATGTAAACCTGTAACGTAACCTGCAATTTGCAGAATTCAATCACAATGAAAGGAAGTTATCATGATAACAAATACACTTCTGAAGGAAAATAGACCATCTGAATGTAGTTTTGTTTGACTGAAGCTTCACTGTGGCAGTAACCTGTTCAAGGTGAGTCCCCTTCAAAAAACCTGGCCAACGGAGATGCATTTCTGAAATACACAAGAATAGATATAGCTGGAGAGACTCAACATGTTGGGCAGCATCTGTAGAGTTAGCTTACTATCTGCTATTGGGAAGTCATTAGCATAGACCATCAAAGCAATGATAGAAATTTAGAAAAAATAAGTTAATTGGGAAGAATCAGTATAATTTCATTGAAGGAAGTTCACAGTTAACTAATTCATTGGATTCTTTGAAGGAAAAGCATCCTCTGAGGATAAAGGGTAGCCTGTAGACATACTATACTTGAATTTCCAGGAGACATTTGATCAAGTACAATTTAAAAGATGACTGCAGATGATAAAATCACATGGTTAGGGGTAATTAGCATAGATAAAGGATTGGCTGGCTGGTAGAAAACAGAGAGAATGTAAAGGTGTCTGTGTCTGATTGGTAAGTTATGACAAGTATGGTACAGCAGGGATCTGTGTTGGAACCTCAACTATACTGGAGAGGGAAGGAATGATATTTAAATTCACAATGACACCAAGATAGGTAAGAAAGTATGACATTAGGAAGATATAAGAAGTTTGCAGGCAGCTATGGATAGGTTAAGTGAGTAGGCAAAATCTGGCAGATGGAGTAGGATGTGGGACAACGTGAAATTGTTCACTTTTTTGGAAGGATAAGAAAATAGCAGTAATACTTAAACAGAAACCACTGCAGTAGTCCATGTTGCAGAGATTTTGTTATTCTGGTCAAAAGAGTTAGAATATGGGTACAGCCCATGATCAAGATAATGAGTGGAATGTTACTTTTTGTTATGAGAGGAATGAATTACAAAGATATAGGCTATGCTTCAGTTTTACTGGCCATTGATGAATGAAAGCGCAGGTGGAATACAGCGCCCTGTTTTGGTTCCAGATTTAAGGAAGAAAGTAAATGCATTGAGACAGTTCAGAAGAATTTAGTGGATTGAAACCTGGAATGAATATGTTGCTTTTGAGGATAGATTGGAAAGATTGGGATTATTTCCACTAGTGTTTAAAGATTGAGTCCTTTCCTGACGAAGGGGTCTTGCCCAGACCATCGATTCTCCTGCTTCTTGGATGCTGCCTGACCTGCTGTGCTTTCCCAGCACCACACTCTCGACTTTAAAGATTGAGTGTTAACTGGATTGAAGTGTATAAGATCCTGAATAGTCTTAATAAAGTGCATGTGGAAAGAATGTTTCCTCTTGTGTGCAATGGATGTAATTAATGGGTCACCTTTTCAGGACAGAGATGAGGAGTTTTATTTTCTCTCAGAGAATTGTGTGACTTTGGAACTCTCTTCCTCAGAAGGAAGTGCAGGCAGGGTCATTGAATATTTTTAAAAGGCTCAGGTAGGCAGGAAGTTTACTGATTGATATGTGGAACTGGAAACACAAACAGAACAGCTATAATATTATAGAATGGCAGAGTGGTCATGAGGTGCAGAAAGGTATCATATAATCTTTCTCTTATTGTCGGGCACATGACAATTTAACTGAAACCTGTATCATGGTCCAGCCAAAGGTTTTAAAGAAAGCAAATGGTTGTTTGCTGAGGGATAAATATATTAGCCAGAACACCCCAGCTGTTCTTTGACCTGGTACCTTGAAATCTTTTATGTCTATCCGACAGGGTAGATGCGGCTTTGTTTTAGCATTTCATTTGCAAGACCTTTGGCCGTGTAATTCGGATGGCCAATTCTATACTCATGTTCTCTAGTGTGGAACTTGAACCCTCAGGTTCCTGACTCAGAGAAAAGAACTTCCACCAACGCACAGCTGCTTTCATCTCTTATTCAGGTGCTTTTTTTCAAGAGAGCTCAGGGTCAATAGCACAACTGTTCTGGATGGTTTGTTGTGCTGAACAATGCTCATAGAACTGAGATGGAGCTGTTTTTCAGCAGCAGCAGCAACTCAAAGGGTGAGAGCTTGCACCAGGGGCCTGCCGGGAGCATTGAGTCACTGATTTGTGCTTTTAAATTTGAAGTCAGAGAGCAGAGGTTTCTGGGAAAGGAGGGAGTTCTTATTTTTATTTCCATCCAGCTATATAAGTCAGTGTCTTCTCAACCTGAGACCCTACCTTTGTAGGGCCTCCCACCCAAACACCTCCTCTAATCTTAAAGACCAGGGACATATCAGGTAAGCGTCTCTTCTTTTTTACTTTGTGACTAGGGGACGAGCAGGGATGGCAGTGCAGGGAGAGCAATGTTCCTCTTGCATGATGTTTGAGGTAAGGGGTGCCATTAGTGTCCCATCCAAGTACATCTGGTGGAAGTGCACCCAACTCTTGCTCCTCCAAGATTGTGTTAGGGAACTGGAGCGAGAGCTGGATGAACTTCGGATCATTCGGAAGGCAGAGGCTGTGATAGATAAGAGTTACGGGAAAGTAGTTACTCCGAGGCACAAAAAAAGCTGGGTGACTGTTCGAAGGGGAAAAAAACAGTCAGTGGAGGGATCCCCTGTGGTCGTTCCCCTGAAAAACGTGTATACCGTTTTGGATACTGTTGAGGGGGACGACTTACCAGGGGCAAGCAGTGGGGCCCAGGTCTCTGGCACAGAGCCTGTCCCTGTTGCACAAAAGGGAAGGAGGGAAAGGAGGAGAGTGTTGGCCATTGGGGACTCAATAGTTAGAGAGTCAGATAGAAGGTTTGTTGGGAACAAACGAGACTTGCGGTTGGTGTGTTGCCTCCCAGGTGCCAGGGTCCATGATGTCTCGGATCGTATCTTTGGGGTCCTGAAGGGAGAGGGTGACCAGCCTCAAGTCGTTGTCCATGTAGGTACCAACGACATAGGTAGAAAGAGGGATAGGGATATAAGGCAGGATTTCAGGAAGCTAGGGTGGAAGCTAAGAGCTAGAACAAACAGAGTTGTTATCTCTGGTTTGTTACCCATGATAGCGAGGCAAGGAATAGGGAGAGATATCAGCTGAACACGTGGCTGCAAGGATGGTGCAGGATGGATGGATAATTGGGGCTCATTCTGGGGAAGGTGGGACTTGTACAAACAGGACGGTCTTCACTTGAACCAGAGGGGTACTAATATCCTGGGTGGGATATTTGCTGGTGCTATTCAGGTGGGTTTAAACTAGCTGAGGTGTAGTTGCAGTGCACAGAAGGATGAGAGTAGGGAAGACAGGGACAGGATTTCAGGGTCACGGGAATGTGCTGGCAGACAACAAACTGGTTTGAAGTGTGTCTACTTCAATGCCAGAAGTATCCAAAATAAGGTAGGTGAGCTTGCAGCATGGATAGGTACCTGGGACTTTGATGTTGTGGCCATTTCGGAGACATGGATAGAGCAGGGTGAGGAATGGGTGTTGTAGGTTCCAGGGTTTAGACCTTTCATTAAGAACAGACAAGGCAGTAAAAGAGGGGGAGGTGTGGCCTTGTTAGTCAAGGATAGTATAACGGTGGCTGAGAGAACTTTTGATGAGGACTCGTTCACTGAGGTAATGTGGGCTGAGATTAGAAACAGGAGAGGAGAGGTTATATTGTTTGGAGTTTTTCATAGGCCTCCGCAGAGTTCTAGGGAGGTGGAAGAGAGGATTAGCAAAATTATTCTGGGTGGGAGTGAAAGGAACAGGGTGGTCATTATGGGGTCTTTAACTTCCCCAACATTCATTGGAAATGTTATAGCTCTAGTATGTCGGATGGATCAGTTTTTGTCCAATGTGTTCAGGAGGGTTTCCTGACACAGTATGTCGAAGGGCCGACAAGAGGGGAGGCCACACTGGATCTGGTGCTTGGTAATGAACCAGGCCAGGTGTTTGATTTAGTTGTAGGTGAGCACTTTGGAGAAAGTTACCATAATTCAGTTACGTTTAGTTTAGCGATGGAAAGGGATAGGTACATGCCACAGGTCAAGAATTATTGATGGAGCAAGGAAAATTATAATGCGATTAGGCAAGAATTAGGATGCATAGAATGGGGTAGCAAAATGCAGGGGGATGCAGACAATGGAAATGTGGAGCTGGTTTAAGGAATAGATAGTGCATGTCCTTGATAGGTATGTTCCTGTCAGGCAGGGAGGAAGTGATAAGGTAAGGGAATCGTGGTTTACTACAGAAATTGCATCTCCTGTTACGAAGAAGAAAGGAGGCTTATGTGTTGATGAGGCAAAATGGTTCAGATGAGGCGATGGAGAGCTACAGATCAGCTAGGAAGGATTTAAAAGAGAGTTAAGAAGAGCAAAGAGAGGACACGAGCAGTGTTTAGCAAATAGAATAAAAGAGAACCCTAAAGCTTTCTATAGGTATGTGAGGAATAAAAGGATGATTAGGGGTTTGAATAGGGCTAATCAAAGTCAGAAGTGGGAAGTTGAGTGTGGACCCTGTGGAGATCTGAGAGGTGCTAAATGAACATTTCTCATCAGCTTTTACTCAGGAAAAGGAGAATATTGTAGAGGTAGAAGAAAGAGGTACAAGATATTAGACTAGAAAAGATCAAGGTTAGTTATGAACAGGTATTATCAATTCTAGAAGGAGTGAAAGTAGACAAGTCACCTGGGCCGGATGGGATTTATCCGAGGATACCCTGGGAAGCTAGGGAGGAGATAGCAGAGCCTTTGGTTTTGACATTTGAGTCGTCATTGTCTACAGGTTTAGTACCTGAAGACTGGAGGATTGCAAATGTTGTGCCCTTGTTCAAGAAGGGCAGTAAAGATGACCCAGGTAATTATAGACCAGTTAGCCTTACTTCTGTTGTAGGAAAGGTTTTGTAAAGGATAATAAGAGATAAGATTTATAATCATCTAGCAAGCAACAATTTGATTTCAAATAGTCAACATGGTTTCGTCAAGGGCAGGTCATGTCTCACAAATCTCATTGAGCTTTTAGAGAAGGTGACCAAGCATGTAGATGAGGGTAGGGCAGTTGACTTGTTATACATGGACTTCAATAAAGCTTTTGATAAGGTTCCACATGGTAGGCTGTTGTAGAAAATGCAGAGGCATGGAATTGAGGGTGATTTAGCAGTTTGGATTAGAAACTGGCTTTCTGAACGAAGGCAGCGAGTGATGGTTGATGGAAAATATTCAGCCTGGAGTCCGGTTACTAGTGGTGTGCCACAAGGGTCTGTTTTGGGACCACTGCTGTTTGTCATTTTTATAAATGATTTAGACGCAGGCATAGGTGGATGGATTAGTAAATTTCCAGATGACACTAAAGTCGGTGGAGTAGTGGACAGTTTGGAAGAATGTTGCAGGTTGCAGGGGGACTTGGATAAACTGCAGAATTGGGCTGAGAGGTGGCAAATGGAGTTAAATGCAACTAAATATGAGGTGATGCACTTTGGGAACAATAACAGGAAAGCAGAGTACTGGGTCAATGGAAAGATTCTTGGTAGTGTGGATGTGCAGAGGGATCTTGGAGTCTATGTACATAGATCCCTGAAAGTTGCCATCCAGATAGATAGTGCTGTTAAGATGGCATACAGTGTGTAGGTAGTGCTGTTAAGATGGCATACTTGTCTACTTTCACTCCTTCTAGAATTGATAATACCTGTTCATAACTAACCTTGATCTTTTCTAGTCTAATATCTTGTACCTCTTTCTTCTACCTCTACAATATTCTCCTTTTCCTGAGTAAAAGCTGATGAGAAATGTTCATTTAGCACCTCTCAGATCTCCACAGGGTCCACACTCAACTTCCCACTTCTGACTTTGATTAGCCCTATTTGTTTCGGAGCTGCAATATCATGCTGCAACTATACAAAATGCTGGTGCAGCCATACTTGGAATATTATGTACACTTCAAGCTACCATATTTCGGGAAGGATGTGGAAGCATTGAAAAATGTGCAGACAAGATCTACCAGGATGTTGCCTGTTCTGGAGGGAAGATCTTATGAGGAAAGGCTGATAGACTTGGGTCTGTTATCGTTGGAAAGAAGAAGACTAAGAGGGGATTTGATAGAGACATGCAAGATGATCAGAGGACTACATAGGGTAGACAGTGAAAGTCTTTTTCCTAGGATGATGACGTCAGCTTGTACGAGGGGGCATAACTACAAATAGATTTAAGACAGATGTCAGAGGCAGGTTCGTTACGCAGAGAGTTGTAAGGGCATGGAATGCCCTACCTGCTAATGTAGTCAACTCAGCAACATAAGTGGAGATTTAAACAATCCTTAGATAAGCACATGGATGATTTTAGGATAGTGTAGGGGGACGAGCTGAGAATAGTTCATGGTCGGTGCAACATCAAGGGCCGAAGGGCCTGTTCTGCGCTGTATTGTTCTATGTTCTATGTTCTAATTACAGGCTCCATAATTCAAAGTATACAGCAGCATCTTGATGCCACCATCTACAATCCACTAGTTTGATGCTTCAAGGGAAATATCTTGCACGTGCTCCTGACAAGCAGCAACCTCGGGTCAGTTGATTTCAACTTCCTCCAGCATTGGCATGATAGGTGTTTTCTCTGTTTGCCAGTTTCTGATGAGTATGACCTTCACGTCTCCCCATGCAGACACCATAGGGAAATTGTCAAAGATTTTGACAAACCAGCTCTTTACCCGACAGCTCTTACATTTGAAGGGAGGTCTTTTATTTACAGCTGAACTGTAAATAGCTTTTATTAGAAATTTTCTCTGCTTAAAATTCTTGCACAGCATTGCATGTTGCATTCTGATAATTCCAGAGTGAAATATGAAAATAAAATTAGTGCTTGTCAAGCAGCAAGAAGATTTAAGCTAAAAATAAAGATGAATATGTCCATTAAGAGAACAAGACAGGTTCTCCTTGTAATGATTTGAACAATCAGCTTCGTTAGACCATAAGGCAAATCACATGGTGGTGGTCTTCTTGAGGTCTGACTAAATCTGAAGCTCAGGCCAGAGTCATAAACAACTACATAGCTGCAGCGGTTCATTTGAAGCTACATCACTAGGTCTGGTGCCAATTTGCTGCCAATTATAGAACACTTAACCTGGTTAATGCTTAAGTGTGCAAAGCTGATTTTAAATAAATGTGCGTTACTTAAAGAACAAATCTATCGGTGAGTGCAGCCCAAAAGCTTTTTCAGCACAGAGAGAGGACACAAATATATTTTCAACTGCTTCAATTCTCAGACAAGCAGTGATGATTTCTGAATTGAAAAAATCTCAGCACATTTTTTTCCAGATATACTGCATATAGCACATAAAATAACATTGTCTGAGGCAGGATAGCAACAACTGTTCTATCTCAGTGGTTCACATCATTGATTGGACTTCAGCTTTGTAGTTAATGATATCTGCGAAACCACTTTATGGGATCACAATCTTACAACTCATTTTCCATCTTCTATATATTGAAGTAATACTACAGATTGATATCAATGAATTATTTTTTCATTGGATGTTTAGCAAGGTTTTTGTCACTCTCTTGGTTGGAATATAATTTTATGGAGTTTAACTATCATAATGTTTCTTTTAAGGTCATTCTGTTGGCAAAAAGGTTTTTTTAACTGATGAGAAGTCAAATCAAATCCTAGCGATAGGGTCATTTACATTTGGAATGAGTTGACAGATAGTGTAAGAACTTCTGGAATTACTACCTCTATCTGCCAGTGAAGGACAGAGCGACTTTTGGATTTTCTCCTGAAAATGCTTGAAGTCCTTCAGAGAAGTCTGGATTAAAACTGTTCCACTTGTTGTGCAGTCCTTAGCTGCTGAATAATAATAAAAAAATCTTTTCTCGGATCAATTTCTTTTTCTCAGAAACTGACAGCCCCTTTAACAGCAGGTACGAGCAGGTCCACTGAGTCTCTCAAGGAATGCAGTGGGCAGTGCACTTTCTGAAGTGATGGAATTACTTCCATAAATCATGGAATGACTTATTCTCTTTCTAAATTGCATGGCATCACCACACATCCTAACCATTTTGACCCCTCCATCTGCATAGGGCCTGAGGTGAGCTACATTTAAATCATTTATAAATTACTTAGGTGGAATTTTTTTGTGGGATTCTAGACACTGATACCATGCTGGGAAGACAGCAGCAGTACGGATCTTTGAATCGCAGAATCATGCAGTCCTTCGGCCCACAGAGTCTGTCCCACCAAAAATGCACACACTCTCTACTCGTCCTGCTTTCCAGCACTAGGCCCCAGGCCTTGAATGTTATGACACTTCAAGAGCTCATTAAAGTATTTTTTTTAAAGGTTGTGAACTCACCTGCCTTAAACTGCCTTCCAAAGATGTGCATTCTATACCCCTATCACCTTCTGGGTGAAAACATCTTTCCTCAAATTCCTTCTAAATCTCCTGCCTTTCATCTTAAAATGATGCACCCTGTTTGATAGCCCTTCAACTAAGGGAACAGTTGCTGTTATTCTCCCTGTTTATGCCCCTCATAATCATATACACCTCTATCAAGTCCCCCTCCCAACCTTCTCTGCTCCAAAGAAAACAATGCGAGCCAAACCTACCTCTCTTCATTGCTAAGATGCTCCATCCCAGGCAACATCCTGGTAAGTCTCCTCTGCACCCCCTCAGTGCAATCACATCCTTATCTGGTGTGCGTTTCATTGTTTTGTGTAATGCGTTTTACTGGTTTCTACCTTAAAAGTGAAAACAAGTTACAGCAGCTGTCACATGAACAAGACAAACAAAAATAAATTTGCAAGCATTATCGTTTGCAGTTAAAAGGTACCCAATTTACTTTGACAAGTGATCACCTTGAACAAAAACTGTTTTCTAGTTCTAGTCTCTTTCACTTTCATCAGATTCTGCACCTACATTTCAATCATAATCCCTGAGACATTCAGAATTTTTTTAATGACATGCAAAAGTTGGTGTGTATTTCATCAGAATATCAAACTCTAACTATCAGATTCATCTGTTGGATGGATGACTTCCACAGCATGATGACCTGTTGTTGTTTGTTGTTAATTTGAGTGAATGTTTCTTCTTGTTCTGTGCCCCAATACCACTGCTTATCCTTAGCAGTGAGCTTGCACAGCGATTCTCACACTGATTACAAATTAAGGAAGGACTTCCCAAACCCAACAAACCACTACACTGTTTTCACATCTATTGGTTGCTACATTTCTGCTACAGCTTTCATATCATCAGGATCTGGGTAAGGTCCTTTTGCTGTTAGGACGTGACTTAATAGCTGTTAAATTGTATATTTTTGTTATATTCCATTTATTCCAACTTTCTCATCATGCATTTACTTCTGCTGTTCTTTGATAACTGCTTCTTCTGTTTGATCTGCTAATCATCAGTTACCAGGTCCCCAAAAATTGCTTTCTTGCCCACTTATCTTTCTTTCCTATTTTTCAGGAGGATTTGAGTTATAAGGAGGGTCTGAATAGGCTGGAACTTTTCTCATAGGAATATAGGAGGCTGTGAGGTGAACTTAAAGAGGTTTATAAAATCTTGAGGTTCATCTGCGTGAATAGCAGAGGACTTTTCCCAAGGGTGGGTGAGTTCAAAACTAGGGGACATCATTTTAAGGTGAGAGGAGAAAGCTTTAAAAGGGAGCTGAGGGGAACTGTGAGAAGAAGAGGTAGATGCAGGTACAGTCATAACATTTAAAAGACCTTTGGATAGTTACATGCATAGGAAAGGTTTAGAGGGAGATGGACTAAACACAGGCAAGTGGGACTAATTTGGTCAGCATGGATCAGATGGACCTAAGTGTCTTTTCCCATGCTGTATGACTCTATGATGCTATAAAATATGCCATGGGAATCCATCCAAGATCTGTAAAATCATCCTTGCAATATTTCAGGATATGTTCAGCAGTCAATGGTTTAGTGGTCAACAAAAATCTGGAGATCTCTGCAGCAACATGTAAAGTTACATGTACGTACAGGGAAGGTTAGATTTAGACTTGCTTCAGCTATGCTGAGTTGAGTATCATTAGGAATTCCATCTCATTGCTCTTCCTTTAGCATTGGCCTCTCAGCTTTATTTATCCCCTGGAAGTGAGTAAGTAGAATTCCAACATATATTTCAACTTTACCTTCAAGGGATTTCTTTTGAGTCCCAATCTTGAGCCACAGGCTTGTCAAGCTCTGGATATTGCCTAAAACACTGGTATGCATCTGGCACTTCACATTGAATTGATACTCTCCTTCTAAGTCACATTCTATTTTTTAGACCTGACAATGACAATTTGTGGTATGATGCAGAGTGAGTCATCAATAGATAGGTTCTTGATTGGTAAGAGGATCAACAGTTACTGGTAGAAAGCAGAATAATTGGTTTGAGAAACCGTGACTAGGTTATGGCTTTAAGAGATGTATTTTCTCCTGGTTTATTTAAAGAGAGAGATTGAATGAGAGATGCTAAGCAAGCTGTAATGTAAACAGCTTATGTGGCCTTGGAGTTTGTTTTTAAAGTTGGAACAATAGAAGCAGCCTGAATGGGTGTGGCCAGTTCTCACAGACAAAGATTTCTTTTTTTTTAGATTTAGCTGCTGGAGTTTTGAAGAAGTCCTCTCTCTCGGTTACAACTGGAAGCTGAGGTTTCACCTCCCACTGCAGATTTTGCACATGAGAAAATCTGATTTCTGAATTTGCCTTTTTGCTCAGGGGTGTGTTTATGAGATGTTGCTATACTGGAACAGTTTCTAACAGTTGCTTTATCTATTATTCTGTTATGTTTTTAATGGAATTAAATTATTCAAAGTTTTTCATTTGTTGTATTTTAAATATAATGTTTGAATAAATTATGTTTTGCTTAATGTTGAGTAGTTTGACCAGTCGATTGCATCTGGAACACAATACTTTATATTTGACTTTAAAATAAGAAAAAGTTAGAGTCTCGGCTACCTTCTTAAAATATTTTGACGAGACCAGGTCTGGTCCATAACAAACCCTATCAGCCACAAATGAATGGTGAAGCAGATTTGATGGGCCAAATGGCCTAATTCCTAGTTGATCCCTGGAAGGAACTCGTATTGTGGAAATTTAATATGATTAAGATGTCTCTTCTTGTGTTCTTCTAGAGATGAACACATGCCCCATACCCATCTTCCCCTACTCCACCACCTGAGATGAGGCAGACTTAAGTGATTATTAAAGGGTGCCAATCATTGTCAACGTGGAAGGATCATTCATGAGCCTTCCAGACTGGATTTAATCGGGATGGAGATGGGAAAGTGGTGGAGTTGCTACTCACACTCCCACCTGATTAACTACACCCCCTGTCACTGTACTCATCAAGAGAGTGGGAGGAAATTACAACCATTGTCCTGATTGGACAGTGCATCCGCACAGGTTTAAGAAGGAGGACAAGTTGTTACAAACAAATGGTGTTCCGTGTTATCAGAAATACACTTAAGGAATACTGTGGGAAGGTGGATTGGAAGTGTTTTCATGCTGAAAAATTGTTACCACATTGCTATTTAACGCACAGCCTCTTATTCCCTTGGACATTTATCAAGTCATAAATAATAACTTTTCTTCAAATATAAATCTTGCTTTAATCTGAACTCAATTTTCAGCTCATCCTCTCCACTTAGTTGCATCCCTGCTTGTGGCTTGTTTTGTGACCAAAATGTATCAATCCTCCTCTAGCTTTTCTATTCCTTGTTTTATTCATTAACTGAATTTAGCTGTAACTATTTCTCTATCATCTCATATTATTACCCCAAACATGAAAAATAATTATCTTGTACCATCTATTTTGAACTATAGACAATTAATTGTTGAGACAAAAAAAATCCCCGTTTGCAACAGTAAGTCTTTGAAATCTATTATTGAATGGGTATAAAGTTGCCATTTGATACTGTTATCAAACACTTTCTGCAACAATAGAGAGAACATTGTAAGGTTCAATTCTCTAAGTTAATTAGTTCCTGATTTTCTTTCTCGTAAATGTAGGAACATTATACAAACATACAAGCTAATGTGTTAAAAATAGCATGAAACACATTTTAGACACCTTGTTTTTCTGAAGAAGTTTACTTTATTTTAGTATTATTGCAGTCACTATTATTTCCCTGCATTATTTTTAAAATTCCAATTCTTACAGTCATCAATGTGATATTTAAATGTTTAACTCCAGGACTAGCTTTCAATTCCTGATTTTCTTTCATCTTCCCTCATTTTACTTGGGGTTGCATCATGGTACGTTATCACTTCTCTGTATCCTCTTCCCCCTTTGTTTTACTCTCTTGCCACAAGATCCTTCACTGAGTTTCAAACATTCCTCTCTCTTTCTTCCTGACAGTCCCATCTGCATTACTCACCTCACTACATGTTCACATCATCTCATTAGTATCCGGTCATTGTCCCTCTCTTCTTGATGTTGCCCAGGTTTCTGTGTTGTCTAATAAGGCTGACATCACAAATGCCTTGTGGACTCTTCTTTCAGCTTCTATCACATAATACTCCACTGCACTTGACATAATTACTCCAACCACAGCCAACTCCTTACTTAATTTCTACTTCCATACTTTGCACACCTGCCAAGCTGACTCCAGGCACTTGCAGTTACTCACTTCTTACAATTCTTCATACCTTCATTCTGCTCCTCTTCCCTAGGCTAAAACATGATGTGTACCTTTAGTCACTGATCCTTATATCTATGTCTCACAGGGCTTTTCTCCAGTTCCACAGACATGTGGTCATATTCTCAGCCTCCCAACCTAATAGCTCAGTTCTTCTGTGAACATCATTTACCATGAAATTTCCTGAATCACTCATTCACATTGAATATTTATGACAAGTATGAAGAGGAAGAGGCTCAATGCCAATCTTTGGTGAAATCCAACTTTGACTTTGAGGCTCTCATTCTCCCCCAGACTGCTTCTTATTTTAAATTCTGTTTTTCTCTTAACAGATGCTGCCAATCTGCTGAGTTTCTTCAATATTTTCTGTTTTTATTGATTCTTATTCATGCCTGGCAGTCCTTGGAGACGTCTTGTGATATTATTTCTCAGGAAGTCTACAAATTCTAGGACATCTCCTGAGTTCCTCCATAAGTATCTGGTGATAAGCCTTCTCTACTTTGATGAAGCCAATTTTCATGATAGTATTGGTTTTCCCAATATTTCTCCAATACTTGCTTCATAACAAAATGACATCCACAGTACTTCTTCTGGACATGAATCTGAACTACATTTTATGAATTTCTATTATTCTCAGCATCATGATGCTCCCCCGCGTGTTGAAAGTGTCTGGTAGGGGTTTAATTCCTCCATAGTATTTGCAATCTTGGTTGTCTCCCTTTTGTCGAAATATACATCATGTTTCTTTGCCTCCAGGTCTTGGATTTGCTGTCTTATTAAACTGTACAAAGCAGCTTGTTCAGCGCTCAAATTTATGTTGGTGTGTCCACACTTCTGCAGGTACCTTACTCAGATCTACTGCTTTCCTTTATTTCACTCCATTTAGTACTGTTCTGATTTCTTCCAAATTAATGTGAATTGTCATTCCTTGGTTTCCAGCTATTGTGTCTTTGTTCTCACGTTTTTTTCATTCATAAGTATTGGTCCCACCTCCCTTTGATTTCATTTTCTTTAAATAAAGGTTATTATTACACCTGTATCCTTGATTACACAGACACTTCTGGTAAGTTTATAGCAGTTTTTTATTTATAGCCTATTTATAGCAGTTACAACTCTGAAAATATCTTATTTTTTCCCTCTTTGATATCCAGGTTTTCAAATCATTCTTCCTTGGCCAATGATTTCTCTGGCAATCATTTATTTTTACAATGTTCATTATTTTCCTTGAGTCCTGACTATCTCCACTTTTATAACAGTGCCTTCTAACTTCAGAAGTTATGTCAATTTATTTAACTGATCTTCCAGCGGTTACAACAATGGAATTTGAGCCATGTACTCAGAGCATCAGGCTGAGCCTCTGGACACAAGACCAATTACATTATCATTTTACCAATACTGGCAAGGTCAACACATTTTTCTGAACAAAAAAAATTGATATATAAATTGTTTCAGAGAATAATCAATAATGCACAATGGTGCCTGCCATAGTGATGTTACCATGATTCCTTTATATTATGCCTCCATATATGACATTGCTATTTCAACATCTAGGAGACTAGATGGGTGGTTGCTGAGAGACACCAAAGACAAGATTTGATTGAGGTTGACCACAGGGTCTTGGTACTACAGGGTATCAGGGTGCTGAAGGAAAGGTTCAAATGGTCGAATTGACTGTGGAGTACAACAGTATACACTGGCCAAGCAGCTAAAATAATTTACGACCGGTGTTTTAAATTTAACTTGGTCCTGCAGATAGAGAAGTCAACATCAGCAATCAGAAACAGAAAACTTTTCTGAAGAAGGGACCAATTACTGAGGAAGAAGTGAATAACAGATTTGTACTTGAGGACATATTTAGTGAGGCTCCTGAAGCATGATTTTACAGCTAGCACATAAACGCTGGATCCCCTGGCCAAGATTGCACATAAAAATTGCAAATATAAAATTTCTTCCGAGCTACCTTACTCTGCCTTCTGCTGTGAGACATGGGCTTGAGTTGTGCTTCAGGCTCTACTAGTGCCTCTCTTCCAAACAATAGAACAGATTCCAGTGTCATATTTTGCCTTGAAAATGATCTTGCATTGCACATAGTAAGGTAATAGGTTAGCTGCAGAACTGCAGTGCATGTGTGTCTGAGCATGTGTGTAGCATAACATTATCCATACATTCAGAATCTCCAGCTCTTCTGTTTGCAAAGAATCAAGTTTTATAATTTACAAGATTTCCCTTCCGTGTACAATTATGTATAATCTTATTCTATAAGTGGATAGAAAAGAAACATCTGTCAAAAAAAATCTGAGAGACATTAGATGATGCCTTTTTTTTTAAGTTTGCAGTGATATTATGCAAGAATGTAAACTTTCCACACATAAATATGTGGGACTGACAGCATGCATAATGTTTATTGATTATCATGGAAATGAACTAGATGATAAATACACTGCTGTTTTGGTTTTTGTTCACTTGTGGACACTTCAGGCAGTTTGACACCAATAATGCTTTTCACGATGAACTTCAACACTGACTTCAATATGTGATATTATAGAGATTTATAAAATCACGAGGGGCATGGACAGGGTAAATAGACAAGGTCTTTTCCCTGGGGTGGGGGAGTCCAGAACTAGAGGGCATAGGTTTAAGGTGAGACGGGAAAGATATAAAAGAGACCTAAGGGGCAACGTTTTCATGCAGAGGGAGGTATGGAATGGGCTGCCAGAAGAAGTGGTGGAGGCTGGTACAATTGCAACATTTAAAAGGCATCTGGATGGGTATATGAATAGGAAGGGTTTGGAGGGATATGGGCCAGGTCCTAGCAAATGGCATAGACTGGGTTGGGATATCTGGTTGGCATGGACGAGTTGGACTGAAGGGTCTGTTTCCTTGCTCTACATCTCTATGACTCTAAGACTCTATGTGATGTCTTAGTGTCAGGTTTCCAAGCACTTTCTTTTGATTAAGCTGAAATGTTATAATTCTAGCAAATCTTGTGTGAACACAAAATGTCACAATGTACTGAGGTTTGACCTGCCCCTGGTGTTGTGATGGATGGGTCTGGTGTTGTCACCTTGGAATGTTCCAAGTAGTTATACCATTCCGTATCACCTGTCCTTTGAAGGGAAATGTGCGAAAGAAAACACCTTTGACCACACGTCCATCGGGCAGTGGTCAGTACGGAGCATCCTCAAGTTCCTGCAGGAAGAGGAGAGGGTGGATCTTCTCGGGTGTTTCCCTGTCAAAGTTTTTTGGGAGAATTCTTCATCACCAGAATTTTCCAACAAACACTAAAATGTAACTTGGTTGCTGGTAAGCAGGGCACTATCCGTCAGATCCTCCAGGTACGCCCGGACTCTCCGTGCACCACACACTGCCCTCAAAGCAGCTGTAGAGGGTGAAGAGACTGTCACAGGTCTCCTGGATTGTGCTTTTCTTGAGAGATGTAGTGACTTTTGTCAAGGTTGGTCCCGAGCAGCTCAGCGCTCTCCGGTCTGTTTCCTAGGACACACACTGAGACGAACATTGACTACATCTGAAAGACCATCAACTCAATGAAGGACTCTCTTTGATCTGCCCAAAACTTATTGGTCTTGCAACATAAAGAGTTGACCTCAATGAAATGTTGCAGACTGACACATTTGGAGACTATGAACATACTCAAACTCAGGGCAGCTGCCAGCAAGGTGCAGTGGGGAGAAACCACTAGCCATGATCTTTCTGCCAAAGTATAATGAAGGTCTGTTCAGTTGTCAGTCTTTCATTGACTCACAATAAAAACATATTCTTCCTATGTGAGTTAAAAATTCCATGGGTTATTTGCAACTGCATGGTAGCTCTGTGGCATGTAAAATTCCAAAGCATCTATTGTTTCTTTTTGTCTCGTTGGAAAGATTGCACAGAATGGAATGACAACCTTTTTGTATGGATTTCTTTTTTAATGAATAAAGAATATTTTACAATAAAAAGCAATCTTTTGCTTGTGTCATAAATATGGTAGCTGAAGATTAGAATTAATTACTTTTCAGGTCGAGGCCATGAGACTGTTGTGTTGTTTGTGGACTGGTAACGTCGTGAGAATAGATATAAAGGAACTCGGAGGAGTTGCACTTCATTATGTAGGAGACTGAAAAATCCAGCCATCTTCATGTACGACAAATCGCTGGATGGTTTACATTGTACTGAGTTCAGAGCAAAATGTTGATCATTTTATCTTTTCTGAAGCTACTGAACGGAGTATTTGACTTTGGACACAGCAATGGTTCTGCATACTGAGGTAGTCCAACTAACTGAGTCAAAATGTTCAATCGAGTTGTCAGCACAGTCATTAGTCATGTAGAAGTCAATTAGGCTGCCATCAGACATGCTGCTGGCTAGTACCACAATTATCCTCTGGCTGGTACCTCAAGTTGATTGAGCCTGCCCCTGATCCGATATAATTTGTCCAGGGGAAGTGGTCAAAAATGTTCGCTTTGCCTCACCAAAAGAATGGGGAAAATCATTTTATTGCAATGATTTCATATCCACCCTCAGCCACAGTTCAGCTATGAATGCTCTAACCTCTCAATACCCTTCCCAATGACATCATCAATGCTCTGAGTCACAGTCACTCTCATGCTATTGTTACTTTATCAAAGATTTGCCAGCTGCTTCATTTGTCTGAATTATGCTGCTTATAAGTTATGTAAAAATAAATAAATTAGGGGGAGAAAGTTTTCTTAATCTTAAAAGTTTCTACTAAATCTCATTCTAGTTTTTTGTTGCAGCACAATCATATTTAGTATCTAATTTGCATACTATTATATAACTTTCCTGATATCCACCTGGTGAACATATGTGTCACGTTCTCAACACTGTTATGTCTATTCTATGAGTGGTACACATTATTCCACGTAGTACTCTAATTGTAGCCGAATCAATGCTTGTGTAAATTAGTTGTTGCATTTTTGGCTTACGAACTCCAAGTTCCAACTGTACTGTGGAACAAATGACGACGCATTTATTTCAAACTTTTATGAACCTAAATGCACTATTTCGTCACCTATTTCTCTCTGTTCGCCAATCAATATTCTTCATCCCTCGTCTCTCATCACAAAAATCTATGTTCCTTTATACTCATCCATTCAAATTGAAGTGACCATCTTTCCACCATTATTGCTGGCATTTCTATAGTCTAGAATCTCCTCAGTTTAAGTTATGCTTTTGTTGCATCTTTAAGTTGGTTTTCCATTCACCACTTGCCTCTCCAGCAAAGTATGTGCTTAGCTTGCTAGGTTCTTGCTTAGCTCATTACCCTAAGCATTTTGGAAACTACTGATACAAAACCAGTGTAATAATGGAGAAATAGCTGAACCAACTGGACTCTTCAAAGCAGCACTTTAAGTCCATTAATAATAAAACAAAATGCTGGAAATCTGAAATAAGACAAAAAATTGCTGGAAAAACTCAGGAAGTCAAGTACTGTCTGTATTGAGAAACAGTTAACCAAGTAGTTTATCATCAGAACTAGTCTGATAAATGGTCATTGGACCTTTAACCTCTGCAGCTTTCCACAGATTGTATTGACCTGCTGAGTTTTCCTAAGCTCATTGTACTTACTACTTTTAAGCTGCATTCTTCAATAAAACAACAAAGGACAAGAAGATAAGGCATGGTCTTTTCCTCTCCCACTCAATTCTTGTCTTTTTTTTAATTTATAGTTCAAAATAATTAGCACATTCGTATTTGACCTAAAGTGCCGAATGTACTGCAGTGTCAAGCCAGAAATGAAGAATATGTGACTTCTCTCATTCAGATCTCCAAGCCTTTAGCTGGGTGAATTGAAGGCAGGGTGAATGGTCTCCTTGGTGTGAGTGGGAGGGAGATTGATTTGATTTATTGTCACATATAGGAAGGATCATGCCCAAAACGTCGATTCTCCTGCTACTTGGATGCTACCTGACCTGCTGCGCTTTTCCAGCAACACATTTTCAGCTCTGATAGAACATAGAACATAGAAGAATACAGCGCAGTACAGGCCCTTCGGCCCTCGATGTTGCGCCGAACCAAGCCCACCCAACCTACACTAGCCCACTGTCCTCCATATGCCTATCCAATGCCCGCTTAAATGCCCATAATGAGGGAGAGTCCACCACTGCTACTGGCAGGGCATTCCATGAACTCACGACACGCTGAGTAAAGAACCTACCCCTAACATCTGCCCTATACCTACCCCCCCTTAATTTAAAGCTATGCCCCCTCATAATAGCTGACTCCATACG
>NC_057710.1:106048441-106133333 GCF_004010195.1 Chiloscyllium plagiosum
TTACTCTTACTAAAGTGAATCACCTCACACTTAGCTACATTGAACTCCATTTGCCACCTTTCTGCCCAGTTCTGCAGCTTATCTATATCCCGCTGTAACCTGCCACATCCTTCCTCACTGTCTACAACTCCTCCGACTTTCGTTATCATCCGCAAACTTGCTCACCCAACCTTCTAACCCCTCCTCCAGGTCATTTATAAAAATGACAAACATCAGTGGTCCCAAAACAGATCCTTGCGGAACGCCACTAGTGACGGCACTCCAAGATGAACCTTTGCCATCAACTACTACCCTCTGTCTTCTCCAGCCAGCCAATTCCTAATCCAAACCTCCAACTCACCCTAAATGCAATACCTCCGTATTTTTTGCAGTAGTCTACCATGGGGAACCTTATCAAACGCCTTACTAAAATCCATATACACCACATCTACGCTTTCCCCTAGTCCACCTCCTTAGTCACCTTCTCAAAGAATTCAAAAAGGTTTGTGAGGCACGACCTGCCCTTCACCAGCATCTGCAGCATCTGCAGTCCTCACTTTCTCCAAGTAAAGTGAAAAGCTTTGTTTGCAAATAGTAGAGGCAGATCATAGTAGGCAAGGACATACAGATCATAGGGTAAATAAAAAATCTGACAGAGTCAGACATACAGGTTACACCATCACAGTACATGCAATAGGCAAGGTCAACATTAACAAGATCAGTGTTATTTAAAGTTAGAGAGTCCATTCACCAGTCTAATAACAGCAGGGAACAAGCTATTCTTGAACCAATTGGTGCATGTGTTCAAGCTTTTGTATCTTCTGCCTGATGGAAGAGATTGTAGGAGGGCATTACTGGGGTGGGAGGGGTCTTTGATGTTGGCAGCCTTTCTGTGTCAATGAGAAGTGTGAATGGAGTCCATGGATGGGAGGTTGGCTCCAGTGATGGTCTGGGCTGTGCACAACATTACTGTAGTTTCTTAAGGTCCTGGGCAGAGCAGTTGCTGTACCAGGCCGTTATGCACAACGACAGTATGCTTTCTGTGCCACATCTGTAGAAGTCGCTGAGGGTCCTTATGGACAGACAATATTTCCTGAGCAGCCTGAGGATGAAGAGGCATTGCTGTGCCTTCTTGAGTAGGCGCATCCACATGAGGAGTCCAGGACAGGTTTTTGGTTATTATCACTCCTAGGTGCTTGATGATAGCACTGGCACTGACTGTCAACTCCTTCATCTCTCACCCCAACAGTGCAGGCCTCACCTCTATCCATTCCTTTCAGAGGACTCTACCAGTGCGAGGGGAACCAGGCTGCCAAGCAGTGGCCCCTCGAGATGTTAACAGAAGACTTATTTGCTGTGGGACTAGCGCTGCTTCAGCCCATATACCTTCTGTGGCTGTGCTGTACATCTCTGTGACTCTGTGCAATAAATCCTGCAATGCCAGCTACCGGATGGTAATAAGAAGCAGAATGTGTGCACAGGTGTCTGCTGTCACCTGTCTAACTTATTTGAACAGCCTCGAAGATTACATTAATTAAAGAGTAGTGATTAGAAAATTCCATCATGGCTTATAAAAGCCTGTAATGAATCAATAGTGACATTTTGTATCACATTGCAATTATTGGTCACTTCTCTAACTATGTGGGAAATATTTGAACATCAAATAAATGATATTCAGCTTGAAGATGACTGATCTGCGTGTTGAGTTAATTAATCTCAGTCTTCAGCAACACAGTCAACATCACCATCACCATGGAGCTATTGGTGATCACAATTCACAGCATGCACTGGCCTTTCGCTGAAATACTTGTATCATATCTGATGACATTTTCTTTCCTGTAATTGCTATCAGACTTACAACTTTTACTTAGTGTATAGTGTGAAGAACGGTCAAAAGCTTTTGCAATCTGTTGCTCACAGGAAACGCAGAAGTAATGGCACATTAATGGTCTTGTTGGCAAATGTGAAAGGTCCGTAATTCACTGGCACCACAGGTTGAGTACATCTTGAAGGTCATTCACGTCAGAGAAAAGAAAACTGAGACACAAGCCACTGGTGTGAAATTCAACAAGATATCTGTGATCGGTTGTTAACTTGGATTTCAATATTTTGTGCTGCGGAAAAGAATCAGCTGTCTAAAAGCAGAAAATATGACAGGTCAAACTAAAACTTCTAAATATTTTCCTTTCACTTCAGCCAGTTTGTCTTCTGCATTATGGTTGGTAGAGCCCTGGACTGAGCTGAAACCATTCCCCATATTTCCTCCCTCATCTCTTCACTTCCCTCTCAGAATCATGGCCTGGTCCCAACTATTCTCTCTTTTCAAACAATAAGGTTCCATATTTCACAAAATATCTTCCACCGTCTATACCAAATTGAACACAATTCTACTATTGGACACATCTTCCCCTTGCTGAAAGTTTTGTGATTCCACAGGAATTGTTACATTCAGGATATTCTAGTTCACTATTCCCCTCTTACCTGCTCCCCTTCCATTGTCAGCTCCCCAGACAAGTGTCGGCCCTTTCAGCATTTCCCTTCCCACTGTCCAAAGATCCAAAAACTGCTTCTCTGTTAAAGAGAGAAGTTACATTTGTATCTCAGATACAAACATTTAATGCACGGAAGGAGACCATTCAGCCACATGTCTGCCACTGTACTCTACTTGCCTCTTACATGATAGATTCCAAGACTTCCGGATAAATAAATGCAGTTCGCTGATCACTTTACTGAACAGTTCTATCATGTTCACTGCTGTATCCTTAAACCAGATGCCCCTCATAATTGTAGATTCTCCATCCTCCTCACACTCTAACCTCTTTAACTTTGCACCTCTACACTATTTGAGGGAATCTCAACTAAAGTTCAAGAAATGGCACCTCGGTTTTCTATCTGACACTCTACAGTTCTTTAAACACAACATTGCCACTAGTAATTCCATACCATAACTAAACTTCCTAAGAAGTATGATCCATTTATTCTAAAGGTTGAGGCCAGGATGTTGGTTAGAGTTTGAGTTGGGCTCTTCCAGTCAGAAACTACTTGTGGTATGTGTTGCACTCTTGATGTCAGACTGTGGCCTCTGTTTCCTTCTTTCATCAGATTGCCATACCACTGGAGCCTTCTCTGCGCCCCACATTTTCATACAGATACTTCTCTTTGTGCTGATCCTTGGTTAACCATACATTCATCCTCTGTGCCATTTATATATCTTTTATTCCTTAGATTTCACTCATTCTGCCACCTTCTGTAATATCAGTATCTGCTCGATGCATGCCACCTGTTTGCCAGCTCAGCAGCTTTAAATTTGATAGCCATACCCAAGATCGCGAAGGGCTTTGGGAGTGACAATGGGGAGGAACTATTTCCAATGCCAAAGAGAAATATGATGCAGAAAATTGTTGTGGTCTGGAATGCATTAGCCAAGAAAATGATAGAAGCAAATTCAACAGTAACTTCCAAAGATGAATTAGATGTATTTAAGGGCAATGGACAGAGAGCAGTGGAATGAAAATCATTAGACAGCTCAATGGGCTGGCAAAGCAAGGTAGATCAGATAGCCTCCTGCTGTGCTATACCAAGAAAAAGGGACTTTATCTAAATCATTTGTAATGAATTAGTTGATTAATAGTGGTAATCGAAATAAATAGTTTGAATCCAATAACCATTACAGGGATACTAGTGCATGATGAACCAAATGTTGCAGGGTTCTTGAAGTTTTGAAATGACAGACAACAATAAAGCAGTGTTCTGATAAAGAGTTATCGGACCTGAAATGTTAACTCGGCTTTCTCCTCACAGATGCTCTCAGACCTGCTGAGTTTCTCCAATAATTTCTGTTTTAGTTTGTTTCAGATCTCCAGCATCTGCAGTTTTTGTTTTATCATAGTAATGTGATTGGTTAGCCTTTTAATACAGAATAACATATGGACTTTGATGGGGAAGATTAGGATTAAGGAGATCAGGAAATACATCATTATTGGTGTAACAACAAAGAACAGGAATCAGAAAATACATGTAACAGTAGCTATGCTGTTGGGCAAGAGTATTGTCATGGAAATAAAAAGGGCTTCTAACAAGGATAATGTAATAATTACATGGGACAATAGCCTTCATGTATATAAACTGGACTAATCACATTTGTAATCATTTGGAGAACAAGTTCTTACGAGTACATTTGAGATTATTTTCTAAAGTAATACATAGTGAAGTAATACATAGAGGCAATTTTGGATCTTGTTTGGTGCAATGAGAAAGAATGAATCAGTACTTTTTTAGTAAGGCAACTTCTGGAAAAGCGTGACCATAATATGGTCGATTTTGGGGACATAGTAGCTTTGTGGTAATAACACAGGACAAGTAGTCTTGAGGCCTGGACTGGTGCACTAGTGACAAAGATGCTGGTTGAATTTAAATTCAATGAAGGCTTGAATTTAATAGCAATCATGACATTTACATCAATGGTAAAAACTCATCATGTTCACCAATGTCCTTTAAGGAAGGAAGTCTTCAATTCTTACCTGAACCAGTCTACGTGCAACTCCACAACAGTATGATTGACTCCAAAAGTCTTGCAAGCCAGTTAGTCCAAAGGCACTAAGTTGGCTTGCCAACAAAGTCTGGTCATGTCAGCAATGCCCAAGTTCCTGAAAGATTAAAGAAAACAAATTCATACTCAGTTTGAGAATGGTACATGTAACTGCAAAACTGGAATATCGCAACTAAATAATATCAATTATATAAGTATTGGGATAAGTTAGTCAAGATAAATCAATAAATTAGGGTAAAAGATAAGATGATCGATGAGCAATAGCAAACATTTAAAAAATAGTTCATAATTTTCAATGAGAAATTTAAACTTGTTAGGAAAATAAATCTGTTCTTGACTAGCTAAAGAGATTTAGGATAGTATTAGATTAAAAGAAGAAGCTTAAAATAATGTCAAGAGTAATTGTCAGTATAAGGATTGGTGATGGTTTAGATACCAGCAAACAATGGCCAAAAATTGATAAAGCATGTGAAATAGAATATCAAATTAAATGAGCTAGAAATATCAAAATCAAAGCGTAAGAACTTCCAGTATCTAAAACAAAAGTGTGGCCAAGTGGCCAATGACCTAAGCAACTAGGCCCAATATAAAATTGGACACTCTAAATAAAACACAGCATCTGCAAGCAAGGCCTGATGGAATGCAAAGGCCAACGTTTCCACAGTTGAAAGCCAATGGACATCAACCTTGCCCTGTCTTAGATTGTGAAGAGCGATGCTTGACATAAACAATGGAAGAGTCATTATGACCCAAAACACATTAAGAGGACACAAGAAAGACTTCAGTTATAATTGAAGAGGCTTCTCTTAGGTTGAAACAAAGATGCTCCAGAACACTCATACCAGATTTTGAGCATAGTTTCCATTAAACCTGATTTGATTGAATATCCATATGTTTTAAAGTGGATTTATACATCATGTATAAATTTGAAAGAAGGACAGTCATGTTATAACTATCTTTCATGTTCCACAATATAGTATTCATTCCTATAATGTAATTTAAAATTGATGTAGTGGGTGTGTGAGAGGATGTGAGCACTGGGATTGGAAATATGTTTTATGTTTTATTGTTTTAAAACAATAATGACATAGTGCTGGTGCACATATGCAGGTCTCCTACCAGCCCACCTATGCACCTGTAGTCCTCCACTCTCATTTCAGGCTCACCTTTCCTGACTTCTAATGTAGTGACACTCCACTCTCATGCCAGACTGAAAACACCTAGGCACCCATTTTAAAAAGTCAGATTTGCAGAGTCAAGGATTCTCGCTGAACTGTGCACTCAGCGTTTCCCTGTCTAACATATCACGATAAGTATTCGGTGAAGTCTGACGGATCTCTCCAAAGTCTCTAATTCGAGCTCAGATGCAATGACTCATGCTAAGGAGCCAGGGGAGCAGGGGAATTCCTAATTATAAGTTGAAAATTTCCAGGCAACTTCTACAGACGTCAGTGTGCCTGTATTTCTGGAAGGTCCTGACTGACACCTTTGGCCATGTTTTTAGTTTCTATTGAACGAGAGACCAGAAGATTTAGGGTATTATCTCTTAGACAAGAAAACTGTGTTTTTTAATTTCTCAAGCTTCTGATTCGACTCATGTCTTATTTGCCTATGATAACAACAAATTAAAATCACACCAAATACTGAATAACAGAGAAGGTCCGATGGACCAAAAGACTTACTCCTGTTCCGTGTTTCTATCAATATTGCTTTGAGTCTTTGCTGTATAAATACTTTTCTTAAACAGTAATGGACCATATAAAATATCAAAAAAGTTCCTTGGACAGTATTTATTGAACATTGTTAAATCTTTTTGTAGTGAAAATAAACAAATAATTCACAATTTTGGTTTTAACATTGTTAAAATTACCTTATGAAACTTTGCTCCAAAAACATAAAAGATTTTCTTTTCAACTTGCCAAATCCAACTTCATGATTCCATTATGGCAGATTTTCCTTCAAGACTCTAAGTTGGTCTTCATGATTTAAGTAACGCCTGGCTGATAGATCCCTTAAAAATTCATGAATTTGAATAATTGTGTTAAATACAAGCACACATGAAGAAATGACACAGCATTTTGTATTTTAAATGAATGGCTTGGCTTCTTTTGTTTCATAACCAACTAACTGATTGACACAACAATGTATCATGTTATCTAGGCTATAATTTCCAAAGTGACTATGAATCTCAGTCTCCTTTATGCTATGGAAGAATTCAAAAGCCAATAGTAAGCAAATACTGGATGAAAATGCTATTAGTTTCTCACAGCAGTTTCTTACACAAATGCCCTTATGTACCTCCACTCCTCATAACCTCTTAAAAGAACTATAAGAAGTGTATGATCCCAGCTGATGGTAATATTCGACAGGTCAGATCCTAGAGTGAAACTTCATTCTAGTTCTTGCTGTTTGTTTAGCCAACATGGTCAGTCACTGAACATATTAACAAAATGTGGCCAATATACATATAACAAAAGAACATCGAAGTTCATTATACATAAAAGAAATAAAATGCAAATTATTTTACACTATGTTTGAACTGTTTGAAAGGGTCTTATTACAAATATTAGAAATAACCCTTTTACCCTTGACAATAACCTTACAAATACTCAAAATTGAGTGATAGATTATTCTGTTTTCACTTTCCTGTTCAATTAGCATGGCTGGACCTGCTTTCCTTCCAGCAAACTTCTGTAATGATTCGATATTATTGTCTTTTGTTAATGTCTCCTCATGAGACCCTCAAATGAGGCAATGGTCTAGTGGTATTATCACTACATTACTCATACAGGGAGCCAGGCAATATTCTGTCATGAGATGATGAAATTTGGATCCAATACAAATCTGGAATTAAGAGGCTCACGATGACGATGAAACCATTGATTGTCAGGAAGAAAATGTATGGTTCACTAATGATCTAGAGGGAAGGAAATCTGCTGTACTGACCTAGTCTAGCCTACATGTTACTTGAAGCCCATAGCAATTTTGTTGACTTTTAATTGCCCTCTGGGAAATCAAGAATGGGTAGTAAATGCTGAATTAATCAATAATGCCAACATCCTGTAAATTAATTGAAAAACAACACTTGGAGCTCTCTTACTCTTTACCAGATTTTCCTTCACTCATCCATTCAACAAACCTGCAGGATGTCATTGTCTCCAACAACTCAAAGCCTTCTGTTCTTTCTTACCAATTTCTGAGCCACTTAGGCTTCTTTTCATCTGCCCTAACCACTGTGGACACTGTTAAACTGCACAACCACTGGGCCAAGTCTATTCTCTCTGATTCTGGATTATGGTGCTGGAAGAGCACAGCAGTTCAGGCAGCATCCATGGAGCAACGAAATCAACGTTTCCTTAAGCCCGAAACGTCGATTTCGCTGCTCCTTAGATGCTGCCTGAACTGCTGTGCTCTTCCAGCACCACTAATCCAGAATCTGGTTTCCAGCATCTGCAGTCATTGTTTTTGCCTCTATTCTCTCTGAGTCCCCCACTTTTCTCTCAGCAAGAAATCAGCACTCTCACTGAACTTTTGAATGGTTCTCTCTTTCTGAAAAGAAACTTGTATCTATCTCTACCTCCCAGTCTTAGAGGACATTTTGTTTTTCTTCTCTTCCACCCTTGTTTTCTAAAGCACTGAGCTCTTCACCTGAAATGTTCATTTTTTTAAAAGAATCTTTTAAATGCATGTAAAACTAATTTCAAGTAACTTTTCACCATTCACAGAACTCAAAAATGAAGCAAAAACTGTGTCTTAACCCACACAAATCAAATATATAAATCAAACTTAAAGCTACATATGGTTCTGTCTACTTTCTAACCAGCTTCAAAATGATAAATAATATATCATGAACGTTCATCATATCCTTCCACAGCAGAAAAATGAAAAGGTTTAAAGTAAGAGGTATTTAATTTTCTGATCACAATTTCCTCTTATCATAAAACGTATTTACTTATACAGATTTCACTTTAGTAGTAACACATAAGGGCTTTTCATCATAATCATTTTCTATACAAGTCGATTTTGTTCATGATATTTGGTTTCTTGCTTATTGTCTCTTCCTTTCCTGCAGTGTAACTGATTTAAATTGTAAGATTGAAGCACCAAACTCCTATGCAATTTTCTCAATTTCTTGTTATGAAACCTTGATAAAAGAGATTATAATCCTTACAAATAAATGTCCTTGTAGAGTTTTCAAATATGTAGACTTTCAATTATAGATCTATTCCAAACTCAAAGTCTCCTCTCTCACCATTGAATATTTCTGTTGACTTACATTTAGTTTGTAAAAAAAATGACTGACTGTTCAATCTCCATCTCATTTTTATGCAATAGATCTGCACCAACACTGATGTCAGTGGATTCAACAACCAGTTTATGTGGCTTTGTATAATTTTGTGCTGTTAAAATCAATATTGTAGTAGGAGCAGCATCCAATATATTAAAAGCAATCTGACATCCCATTGTCCATTCAAATTTCTTGCATTTCTTTTAAAAAAACCTTGTCGAAGGAGCCATTGTAGTCCTGAAATTTCGAATGAACTTCTAATCAGTATACTCATACTGATAAACATAAAATTTTGTGATTCACCTCAGTCACAGGAAGATACAAGAAAAACATTAATTTTGCTTTTCATTGTGCTAGTAGTCTTGTCCCACAGTGTGGACCAAATAAGTCAACTTCCTTTGACAAATTCATTTTTAGCCAAACTTATGATAAAATTGACTGTTTGTAATTGATAAAACCATTTGTTCAAGTGTTGAAAATATTCCTCACAATTTTGAGTGACATTCTTTACTGACTTTGTTGGTTAATCATTGAAAAACACTGGTGAACTTTTCATTCCAGGTTGCAGAAAAAAAGTCTTTGGGGATGCAAAAGCTTTTTCCTTTGGCTCTACCAGTCAATGGAATTTGCTGATATCCTTTCATAAATCAATTTTTTAATGAACTACACTTGTCCAATCTTCTCAATACAGTCCTCCAATCATGGAATTGGTAAATCAATCCACTTTTGTCACTACATTGACTTCACTTGGCAGCTTAGGGACACCAAAACGTTTACACTTCTGCCAGATCATTTGTTGCATAGGGACAAAGATTTATCTTTTTCATTGACATAGGAGGCATTTCTGGCATTTAGCTTCATTTTTCCTAAAGTCTGAGGCTTTCTGCAGTCAAGGAATCAGTTGCTTATGAGACATAATCAATGCTTGACCATAACAATGTCTGAAGAGGCTATTTATCTCTTGAATAGAAGCAACTGAGTCAGGTATGATAGTGACAGAGAGACTAACGGAGAGACTTTAAGATTGTACGTTATCATTTATATATTGAAGCAGATGATTGTTTGCGATAAAGTGCCATCCATATCACCAAAATGCCCTCAGTTGGGTTTTTCTTCCTCCCTTTCACCATATCTATATGCAATTCCAATGACCACAGTTAGGATGGAGGGAGCCTCCATTGATCAGCCCGGCTGATGGTCCTTAAATATGTTTGGACTTAAATGGCCCAGATGTTGTATTAATAAGTGAGCAGCATAGTGCGGCACAATGAAGCTCAGATTGTTTCCCATGCAGATCTCTGTATCTTCATGTGAGCAGCCACTCTCTAATTTGGCTAACTCTCGCACGTTTTGTTCATATGAGGTGAGGAGACTACTGTCCACCATCTTGCCACAAAACTTTGCCCTTTCCATCTGGGTGTGGGGCATAGTTTTCTGCAAGAGACCAAAGGAAGGATTGCGTATTATCGAAGTGGATGAGCGAGGTATTAGTGGTGGTGCAAGGACAGGAGTGGTGGTGAGGAGTCTCCTGTAAGTGAGGAGAGAGTACAGAGAGCAGGAAGGGCTAGTCATTTATGAGGATTAGGAGGGTGAGCTTCATTGAATGAACATGATGGTTCTATGTGACAGGGGCTTTGGAAAGAGATGTGTGCAACGGCAGTGTTAGAATGAGTGTTGGTGACCCTGTGAGTGGGAGGTAGCAGAGAGAAAATAGTAGCACTTACTGTGGCAGAGCATTGAAGCTCATTCACCAGTTTTCAGCACAACTGTGCATTGCTTTTGACATGGCATTGCAGTGGCCTGGGTCACTATCTCCAACCAGGCTGATGGGGCAGTGTTGCCATGCTTTGTTGATCCTCAGTGTGAAGGATGTCCCTCCTTTTAACCACCCTGCCCATGATCACCTTCAGCTTCGTGTTGACAAAGCAAGGAATGAATTTGCTGTTAGGCACATCCCCCAGTCAAGATAGTCTAACAGCTCTCTGTCATTTGCAGTTCCTGGCTCGCAGTACCTAAACTGTTACAGAGCCAGGTTTTAAAAATGGCACCAGTGCTGTGAACATTACAAAGGCCCAGCACAACGCGCTCTTTCACCTCTCCTGTATAATTATTGAGCTATACAGCGAATAATTATTTAAGGAAAGTCAAAATGGGCCATGGCAGAAAGTCAAAATGGGCCACTATGAATCTCACCTAAAAAAAACACTTTGCCAAAACTGGGAAAATTCAGCTCAAGGTTTTCAATAAGAATACTTTAGAAAATTATGGCAGAATAAAAATGAGGTAAGATTTATTTTGGACACTGTGGGTGTTTTACTGCAGACTGTTGATTTAGAGATGTCTAACAATGTTGTATTATCCCACAGTTCATTGAATGTAGTCTACTTTCCACCTCACAGCTGAATATTTTTAGATACTCTTGCAAAACTGATATTGGATATTTTGAAATATGCTCATTGTAACAATTCTATATCAGCACAGCACAGCTCTCTATACAATCATAAAGGAATGATACTTTCTATTGATTGTTGTATGGATTTATGATAAAAAATAAAGTCAGAAACCAAATTCATATTTTTTAATACTAAGAGATAAAAAAGTCTTAACATTTTATACTTTCAGATTTTTTTGCTTATCAAGAGTAAGGACGTCTGTAAGCGAGATAAAGAAAATAACTGATACACAATGACAGCACGCAATGCTTCCAGCTAGTCTATTGCATGGGTTCCATGCAGATTGCAACTTCTTGCACTCTATTTTAAAAATATGTCCTCAACCCAACCTAAGAAAGGCCCTCCTTGCTGTGCAAGTTTGACATTTTCCTTTCAGGAACCATCCAACCTTATCTCCATTCATATTGGGATTGCCAATTTGTGGCAGTTTTTTTTGTGAGTCCATGTTTTCTAGGACCTACATAAACTTATTTCACACAGGGGCCTTGTAGCAAACACAGAAAAGGGACATTGGTTTGGATTCAAAATTAACTCTTAGAGTGGAAAGTACAATATGTTAACCTATTTCTTTCTGCTGGTATTTTTCAACTTTCTGCCGTATTTGCTGGGTATCTGTGCATGGGAAAATAATATTGAAGAAATATATACAGAGGAACCTCGGGCGGCACGGTAGCACAGTGGTTAGCACTGCTGCTTCACAGCGCCAGAGACCCGGGTTCAATTCCCGCCTCAGGCGACTCTCTGTGTGGAGTTTGCACATTCTCCCCGTGTCTGCATGGGTTTCCTCCGGGTGCTCCGGTTTCCTCCCACAATCCAAAAATGTGCAGGGGTTAGGTGAATTGGCCATGCTAAATTGCCCGTAGTGTTAGGTGAAGGGGTAAATGTAGGAGAATGGGTCTGGGTGGGTTACGCTTCGGCGGGTCGGTGTGGACTTGTTGGGCCGAAGGGCCTGTTTCCACACTGTAAGTAATCTAATCTAATCTAAACCTCGATTATCCGAATGAGATGGGCTGACACTATTTAGTTTGGATAATTGATTATTTGGTTAATTGATTGCCTCTGGGGCTCGGAGTTTTTTTTGTGAAACCTGCTCCCCATTCAGGAGATTAGGCAGCAGCACACCGCGCACAAGCCCCCACCACCCACCGTCTGACCCCTGGCCGACCTGCCCCCTCCCCACCCACCATGCACTGTGTTTCGTTAAGTTGATAATGCCATTTTTAATCTATTAACAAATACATTGACTTGGACCCCAATTACCACCACAGAGAAAAAGAGCAGGAAATGACATCACCATAGGAAATAACAGAACCACAAGAAATGGCATCACCAACCCAAGGAAACCCAAACATATAAATAGCAAGTAGGAAATATCAGCAGTGCTTCATCCAGGAGCTCACTGAAGATGTTACCTAGTTATGGTGACGAAATGTCTGAAAATGAACCTTTCAGCTCAGCAAGCAAACCTACATCCTAGCATTGGGCAGTTGAGAGATTTGATATTTTAGGTTGTCCAGATCCTCAGAGTGATCTCTTGACATGCTAGTGATTCTAATCACAATTTAAAATCCCGAGAGTCAATCTGAGATGAAAAGCAGTCCTACTAACCAAAACCACACTAATGACAATAGTAGGTCCACAATGGTTAACTGCTGTCAAATACTTCCTACCTGTGGGTTCCTGTTATTGTAGCAAACTAAGTGATATTACATTTTGGCAGTGACAGAAAATGGGCAAATCAACTGCTTATTGTACACTCCACTTAATTTTCATTTTCATTTCTAGAGAAACATTGAGTGGGCAGTATAATAGACAGTGATTCCATAATTGGCTATTTTCCAGAATAGCAAAAAGTTAACCTCAATCAGATATTTCCTTCCTTTACTCATGCATGCTTTCTCTTGACATTTAAGTACTTTAACGCCACAATCATTTATGACATTGCTAACCAGTAGAGTACAACAAAGTTAATATTACAAAATTAGATTTGTGTAAAATATACAATTGTGTACTCAGCCATGATAAATTATTCTGTATTCTGTGGGCGGCACGGTGGCACAGTGGTTAGCACTGCTGCCTCACAGCGCCAGAGACCCGGGTTCAATTCCCGCCTCAGGATTTCAACATTACATTTCTTAGTTTAAAAAGTCAAGGTTTATACAGAATTGTAAATAAATGTGTTAACGTATGTTAGCTAAATAATTCAGGAAATGGTGACCTAGCCTCCAACTTGCCTAATTGATAAGATATAGACATGTTAAATATAGAGTTGAAAAGTGTGGTGCTGGAAAAGCACATCAGGTCAAGCAGCATTTGAGGAGCAGGTGATTCAACATTTTGGGCATAAGCTGTTCATCAGGACATTCCTGATGAAGGGCTTATCTGCACAAAACGTCAGTTCTCCTGCTCCTCGGATGTTGATTGATCTGCTGTGCTTTTTCCAGCGCCATACTTTTCAACTCTGACTCTCCAGAATCTGAAGTCTTCACTTTCTCCCATGTTAAATATAGAGTAGGTTACTCTGTAACCAGCTCAGTTTTGTTTCTGTTCACTATTCCCAACAGCAGTATAAAAATATTCTCAATGTATTGCAAAGGTAGGAATTTGATTTTGAGAGTAATTTAGAGGAAAGTTATTTTCAAATTAACCTAAATTTACATATCTATTGAACATTAATTAACATAATTTATCAATTTTTATTACTAACAGCAATCAAACTACACATTATATCTGTCTTAAAAATAGCACTTTGCATCCATACGTGGAAGGTTGTATAGAAGTTGTATTAAAAAATTTGCATATGCTAATTACACATGATTGACATAATTAATTGACTTGTCAATATCTTTAAAAGATTGCTATGTTTTGTAAGATATAATTAATTTAATTAGAAAAGTGTTCAATAATATTCCTAACTTCTACAAATGAACAGTATTCTTTATGATTTCATCATCTGTTCTTACATACTTTTAAACTAGTGGATGGTATTATTTAATGTATTAATTGCAAATATGAAAATATGTATGCACAGTTAAGATTATTATGAGAATATTGTACGTCCTTACAAGACACAGGATTTTGAGTGCTTGAATAATAGCAGTTAGAATTTCCATATTTTTTCTGGGAATCTCCCATCCACAGCCTCTGAACGCATAGTGTGGAAATCCCACACTGCCCCATTCTACCTCCTACCAAAATTCATAAAACCTGACTGCTGTGGTCAAAATTAAAGAAATAGTTAAATAGAGGTGGGGTAAAGGGTGCGACCTTGGCCTGTGTTCCAATATCACTTTCCTATTGATAAAAACATGATAGGCACTTTAATAGTTTCAACAATTAATGATTCCAAAGAAAAAAGCATAAAACAGAATGCTACTTTAGGGTTGATTTATGGTGAATTTATGTCAGAGAATTTATCACTCATACACAACTGGATATCTACAACAAAAGTGCACAAGTAGCAACTTTTTGGTTGATATAGCATCAGAGAGTATGGACTGTAGGTCATAATTCTGAGTAATGCCACTACTGTCATAGATTAATTACGTGTAAGAAATGACAGGAATGGCAAGTGTTCAACGATTGGGAAGGCAAATGGATTCAGGTATAAATCAGTTATCCCACTTTGCAAGCTATGTATATTTTTCCATTCATAATGCAGCTCGCTTGTTTATATCCTCCAGGCACAATACTTCAACCAAGTAGAACTACTGACAAAACCTTGTAGCATCATGAGAATTGTGGTTTTCAAAGCTTGCAGCATTTACACTGTCTGTCAAGAAGTTTTTGTCAATCATTTTATGACCAACTGTCTTCGGGATCAAGTTAGGATAATGTAATTTGTGCCTTGAATCAGTATTGAGTTGGCCACATAACATTGTAATGCACAGCACCAGATGCTCACACTAGGCTGAATTTTCCCAGGTCAATGGTGGCAGGGTTGGAGTTGGAGGATTCTGAGGAATAGAGGAGAGCTGCATTCAGAGAGGTGTCTAATGCATTACTGCCACATGAGACATTCACCATGGCTGAGCTGTGATAAGGACTGGCTACCCATCAATGGCAGCCAGCAGCCAACGTGGCTAAAGCTCCAATTAGGAGCAAATTTTAACATTTCTGGCATTATGTCAAATGAAACAGCTCCCCCCCGCACCCCCCCAAAAAAAACATGCAGAAACAACTATCTGACTGGAAGTGGCCTCCTTACAGAAGGCCCTGGAGCTGGATCCTTTATCTATCAAAGAGTGGTCTTCCCTCCTAAAAGGCAATGCCCACAGTCTATACAAGCCCACAGCTCTTGATTGTAAACAGATCCTCCAGAGTGGTTTCCCCTCAATTCTGAGGTACCCAATAGCTTTCAACCATTATCGTTTTATATTTTATTCATGTTTCTGACAGCATCTCCACATGGAGGTTCCTCATTGTTCCAGTGGTACTCAGGTCTTCTGATGGGGCAACTGAGGCTCTTGAACTGTCAACACATTGATTGGGCATTGGGAGTCAGCCTGCAATCTTCATAAGGACAGTGAGTAAAGAGGTGGATAATTAAGAGGCCTTGTCCTTAGTTTAATGATTATTCTGTCTTTGGAAATATGCTATTTTTGTTAGTTCCATTTGACATTTTCATGACATTTACTGAACCTTCTCTTAACATTTAAAGGGAGCAATATCAGCTTTTACAGTCTCTCCACATAAGTTGCTTACACCTGGTACCATTCTACCCCAAACACTACATAAGCTAAAATTGGAGAAAGGAGAGCTATCAGAATGGCTCCATTTATCAATGGGATATATCTGAGGATGCAGAGAGAGTTGCTTGGTTGAAGATCTTCAATAATGTTGAAAGGAGACACGTTGCTGAAACTTTTCAACTTTCAAGCATCAGGACAACTTCAAGAATACCAAATTTCAAACAACATAACAGTTTAAATTACAGGAGGAAAGGGAGTTGATTGATTGACAAGTTAGCGTCAGTCTACAAATGAACAAGTGAACTGTATTATGAATGGAAAAAAAAGTGCAAAGTGGGATTGCAGGCAAGTTAATGATCAGCCCTCAGTAAAGACCTGACCTTTATCCCATTATGCTCCCGGATCCATGAGGTCAACAAACATTGTGACATCGAACATTTCTTCCACCAACTCAGTGCTTACTTTTTCCATCATGACTCCACTCGCCTTCCGAGGACCCCTTCTCCCACCTCCAACATACCCCATCAACCTGTACACCCCGTGCTGATCTGTTACTCGCTCTCAATCTCTTCATTTCCAACTGCTGTCATTATATAGACCAATTCAACCTGTCCATGCCCTCATGCACTCTAACCTCTCACCCTTGCAATGCACATCCCTCCATTCCCTCCGCTCCAATCCCAACCTCACCATCAAGCCAGCAGACAAGGCTGGGGGGGGGGGTGCACTGTGATAATTTAGCGCAATCACTTCTATACTGCTAAAGCCAGATGACAACTCACAGACACCTCCTCCTACAGCACCCTTGACCAATAGCTAACCTCCCACCACCAAACAACCTCATCACCTCTGGAGATTTCCCATCCACAGCCTCCAGCCTCATCATCTGGGAACCCCACATCGCCTGATCCTACCTCCTGTCCAAAAATCACACACCTGACTGGCCCATTCTCAGCCTACTCCTGCACTGCCAAACTTATCTCTGCAAGATTCCTGATGAAGGGCTTATGCACAAAATGTCGATTCTCCTGCTCATTGGATGCTGCCTGACTGGCTGCGCTTTCGCAGCACCACACTCTTCAACTCTGATCTCTTGCATGTGCAGCCCTCACTTTCTCCAAGTTAGCTGAGATTGTTCAAAGCATTGCCTAATCAATCCTCATTGTTACTTCTTCAAAAAACTCAATCAAGTTTGTGAGGCATGATTTCCCTCACACAAAGCCATGCTGACTATCCCTAATCAGTCCTTGCCTTTCCAAATACATATAAATTCTGTCCCTTAGGATTCATAGAACTCAAGAGAAAAGACCTTGTCTATTTACCCTATCCATGCCCTTCATGATTTTATAAACTTCTACAAGGTCACCCCTCAGCCTCCATTGCTCCAGAAAAAACAGCCCCGGTCTATTCAGCCTCTCCCTATAGCTCAAATCCACCAACTCCGACAACATCCTTGTAAATCTTTTCTGAACACTTTCAAGTTTCACAACATCAGCATGGTGGCTCAGTGATTTATACTGCTGCCTCACAGCACCAGGGACCCAGGTTCGAATCCAGCCTCAGGCAACTGTCTATATGGAGTTTCCATGTTTTCCCCGTGTCCGCGTGGGCTTCCTTTGGGTGCTCTGGTTTCCTCCCACAATCCAAAGATGTGCAGGTCAGGTGAACTGGCCATGCAAAATTGCCCATCTTGTTCAGGGATGTGTAGGTTACAGGGGTAAATATAGGATAATAGGGTAGGGCAATGGTTCTGGGAGAGTTATTCTTCGGAGGATTGGTGTGGGCCAAAGGGCCTGTTTCCACCATGTAGGGATTCTGTGGAACACATCCTTCTGATGAGAAGGAGACCAGAATTACACACAATATTCCTAAAGTGGCCTAACCAATGTCCTGTGCAGCCGCAACATGACCTCCCAACTCCTGTACTCAATGTTCTGACAAATAAAGGAAATCATTCCAAACACCTTCTTCACTATCCTACCTACCTGCGACTCTAATTTCAAGGAGCTATGAACGTGCATTTCAACGTCTCTTTGCTCCGCAACACATTAAATTCCATTTGTTACTTGTCAGCCCATTTGCCCATCTGATCAAGATCCCATTGTAATCTGACGTAACCTTCTTCATTTGCAATACACCTTCAATTTTGGTGTCATCTGCAAACTTACTAACTATACCTCCTATGTTCACATCCAAATCATTTATATAAATGATGAAAAGCAGAGGACCCAGCACCAATCCCTGTGGCACTCCACTGGTCACAGGCCTCCAGTCTGAAAAACAACCCTCCACCACCACCCTCTGTCTTCTACTTTTGAATCAGTTCTGTATTCAGATGGCTAGTTCTCTCTGTATTCCATGAGATCTAACCTTGATAACCAGTTTCCCATGGGGAACCTTGTCAAACGCCTTACTGAAATCCATGGCTCTTTTCTGTGGTCTCTCTGAGGCCTCAGCATCTTTACTAAAGTATTGTCAGAATTGAACACAACACTCTAACCAGGTCTATAAACTGTATTTTGCTCCTATCTGAACTAGTTTCTGACTCCCATGGGAATGTAGTCACATGGCTACTAGCAACTCAATGTATTTCACTCTGGTTTCCAAATCAATGAAAACTATGTATATAATTTGAGTTTGAGATGTTCTACACAGACACAGACACACGCACGCACGCACATGCACACACACATGCCCCCGCCCCCCCACTAATCGTGGCACATTAATCCCATCACAACACTGGTTAGCACAGGTGCCTCACAGCGCCGGGGCCTGGGTTCGATTCCAGCCTTGACGGACTGTCTGTGTGGAGTTTACACATTCTCCCTGTGTCTGCGTGGGTTTCCTCTGGGTAGGTTAGATGCATTAGTCAGGGAAAATGTAGGTTAATGGGTCTGGGTGGGATGGGTGGGATACGATTCGGTGGGACAGTGTGGACGTATTGGGCCAAAGGGCATGTTTTCACACTGTAGGAATTCTAATTCGACTTCTAACTAAGAATAACTGAAGCTGCAAAGACTCTTACAGAGCTTGCAGGGGAACATAAGAAAGCAATTAGCAGAGCAAAGAGGGGACATGAAAAAATACTGGCAGATAAAATTCAGGACTGTCTCAAGACTTCCATAATTATTATAAGGGGAGAGGATAACCCAGGGCATAATCAACCCAATTAGGGACCAAGGGGTCAATCTGTGTGTGGAGTTGGAGGACATTGGTATGCTGTTAAATGGCTACTTCACTTCTGTCTTCACTTGGTAGAAGAAGGATATAAATACAGGAACCTTAGACAATGTGAGGTTCTTGAGCAGTTTGACATAGGAGTGAGGAGGATTGGAGGTCTTGGTTGGCTTAAAAATAGACGATACCCAGGTCTGGTTAAGGTGTGTGCCCAGCTGCTGTTGGAGAATAGGAAGGAAATTCCAGGGACTCTGACCTAAGATTTTAATTCCTCTCTGGCCGCAGAAAAGGTGCTTGAGGGCTGGAGGCCAGCTAATTTCAGTCCAGTTTTTAAGAAGGTGAAAAGAATAAATTAGGAGTTACAGACCAGTGAGTCTCACTTCGCTGACAGGGAAAATATTTGTGAAAACTCTGAAGGAAGAAATGAATCTCGACTTGGAGAGGTTAGGCTTGATCAGGGATAGTCAGCATGGCTTTGTTGGGGAGTGGGGGTGGTTAATCATGCCTGAAAAATTGAATTGAATTGTTTGAGAAGCTGACCAGTTGTGCAGATGAGGGTAGGGCAATTGATATTGTTTATATGGGACACTGGTACAGAAGGTAAACACTCATGGGATCCAGGGCAACTTAGCAACACGGATCCAAAATTACCTTAGTGTTGGAAAACAAGGCTCTTTGTGTGACTGGAGGCCAGTGTCCAGTACCATATTACATGGATCAATGCTAGGTCCCTTATTGTTTGTGGTATTTATAAAATCTGCATAAATCATAATGTAAAGTGAGGATGATAAGTCACTTTGTGAATTAATAGTGAAGAAAAAGAATACAAAAACAGAAATTGCTGGAAAGGCTCAGAAGGTCTGGCAGTATTTGAGGAGAAAAATCAGAGTTAACGCTTCAGGTTCAGTGACCCTTCTTCAGAACTGATGATAGCTAGGAAAAAGTTATTTAATGCAGAAAATATGGATTAAACGGTAGGTGGAGTTAGAGCCTAAAGAGAGAGAACAGTTGGGCAGACAAAGGAGTAGATAACGATCAGCTTGAGAGAATGAATAGCTATTAGTGTTCAATAGGTGGCTAACAATGGGTGTGTATGATAGCAGACCATGTGATAACAAGGCCTGGTGTGGGGGTTGGAGTAAGGATATGGGAAAAGGTACCTCAAGCTGTAAAATTGTTCAACTCAATATTAAGTCCAGTAGGCTATAGAGCTCTCAAGCTGAAAAATAGGTGCTGTTCTTTTAGCTTGCGCTGTGCTTCTCTGGAGCACTACAGTGAGCCTGAGAGAGAGATGTTGGCCAGAGAACAGGCTGATGTGTTGAAGTGGCAGGCGACTGGAAGCTCAGGGTTTTTCTTGTCATGGACAGAATGTAGATATTCTGTGAAACTGCCACCCAGTCTACAATCGTTTCCCCAGTGTACAGAATTGTGAGCAGTGAATACAGTAGACTAGACTGCGTGAAGTGCAGGTAAAACACTGCCTCACCTGAAATGTGTTTGGGACCTTGGAAAGTGAGGAGGGAGGAAGTAAATGGGCAGTTGTAGGGGGGGGCGTGTTGGGAGTGAAGGAGTAGTGGACCAGAGTGTCCTGGATGGAACGGTCCCTGTGGAAGGAGACAGGGAGGGGACTATGTATCTGGTGGTGGCATCTCACTGGAGGTGGCAGAAATGACAGCTAATGATCCTCTGGATATGGATACTGGTGGATGGTAGATGAGGACAAGGGGGACCCTATCGCTGTGAGGAAGAAGATCTTAGGTTACGTAGGTTACGGATGGGTTGGTCAAATAGCCAGATCAATGGCAGAAGAAATTTAATCCTAAAAAATATGAAGTGATGCACTTTGGAAGAAATAATAAGACAAGGGAGTACTCAATGAATGGCAGGGCACTAAGAAATTCAGGGGAACGGTAGGATCTTAGGTGCCTGATCTCTAAATATGGCAGGTAAGGTTAATAGGGTAGTAAAGAAGCCATACTGGATGCTTGCCTTTATCAGAGCTGAAAATGTGTTGCTGGAAAAGCGCAGCAGGTCAGGCAGCATCCAAGGAACAGGAGAATCGACGTTTCGGGCATAAGCCCTTCTTCAGGAAAGCCTTTATCAGTCTTGGCATTAATTATAAGAGCTAGGAGGTTATGTTGGAGCTGGACAAAACTTTGGTTCAGCTCAGCTGGAGTACTGTGTGTAGTTATGATCATGACATTATACAAAGGCGTGTTTGCTCTGGAGGGGGTGCAAAGGTGGTTCACCAGGTTGTTACCTGGGATGGAGCAGTTTATCAATATAGAGGCTGGATAGGCTCAAGTTATTTTCTTTAGAGCAAAGAAGGTGGAGGGGGGACGTGATAGAGATGTACAAAATTATGAGGGATATGGAGAGGAGAGAAAGCTGTGAAACCCTTTAGTTGAAAGGTCAATATTGAGGGAAACACAATTTTAAGCTGAAGGGAAGGACGTTAGGAGGGGACTTGAGAAAAGTGTTTTTACCCAGAGGGTGGTGGGAACCTGCAATGTACTGCCCAGGATGGCAATAGAAGCAGGAAGCCTCACAATCTTTAAAAAGTTACATGGATCTGCACTTGTAATGTCATAGCTTTCAAGGGTATGAGCCAAGTATTGGAAAGTAGAATGAGAGAAATAGGTTAGAACAGACGTGATGGGCCAAAGGGTCTCTTCTGTGTTATACGACTCAATGACTCGATAGCCAGGAATCAAACTTCAACTTCTCGTCATGATAGTTGGGCATCACATGAGTTAGATGTTTTTAAATATACACAAATACTCAAAGCAGACACTTCTGTTCTGCTGAAATCAGAGCTCTATTAATTTGAGGCTGTACAGATAAATGATTGATGTTATAGTCCTGCTGCGAGCACCCGTGGGAGATGCCACACACAAGTAGTCAAAGCATTAAACCAATAATTAGAATAACATCAGAAGGAACATTCCTACACAACCTAAACTGCTCTCCCATTCCCAAGTGCACATTCAGCCTTCAGGTAAGAATTCGTAACAATCTTATCTGTTTGATGGCAGACTCTAGTGGAGGCTAGGGTTAAGCTACATGGTTCCTTGATTCTGCACAGGTATCTTGAAAGAGCCTATTTTCACCACATGCAAAGTACCAAACTCCAGTTTCTGACATAGCACTTTTTTTGTCTTTATGGCAGGTGATGCACTTCTGGCTTATACTCAGAGTATGCTTCCCTTTATGTTGGAGGCCTAGGTGCATGGACAGCACCCAATAAGCAGTGCAGTGTTTCACATTTCTAGGTCAATATGTCACTCTTTCAAAGTTACAAAGAAATCACCATATGGATTAGATAATGACTGCTCAGGATTCTGAGCTTTCTGCAGTGAGGAATCCGACCTCACAACCTGCTGCCAGTTAAAGCCACAGTCTGATTAAAACCCAGCATGAGCATCTGCCATGAACAAACACCACTCCAGCTTGAACAGATGTTTGTGTTGGATTTAAAACTGAAGGAAAAGCAAGACACTGGAGACTAAAACAAATGTTGCATGTACTTGCAAAGATCTTTGAATGGGCTGCATTGAACATCACATTATTTGTTTTAGTCATCCACTGAATCAATGGTTCTGATTTGAATGATTCCTTAAATAAAATTAATAGTATATCTCAGGTATAGATAATTGCATAGAGATGTATATATCCACATACCTGTATATATGAATATAATTCCAAAGCGAATTAAAGACATATTTTTATTTACGTGTGAAAATGTTTAATGTCTTCATGGTCACTTGAGGAAGTGTGCTATTAACCGTAGTGTTTGGCGCTCTCTGCTGGTCATTATATCTACATTCACTGAAGTCAAATTAGTTGGAATGTACAAAGTCTGTGTCAGTAGCTAGCTGTCATCTGATTGTCATAGTGTGATATGTCTGCAGGTGATGAGTGAGCCTCTGTGAAATCAAACTATGATGTTCAGCCACTTGACAGCATGACCTTGGTGTATGTTTTTAGCAGATGTACAGTGAATTAGAAGCTTGTGATAAATATCTCCACTTACTGAATGATTTCTATTTGCCAATTTGTTCAACAAGCATTATTGCCATTTTCATTTCAAGCATCCTAATCCAAATCTCTCACCTTCAATGATTAGACAGGCACATATTAGAAATTTTAACTGCAGCAATTGTATTTTATTTGGTAAACAAACTATCAATCATTTTGATAAGGTTAAAATCATTAACTTTAAATAGTTTGCCTTAATTATCCATTGCATCAATCATTGATTTTAAACCTGAATTAAGTCAGTGAATGGAGAAATGTGAGGAGAATTTCAAAGTTGGACTGCTCATAGACTTAAGGTGGATATGGTTCACAATGATAATGAGATCTTAATCTAGAGTATTCCAAATCCATAAAAACTGATGTATGGAGTGCAGTATCTTCTGTCAGGAAGCCATGTGTTTACTTAATCAAGTCTTTTTTTTTTTGTTTGCTTTGATTTTGTCAGATCATGCCGGAAGCCAAAGTGATGATTGGAGATTATATCATAATGGCACCAGATCAGAGTCTTCATCACTTCTTTGAAATAGTTAAACTAAAAGACTAAAACAAACACAGAAAATTCTGGAGAAACCCAGCAGGTCTGGCAGCATTAATAAAGGACACAACGTTAACTGTTTCCCTCTCCACAGATGCTATCAGACCTGCTGAGCTCCTCCAGCAATTTCTGTGAGTGTTTGAGATCTCCAGCATCCTGCTGTCATTTGCTTTTATTAAAATAAAAGACCAGATGGTTAAAAATTATCCACAATTGGTGAAAATTGAATCAGACAATGAAATTCTCTACTCTCACATACAATACATCTGAAAATTCATGTTATGTGTTAGTGAGAAGGCAAATATTAACAGACTTGTGGCAGGTGTTAACAAAATTCATTTTGCAAGTTATTTCTTCAAGAAAGTCATGATTACTCTTCAACCAGTCACATTTCATTCAATATGACTGAGCAAACTGAAAGATCATTGCCAAAATCTGGTAATGCCAGAACTTCTGCATGACACTTGTGGAATAATTTCTGTTAACTTTAAAGATGTTTATAAACTCAAATGCCATTCGAAATTATCATTTTGCCATCTTTGTGTGCTGTTTATTTCTTAGATGTTATGATGTGTCTATTTCAGACATCATCAATGTCAAGTCAATGTACACCTTAAGGAATTTAAAAGACAAAGGATGCTGATAATAATTGCTGGTAGATTATACAATGCTTTATGATTTCATGCTGGAGATATACCACAAATGCCAGTTTAGCACCAGAACCTGCTGGTAAAACTGTGTGACAGCAGCACTAGGCGATTCAGATTCAATTTAGACATCTTGTAGTCAGGGAAGGTATAGGTCTCTGTCAGTTTAAGAATGCACAAAGCTACACGGAACAGTATTATAACGTCAGTGACACTTTTCAAATGTTTTAATGATTGGAACAAACTGATGGGCCAAATGGCACTTTTTTCCCATCATTGACCTTCCTCCACATTTTTTTAAATGTCTGGCATTGTTTTGTAATTTTAAAATGGAAGTTTCAAATCTTAGTTCTGACATTATACTGCAGCCAATACGAAGTCAGTGTGGAATGAGACTATTATTTGAATAGCTCCAAAATCCCTTTTGATAAGTGGCCAGAGCGTAGTTCAAATTAATGCAAATTTCATTTACATTAGAGCTTCATGTGTAGAGTCAGTTGAAAATCTGCAGTAAAACTATCACATTACAAAAAAGATGAATTGCTAAGTGATAAATCTGGACAATTTGATTTTAGCCACACTTCCAACAATTAAGTTGAACATTACTTTTTTCATTAGATCAACTCTTTAATGTTACATGTGGATGATCAGTAGCTTAAAGATGACTTCACCAGTCTGAAGCTGCAAAAACCTCAAGAATTCACATATGTAACGATAAAGCTAGATGCCATGCAGCCAAGGCTGAATGTAGATTTGCTGAAATATTTATACTTTAATAAATGTAAATGAGGTAGTGCAAATAATCCATTTTATCCCCTGGTATTCCTGGTCCATGCTGATTGTCTTGAAGGCAGTTTGGCAAACAATAGAAGTGGTTCAGAGATGCAATGCTGTGAACTGGTGTCAAGTTGCCTCAAATTGGAATATTCAGGCTGCTGAAATACAGTTAAACTAAGGTATTATGTGGCTGTAAGTTTTGTGAAGTATTTATGAATAAAATTAATTTAACATTCAATATTTTCACTGTAAAATCAATTTTGTGCAGATGAATACAGCAACCGTTTTAATGTGCTTTTTCATGGATTTTTAATAAATGTGATTATCATGATATTAACATATTGACTTAAACAGTTGGTACAAAAAACACAAAGAAAAATATCACAGATTGTTCTTGCTTTACTTTATTTTTATTTTATATTGCTTCATTATTCTAACTGCACTGTTTAAAAGCCAGTTGATAGCAAGGGCCCAAAAGTTGTGTCATATTCCAGTCTTTTTTTTGTTGCATTTTAATACAATGTGTTGATGGATGAATATGTATCTCTGCATTCTGAGTTATTACATAGTCCAAGGAAAGTTAAAAGATATCATCTCACTAATCTTCATGAGAATCTTGCATGTAGTTATTTCCTGTTAGATATATCATTTGTAAGTGTGAAATGGTCGTTGTTACAAATTAGAGGCTTTCTGCATGATTGCATTAAATATCCATCAGTGATCATTCATGCATACAACTGACAGGAAGAAATTTGCAGGTGATGACTTTATCACAGAAGCCTTGTTTACTCAGTGATTTATTAAGGATTAGTCTCTGATCCAATATCTTGTCTTTCTATGTTAACTCTTCACATTCCTATGCAGCAAAAAATATATCTCCAAAATCTATTTCAGCTTTATCATTGCACATGTAACTCTGAGTATGTTGCTTTCATTATAATCTATTTATTTTGCATATGATTTTATGCTAAATCATAAATCATATTTTGTTGAAACATTAACATGTACAATTGATTACACACTACAAGACATTTATTAATAAAGAATATTGCAGAATTAAGCATTTACATTCAGAAAGAATTGAAGTAAGAATAAATATTGGCCTTGAATTTCTTCAGATGTTCTGTTGCTGCTCCAGAACAAAGGATCTATAAAGGGGCTAAACTAGATTGCCCCTGAGATTGAGCATCGTGTACACATCCTTGCACACAATTAACACATGTCTATCAATCAGAATGCAATGACAATTAGTCAGACCCATTTAAGCATGTTTTATTTTCTGCCAGCCATCCAGTCTTCTACCTGTGCTAATATGGCAATCCCTATTTCATGAGGAGTGGCAGATGGAGTTTAATTTAGATAAATGTAAGGTGCTGCATTTTGGAAAAGCAAATCAGAGCAGGACTTATACACTTAATGGTAACATCCTGGGAAGTGTTGTTGAACAAAGAGACCTTGGAGTGCAGCTTCATAATTCCTTGAAAGTGAAGGAATTCCTTGAAAGGTCGGTAGAATAGTGAAGAAGACGTTTGATGTGTTTTCCTTTATTGGTCAGTGCATTAAGTACAGGAGTTGGGAGGTCATGTTGCGGCCGTATGGGACATTGGTTAGGCCAGTTTTGGAATATTGTGTGGAATTCTGGTCTCTGATGTTGTAAAACTTGTAAGGGTTCAGAAAAGATTTCATAGGATGTTGCAAGGGTCGGAGGGTTTGAGCTATAGTGAGAGGCTGAATAGGCGGGAGCTTTTTTTCCCTGGAGCATGGAGGCTGAGGGGTGACCTTATAGAGTGACCTTTATAAAATCATGAGGGGCATTGGTAGGATAAATAGACAAGATCTTTTCCCTGGGGTGGGGGAGTTCGGAACAAGAGGCCATAGGTTTAGGGTGAGAGGGGAAAGATATAAAAGGGACCTAAGGGGCAACTTTTTCATACAGGTGGTACGTGTATGGAATGAGCTGCCAGAGGAAGTGGTGGAGGCTGGTACAATTACAGCATTTAAAATGCATCTGAATGGGTACATGAATAAGAAGGGTTTAGAAGGATATGGACCAAGTGCTGGCAGGTGGGACTAGATTGTGTTGGAATGTCTGGTTGGTGTGGATGAGTTGGACCGAAGGGTCTGTTTCTGCACTGTACATCTCAATGACTCTATGAGCTTTTAAATTCTGCTATAATTTGATATGACACCTTATCACGCTGAGGTTAGTGAGGCCATTTTTGGAGTACTGTGTACAACTCTGGTAACCCTGTAATAGGAAGGGTATTAATAAATTGGAGAGGGTTCAGAGAAGAATTTACCAGATGTTGCCAGGATTGGAGGGTTTGAGTTATAAGGAAAGGCTGAATATAGTGGGATTTCTTTTCACTGGGGCGCAGGAGGTTGAGGGGTGATCTTATCAAGGTTTGTAAAATCATGAGGGGCATAGACAAACTAAATAGTAAAGATCTTCTCCTTAGGGTTCAAAACTAAGGGCATATTTTTAAGGTGAGAAGAGGAAGATTTAAAAGGGACTTAAGGGACAACGTTTTCGTACAGTTAGTTCGTGTGTCAAATGAATTGCCAGAGGAAGTGGTAGATTCAGGTACAGGTAAAATATTTAAGGAATAATTTCAATGTACAGGAAAGGTTTGGAGGGATCTGGGCAAAATGCTGATAAATGGGACACATTTAGTTTGGGAAACTTGGCTGACGTGGATACATTGGACCAAAGGGTCTGTTTCCATGTGATATTATTCTATGACGCTAAGACATACCAACTGGTATAGCCAGCTCATTTGAACTAAATAATAATTTGCTGAAAAAACATGCTCAGGTTGCTGAAGAAGGGTCACTAGACCTGAAATGTTAACTCTCCAAAAATGCTGCCATACCTGCTGAGTTTTCCCAGCAATTTCTGATTTTCAGTATCCACTGTGCTTTGATTGTTTGATTGATTTGAATTATAATTATGTCATTGGGGAGGCAATGGCCTAGTGGTATTATCACTGGACTGTTAATCTAGAGATCCAGATAATGTTCCGGGGACCCGGGTTCGAGTCCCATCACGGCAGATGGTGGAATTTGAATTCAATAAAAAATCTGGAATTAAAAGTCTAATGACAACCAAGAATCCATTGTCAATTGTTGTGGAAAATAAACTCATTGGGTTCACTAATGTTCTTCAGGGAAGGAAGCTGCCATCCTTACCTGGTCTGGCCTCCATGTGTCTCCAGACCCACAGCAATGTGGTTGACTCTCAACTGCCCTCTGGGCAATTAGGGATGGGCAATAAATGCTGGCCCAGCCAGCAACGCCCTCATCCTGTGTATGAATAAAAACAAAGCAGGTGCTACTCATGCTGGATATTTGCTGGACACATCAGGATTAGTTGAATATTGTCAGTGACGAGTATCAAGACAGCATTTGCCTGACTGTGGCATCCAGGAACCCGAACAATACTGGTCATTGAAAATCAGGATTAAAACTCTCTACTTCTTAGAGTCATACCTAATTCAAATGAAGATGGTTAGAGTTGTTGAAGATCAATCATCTCAGTCCCAGGATATTACTGCAAGAGGTGCAAGGTAGAATTCTAGGCCAATCAACTTTGGACAGATCATTATGATACTTCCTGGGACTGCTTGCTCATGATTCGATAGACTGTGGATTCATTTGAAATTCCTCAAAGGTATGTATGAATGTAACAAGAACAGGACAATATTATGTGGCAAGGAAAGCTCATATCACATCTCCAACCAGATGCAAGCTAACCATCTTCCTTTGATGTCCAACAGCATTACAGTCCTTTCACGAAGGAATATAACTGGCTAGAAAATGAACTGAACCAATCATATTCATAATAAAGCTACATGAGTAGCTCAGTGGCAAGGAATTCTATGATGATTCGCTCATCTTTTAACTCCTTGAGGCTTGTCCACCACCCACAGGTCACAAGTAAGGAGTGTGATAGAATACTTTCCATTTGCCTCGATGAGTGAAGCTTCAACAAAATCAGAAGCTGGACTCTATCCAACATTATGGATTAGTGGTGCTGGAAGAGCACAGCAGTTCAGGCAGCATCCGAGAACAGGCAAAATCCGAGGACAGGCAACATTATGTTTTGTTTGATTGGCATTTAAACCATCATCTTAAACATTATCTTAAACATCATGTTAAACATCATCTTAAAAATTATCTTAAACATTATCTTAAACATCATCTTAAACATCATCTTAAACATCATCTTAAACATTATCTTAAACATTATCTAAAACTGGCACCAGAAGGTGCATTGCAGAAATTGCCAATTAAACCAATCAATCAGGTACAAAGCTCTTAGTAAGCGACAGCATTTATGAAACATTGGATGCATTCTAGCTTATATTTGGAACAAACAGAGTTGTTATCTCTGGTTTGTTGCCCGTGCCACGTACTAGTGAAGCGAGGAACAGAGAGAGCGTGGAGCTGAACATGTGGCTGCAGGGATGGTGCAGGGGGGAGGGTTTTGGATTCTTGGATAAGTGGAGCTCTTCCTGGGGAAGGTGGGACCCCTACGAACTGGATGGTCTTCACCTGAACCAGAGGGGTACCAATATCCTGGGGGTGACATTTGAAAATGCTCTTCGGAGGTGTTTAAACTAATGCTGTGGGATGATGGGAACCTGAATTGTAGTCCCAGTGTTCAGGAGGTTGAGGGTAGTGATGTCAGGGATAGGTTTACAAGGTTGCGAGAGGGCAGTAGAAATCAGGAGGCTGGTTTGAAATGTGTGTAATTCAATGCCAGGGACATCTGGAATAATGTGGGTGAACTTGCAGCATGGGTTGGTACCTGGGATTTCGATATTGTGGCCATTTCAGAGACATGGCTAGAGGAGGGACAGGAATGGTTGTTGCAGATTCCGGAATTTAGATATTTCGGCAAGAACAGCGATTATGCTAAAGGGGGTGGGGGTGTGACATTGTTAATCAAGGGTAGTGTTACAGCAGCTGAGAGAACGTTTGAGGACTCATCCACTGAGGTAGATTGGGCTGAGGTTAGAAACAGAAAAGGAGAGGTCACCCTGTTGGGAGTTTTCCATAGGTCTCCAAATCATTCCAGGAATGTAGAGGAAAGGATAGCAAAGGTGATTCTTGATAGGAGTGAGAGTAACAAGGTAGTTGTTATGGGGGAATTTAACTTTCCCAATATTGACAATATACTGTGGTTCTGTTCACCGAGCTGGAAGTTTTTGTTGCAAACGTTTCGTCCCCTGTCTCACAAACATTGACAGTATACTATATTTCAAGTAGTTTAGATGGGTCAGTTTATGTTCAATGTGTGCAGGAGGGTTTTTCTGACACAGAATGTAAACAAGCCAACAAGGGGCGATGCCACAATGGATTTGGTACTGAGGAATGAACCCGGCTAGGTGTTAGATTTGGAGGTAGGTGAGCACTTTGGCGATAGTGACCATAATTTGGTTATGTTTGCAATAGCAATGGGCAGGAATAGATATATACTGCAAGGAAAGAGATATAACTGAGGGAAAGGCAATTATGATGTGATTAGGCAAGATGTAGGATGCATAGGATGGGGAAGGAAACTGCAGGGAATGGACACTCTTGAAATGTGGAGCCCATTCAAAGAACAGCTACTGCGGGTCCTTGATAAGTATGTCCTTGATATGTATGATAAGAGGTAGTTGTCGAGAGAGGGACGCATGGTTTACTAAAGAGGTTGAAGCTCTTGTAAAGAGGAAGAAGAAGGCTTATGTGAGGATGAGACGTGAATGCTCAGTTAGGGGGCTTGAGAGTTATAAATTAGCCAGAAAAGATCTAAGGAGAGGGTTAAGAAGAGCCAGGAGGGAACATGAAAAGTTGTTGGTGGATAGGATCAAGGAAAATCCTAAGGCCTTCTATAGGTATATCAGGAATAAAAGAATGACTAGAGTAAGATTAGGGCCAATCAAAGATAGTAGTGGAAAGTTTTGTGTGGAATCTGAGGACATAGGCGAATCACTTAATTAATATTTTTCGTCAGTATTCACATTGGAAAAGGGCAATGTTAGTGAGAATACGGAGATACAGGCTACAAGGTTAGATGGGATTGAGGTTGACAAAAAGGCGGCTTTAGCAATTTTGGAAGATCTGAAGATAGATAAGACCCCTGGGCCAGATGGGATTTATCCAAGGATTCTCTGGGAAGCCAAGGAGAAGATTGCTGAGCTTTTGGTTTCAATCTTTGTGTCATCGTTGTCGACAGGAGTAGTGCCAGAAGACTGGAGGATAGCAAATGTTGTTTCCTTGTTTAAGAAGGGGAGTCGGGACAACCCCAGTAATTATAGGCCAGTTGGTCTTACTTCGGTTGTGGGTAAGATGTTGGAAAAGGTTATAAGAGATAGGATTTATAATCATCTGGAGAGGAATAATTTGATTGAGGATAGTCAACACGATTTTGTGAAGAGCAGATCATGCCTAACTAACCTTATTGAGTTCTTTGAGAAGGTGACAGAACATGTAGATGGAGGTAAGGTGGTTGATGTGGTGTATATGGACTTCAGTAAGGCATTTGGTAAGGTTCCACACAGTAGGCTATTGCACAAAATATGGAGTTTTGGGATTGAAGGTGATTTAGTGGTTTGAATCAGAAATTGACTAGCTGAAAGAAGAGAGAGGGTGATGGTTCATGGGAAATGTTCATACTGGAACTCAGTTACCAGTGCTGTGCTGCAAGGATCTGTTTTAGGGCAACTGCTGTTTGTCATTTTTATATATGATCTGGAGGTGGGCATAGAAGGATGGGTTAGTAAATTTTCAGATGACACTAATGTAGGCAGAGTTGTGGATAGTGCCTACAACTACTGTTGTGGGTTACAGAGGGACATAGATAAGATGCAGAGCTGCAAATGAAGTTTAATGTGAAAAAAATCAGAAGAAATAACAGGAATACAGAGTACTGGGCTCATAGTAAAATTCTTGGCAATGTAGATGAACAAAGAGATCTCGGTGTCCAGACGCATATAATGAAACGGTGTACGTTAGATGGGCATCAGATTATTTTCACAGTTCGGCACAACATTGAGGGCTGAAGGGCCTGTACTGTGCTGTAACGATCTATGTTCTATGATACCTGGTCTCACAGCTTAAAGTACAATTTTGTAGACCACATCATAGCGGAAGCAGCTATTCACTCTTTTCCATTTTTGATGGTTTAAATTTCTCTCTTTTTTATTCCTGCTTTCACTGTTATTTTGAGAATTTATCATGTTGATATATCCTTTAGATTTGCTGTCCTTACAGAATATACCTCCTACCTTTCATTCTGCTCATCTAACTGAATTCTGTGAGTGTTTTGACAAATCGCAGGCACACTACCATACTTTATTCACCTATGAATCAGCAATTTGATCTAAAGCAGCATCACTCTCCTTATTTATTCACGATGTTAAAGTTTACATTCCTCAGTGGGCCTTAATGACGAAGCTGCAACAGACAAAGCCACGTTGTGAGAGACACTTATAACTGAGTCATCATCTCAGCCAACATTCATATCATGGAGTGTGAGTCATGTGAGAGATGGCTTCATGGATCAGAACAGTTTTGTGTGAAAATCAATAGCCAGGCCTTGTCCATATGCTGTCACCATCTTGGAATGATTAGGGACATAGAAGAAATGCAATAGGGCACAATTTACAAACATATATAGCCAGTACAGAGCCTCACCCAAGGAGAGGATATTTGGACTGTGAGCTGTGTCCCCATGATCTATGAACTCGGTCATTGGGAGTTTATACCAAGAAGATGTCCTCCCTTCACTCCTTTTGTCATATGCCCCAACATGTTGAAATTGGACAAGACAACCTTTTGGATAATGAAGTCCACCACCCCTCAGTAGCCATCTGAGTGGTTATGTGAAATACTTGAACTACCAGAGCCACAATATAGTTAATGAGATGAGGAATGGTAGGAAAGGGAAATCTAAAATCAGATATCAAACTAAACATGATTTTAAAATGTTCTAAGTTCAAACTAATAAGAGAAAAAATTTGTACTGATATTGCAAAGCCCTTTTTATAAAACCTTTGGCTTCAATGAGCTGACAGATGGGATAAAGAACTGAACGCTGGTACCAGCATGCACAGGGAATACTGGAGAAACTCAGGCAGTCTGGTAGCATCTGTGGAGAATAGAACCAACATCTGAGTCCAGGATGACTTTTCTCCAGAACTCTAAATTCCAGACTTTAACTCTGTTCCTGTCTCCACAGATGCTGCCAGATTTGTTAAGTTTCTCCATTGTGTGTTTATTTTGGATTTCCAGCAATTGCTGCATGTTGCTTTCATATAAAGCCTGGTACCATGTGGAATATAATAAAGGCGTGTGTAGGGAGTGCTAGTCAGTTTATTGTACCACAGCTCCCTGGTCCTGACACTGGGCTGATATAATCAGACGTGGTGTGGTAAAAAAAAACAGGAGGCAGATGGTTCAGAGGCAAAGGAAACACTGATTTTATTAAAACAAGCAAAATTGAGAATATATATAATCCCTGACAAGAAAATGAATATTTGAGAAAAAAAAAATGTTCTGCATCAAAGTGAAATGAGATTTGTCTGACAGCTACTAACATAGAACATGGAACATTACAGTGGTAACAGACCCTTCGGCCCTCATTGTTGTGCCAACCTGTGGAACCAATCTGAAGCTTATCTAACCTACACTAATCCATTATCATCCATATGTTTATCCAATGACCATTTAAATGCCCTTAAAGTTGGCAAGTCCACTACTGTTGCAGGCAGGATATTCCATGACCTTACAACTCTCTGAGTAAAGAACATACCTCTGACATCTGTCCTATATCTATCAACCCTCAATTTAAAGCTAAGTCGCCTCATCACCATCCGAGGAAAAAGATTCTTACTGTCCACCCTATCTAATCCTCTGATCATCTTGTATGTCTGTAATAAGTCACCTCTCAACCCTCTCTCTAATGAAAATAGCTTCATGTCCCTCAGCCTTTCCTCATACCAGGCAATATCCTAGTAAATCTCTTCTGCACTCTTTCCAATGCTTCCACATCCTTCCTGTAATGTGGTGACCACAACTGTATGCAATACTCCAAGTGTGGCAGCTCCAGAGTTTTATACAGCTGCAAAATGACTCATAGCTCTGAAACTCAATCCCTCTACCAATAAACGCTAATGCATCTTACACCTTCTTAATAACCCTCTCAACCTGTATGGCAACTTTCAGGGATCTATGCACATGGAAACTGAGATCTCTCTGCTCATCCACACTACCAAGAATCTTACCATTAGCCGAGTACTCTGTATTCCTGTTACTCCTTCGAAAGTGAATCACCTCACACTTTTCCACATTAAAGTCCATTTGCCACCTCTCAACCCAGCTCTGCTATCTATATCCCTCTGTAACCTTCATAATCCTTCCACACTATCTACAATTCCACCGACCTTAGTTTCATATGCAAATTTACTAACCCATCCTTCTAAGCCCTCATCTAGGTCATTTGTAAAAATTACAGACAGCAGTGTCCCCAAAACAGATCCTTGCAGTATACCACTAGTGACTGAACTCCAGGATGAACATTTCCCATCAACCACCACCCTCTGTCTTCTTTCAGTTAGCTAATCTTTGATCCAAACCACAAAATAACCCTCAATCCCATGCCTCCATATTTTGTGCAAAAGCCAACCGTGTGGAACCTTATCAAACCCCTTACTGAAATCCACATACACTGCATCAACTGCTTTGCCTTCATCCATCTTTTTTGGTCACCATCTCAAAGAACTCAATAAGGTTTGTGAGGCATGACCTATCCTTCACAAAACTGTGTTGACTATCCCTAATCAACTTATTCCTCTTGAGATGATTATAAATCCTATCTTTTATAAACTTTTCCAACGCTTTACCCACAACTGGAGTAAGGCTCACTGGTCTGTAAATACCAGGGTTGTCTCTACTCCCCTTCTTGAAAAAGGAAACAACATTTGCTATCCTCCAGTTTTCTGGTACTATTCCTGTTGACAATGATGACATTAAGATCAAAGCCAAAGGCTCTGCAGTCTCCTTCCTGGTTTCCCAGAGAATCTTGGGGTAAATCCCATCTGGCCCAGTGGACTCATCAATTTTCACACTTTCCAGAATTGCTAACACCTCCTCCTTGTGAACCTCAATCCCATCTAGTCTAGTAGCCTGTATCTCAGCATCCTCCTTGACAACATTGACTTTTTCCAATGTGAATACTGATGAAAAATATTAATTTAGCCCTTCCCCTATCTCCTCAGACTCCATGCACAACTTGCCACTACTATCCTTGATTGGCCCTAATCGTTCTCTGGGTCATTCTTTTATTCCTGATATACCCATAGAAAGCTTTAGGATTGTCCTTGATCCTATCTGCCAATGACTTCTCATGTCCCCTCCTGGCTCTTCTTAGCTCTCTCTTTAGGTTTTTCTTGGCTAACTTGTAACTATCAGCACCCTAACTGAGCCTTCACATCTCATCCCAACATAAGCCTTCTTCTTCCTTTTGACAAGATGTTCAACTTCTTTAGTAAACCACGGCTCTCTCGCTCGAACACTTCCTCCCTGCGTGATTGGTACATACTTATCAAGGACCCACAGTAGCTGTTCCTTGAATAAGCTCCACATGAAGATTCTTTCTGGATTGCTGAATTAAGATTGGCCAAAATGCTCCGTTTGCTCCCTTATTTGCATGTATCACATGATCTTGTAACCTCAGCGATCAGGGTTTTATTGCACATGGCCCTGAAATTGATCTGCATATTATCCAGCACTGATTATCTGTTAAATGGCTATGGTACAATGAGTAAAGAACTCTGTCACAAATGACCAGAATTTGCAGTTGGGGTACATCCCTTGAGGTTCAGATAAAATGTTGGTGTCCAGACTGATTTTTTTAAAAATTGCAGGCCTCTTGAGCTCATATTGCCCAGGTTATACAGACAAAAGCGAAGATGAAATAGCCTCTGATCTAATCCATTTGTTCTTTTGGTGCCTTGTTCTTCAGCTGACAGAGGTACATCTGGCTGACTCACTAAAACCTCCTGAGGTACTGCAGTGTATGTTGCCTGCGTGTGAGTGCCACACAAGGGTGCAGCTTGATCATAAAAGGGTCAAAGGAAGGGAAGGTAAAATACTGTAAGGCCAGAATGGGAATCACTGAGAACTTCCTGAGTGAATAGTGTCCAGCATTGTGGTTTTAAAAAAGGTAGGATCTGTACTTATACAGTAATCGATCACATCTATGAGAAATAACACAACACGTGAACATTGCTTTTGATTATTGTATTCACTCAAATTACATAAGCAAATGTCGCTTTCACACCACAAGATTCCACAAAATAATAATTACTTCAATTTGATTTGATACTGTCACATCAGAAAAAAGTGTTAATGTTAATCTGACCATCCCAAAACTTATCTTCAGAAGATCAGTTCTATTGTTCTGGACAGATGGTGGGTTTTAAATTGGATCTCTATCCCTAACCTCACTACCTCTCCATAAAGAGTGATTTTATCTGTTTTCTTTTTTTAAAAAACAATTGTATATATTTCCCCATTCTGTCAGTTTATTGATGCTGACTTTTTAAAGACCACAATAACATTATTATAAAGTTAAAACAGAAGTTTATTTTACATACTTCACATCTCGGTCATATTGACAAGGTTTTCGGATGCTGTTACACATCAGATGCCAATATCCACAGACTCGGGGTGAAGGTGGACAGTGCCCATGGAGCATGCCTTGAGATGTAGGTACCCAGTGTCCAATGTGGAGGTTATGCAGAACAGCTAATTTTGACAGGTACCCAGTCAAGATTTTTGGGACGTAAAGCTTGTTCAGTAATTTGGGAAACTGAATATTAATGAGGTGGGTTGGTCTGTTGATAAATTGGTCTGTAACAAGCAACAAATTCCTGTAATTAGCGACTCACTGCTGCCGAGCCATGAACTCAGCATACTGTTCTTCAACAACACAAACGATGGGATGGGATGTTCCTGATATTGACGTACACAAATTTAACCAAGGCCCCATCAGTCAGACCCTGTAAGATTCTGCCCTGTGACTCTGTGGCAGTTTATGGGCCAATAGTTAGCATTCCAGTCCTCTTCAGAGGTATATGAGGCATTGGTTGCCTGACCTTGATGACTGAGAATCTTGAGTAAAAGTTACTGTTAAGTCTAGTCACGTGATTGTTGTTGGACCATTTAGTATGTTTTTAAAACAGTCATGTAATATATAATACTTGTGGGCGGCACGGTGGCACAGCAGTTAGCACTGCTGCCTCACAGCACCAGACACCCGGGTTCAATTCCCACCTCAGGCGACTCTCTGTGTTGAGTTTGCACATTCTCCCCGTGTCTGCGTGGGTTTCCTCCAGGCGCTCTGGTTTCCTCCCACAGTCTAAAAATGTGCAGGTTAGGTGAATTGGCCATGCTAAATTGTCCGTAGTGTTCGGTAAGGGGTAAATGTAGGGGAATGGGTGGGTTGCTCTTCGGAGGGTCGGTGTGGACTTGTTGGGCCGAAGGGCCTTTTTCCACACTGTAAGTAATCTAATCTAATTGAGAGAGAGAGATTAATAAAAGTTTTTTTTTATGACACTGTTCATCTGAATGATTAGAGACAAAAAAAACTGCAGATGCTGGAATCCAAAATAAATAGGCAGGAGGCTGGAAGAACACAGTAAGCCAGGCAGCATCTGGAGGATGACACCTGAACGACTAGGCAGATCCTACGTCTTAAGGATGAATACCTTTCCAGACAAATCATTAAACACTGATAATACAGCACTGAAACAACATTTTATGAATAGAATTTAAACCATACGTTCCTTACTCAGATGTTAAGATCATGACCAACTAAGGGGTGTTGTTTTCATTATTCTTGCCCAACATTGGTTCTGTTAGATGTTTTACACTTACTTAATTTTACTCTGAAGTGAGCAAGGTCTAATATGGAGAATGAATCCATAAGCATTATTTTGCTCTGGGTGACTTAGATTAAAACACTTCCCGGAGAGCTTATTTGTAAATGATTGAAATAGATGGAGGCACCATATCAAAACGTTTGGTGCAAGTCCTTAACTCGAACGTGTTCTCCAACTTCAGCAGTCACCACTGTCATCCTGGCCACAAACCACGGTTACATGCTGAGCTGAGCTGAACTGAGCTAAGCTGAACAAAGCAGTGCTGTGCTGTTCTGGGCTGTGCTGTGCTGTTCTGAGCTGTGCTGAGCTATGCTGTGCTAAGCAGTGCTGAGCTGAGCTGTGCCATGCTGAGCTCTGCTGAGCTGTGCTGTGCTGAGCTGTGCCATGCTCTGTTGAGCTGTGCTAAGCTGTGCTATGCTGTGCCATACTGTGCTGAGCTATGCCGTGCTGTGCTGAGCTGTGCTGAACTGTGCTGTGCTGTGCTGAGCTGTGCTATGCTGTGCTGTGCTATGCTGTGCCATGCTGTGCTGAGCTATGCCGTGCTGTGCTGAGCTATGCCGTGCTGTGCTGAGCTATGCCGTGCTGTGCTGAACTGTGCCGTGCTGTGCTGAACTGTGCTGTGCTGTGCTGAGCTGTGCTGTGCTGTGCTGTGCTGTGCTGTACTGAGCTGAGCTTTGCTGTGATGTTGCTGTTATGTCCTGAGCTGTGTTATGCTGTGCTGTGCCGAGCAGAGCTGTAGATGAATTTCATGAAAATTGTCCATATTACAGAGGAGGAGGTGCTGGATGTCTTGAAACATGTAAAAGTGATAAATCCCCAGGACCTGATCAAATGTACCCTATAACTCTGTGGGAGCCTCGAGAAGTGATTGCTGGGCCTCTTGCTGAGATATTTGTATCATCGATAGCCACAGGTGAGGTGCCGGAAGCATGGAGGTTGGCTAACGTGGTGCCATTGTTTAAGAAGGGTGGTAAGCACAAGCCAGAGAACTATAGGCCAGTGAGCCTGATGTCGGTGGTGGGCAAGTTGTTGGAGGGAATCCTGAGGGGCAAGATGTACATGTATTTGGAAAAGCAAGGACTGATTAGGGATAGTCAACATGGCTTTGTACATGGGAAATCATGTCTCACAAACTTGATTACATTTTTTAAAGAAGCAACAAAGAGGATTGATGAGGGCAGAGTGGTAGATGTGATCTATATGGATTTCAGTAAGGCGTTCGACAAGGTTCCCCATGGGAGACTAGTTAGTAAGGTTGATTTCATGGAATACAGTGAGAACCAGCCATTTGGATACAAAACTGGCTCAAAGGCAGAAGACAGAGGGTGGTGGTGGAGGGTTGTTTTTCAGACTGGAGGCCTGTGACCAGTGGAGTACCACAAAGATCAGTGCTGGGTCCTCTACTTTTTGTAATTTACATAAATGATTTGGATGTGAATATAAGAGGTATAGTTAGTAAGTTTGCAGATGACAGCAAAATTGGAGGTGGAGTGGACAGTAAAGAAGGTTACCTCAGATTACAATGGGACATTTGGCTGAGGAGTGGCAGATAGAGTTTAATTTGGATAAATTTGAGGGGCTTCACTTTGGGAAAGCAAATCTTAGCAGAATTTATACACTTAATGGTAAGGACCTAGGGAGTGTTGCTGAAGAAAGAGATCTTGGAGTGCAGGTTCATAGCTCCTTGAAAGTAGAGTTGCAGGTAGATAGGATAATGAAGAAGGCATTTGGCATGCTTTCCTTTATTGGACAGAATATTGAGTACAGACGCTAGGAGGTCATGTTGCAGCTGTACAGGACATTGGTTAGGCCACCTTTGGAATATTGCATGCAATCTGGTCCCTTTCCTATCAGAAGGATGTTGTGAAACTTGAAAGGATTCAGAAAAGATTTACAAGGATGTTGCCAGGGTTGGAGGATTTGAGCTATAGGGAAAGGTTGAATAGGCTAAGGCTGTTTTCCCTGGAGAGTCGGAGGTTGAGGGGTGACCTTATGAAGGTTTCTAAAATCATGAGGGACATGGATAGGATAAATAGACAAAGTCTTTTCCCTGGAGTGGGGGAGTCTCGAACTAGAGGGCATAGGTTTAAGGAGAGAGCAGGAAGATCTCCTTAGGGACAACATTTTCATGCAAAATGTAGTATGTGTATGGAATGAACTGCCAGAGGAAGTTGTGGAGGCTAGTACAATTACAACATTTAAAAGACATCCGGATGGGTTTATGAATAGGAAGGGTTTGGAGGGATATGGGCCAAGTCTGGCAGGTGGGACTAGATTGGGTTGGGATATCTGGTCGGCATGGACGGGTTGGAGCGAATGGTCTGTTTCCATGCTGTACATATCTATGACTCTATGTAACTGAAGTTTGTAACAGACAATTGGGTTTGTTGCAATTTCACATTTTGATGAGTAATCTAAAGATCATATGTTTATTTCTCAGAACCAAAAACTTATGAGCAACTAAACTGAGCTAAGTTTAGCTTTTTTCATTCCAGATGCCATGCTAGCATCACTCATATGGATCTTCACTGCTCATCTTCTAACCACTAGCTGATTGTTGTGGAGTATAAGTGAGTGTAACACTTGGCTGACAAGTATTTCCTTTGGGATATCTGCTCTCAGTGCTTCCTTTCCAAATTCGTTTGTGTCATTTCACATTCAGGTCTGTGTGAGGTTTGGGTGGGATGGATGAGGGGGTATGTGTGAGTTGTTTGGTTGTGAGGGGCGAAATGCAGGGAAGATTTAATAATTGCACAGTAAAGAAGATTTCAGCCCAGTCTGTGCTTGTTGTTCCAAAGAGCAATTCAATTTGTGCCACTCCCATTCATTCCACACTTCCCTGCATATTGTTTTCCCCTAAAAATGTTTTTCCAATTCTTTTGAAGGTTCCTGTGAAATCTGTTTCCACCATCTCATCAAACCGCTCAAACCTTAGCCACTTATTCCAAAAAAAGGCTTTCCTCTGATCATCATTATTCTTTTATCAGTTACCTCAAATTTCATTAAGTCTTAATCAATGAGAAATGATTTCTCTTTATCTACTTTGTATCAATCCTTCTTGATTTCAAACACTTCCAACAAGTTTTCGCGTAGCTTTCTTTGCTCTAAGGAGAGAATCCTACCTCCCGCAGTCTCTCCAAGTAACTGTACTCACTCATCCTTAGAACCATTCTGGTCAATCTCTGCTACTCCTTCCAAAGATTCTATTACTTTCCTAAGGTGTAGTGCCCACAACTGGGTCAAATCGCAGGGCATACTTTATATAGGTTTACTATAGCTTCTTCGAACATGTACTCCATGTTTCCATTGTTCATGCTTAACTTACCTATTGGAATTCTTTGAAGAAGTAACATGCTGTAAATAAAAGGGAACTCATTGATGTGTTGTATTTGGATTTCCAGAAGACATTTGACAAGATTCCATACAAAAAGGTTATTGAACAAAGTAGGTATTGATGCATGGAGAGTAACATACAGGCATGGATAAAAGATTGGCAGACTGACTGGAAACAACGTGTGTGTGTGTGTATATATATATGTAAAGATCTTTTTCAGATTGGCAGGATATGATGAATGGGGTCCCACAGAGATCTGCCCTCAACCTCTTATAATTTATACGTGACTTCTCTTGTTCATAGGACAAGGAATGCACTTAACAACCATTTCCTGTATTGATTGAGGAATTCCCACCCACTACACTGACTGTACACTACTTTGTAATACACAAATTTCTGAGCTGGATTCTCTGAAGAATGACAAGTTTAGGAGCTCTTGGTATTACTAATCTCTCAAAGAACTTTAGCAAGTTGTGGATGACAATAAAGGGTTGAATCTTATGATAATTTGACAGTGTTATTTTCATCAGGTCTCACGGGCTCTGTCTGCGATTTTGAGGGTCTTTTCTCGCACTCTGGCCCCATACATATGCCTCCGTAAGTACTACCACATCCCCACAATGCCCCTCTTGTCCGAATCTTCTGCTTACCATAGCTGGAGGTACTCACCACCTACACTCCCCCTCATTTCTCCTGCCACTGCGTGGATCTCTAAGGAATTGTGAAAATGAACAACCATTGATAGCTGAAAGGCATCTGTTAAAAATATTCATATACAGCAATCAGCAACTCAAAATACATTGGGGCAGAGGTAGTGGGGGGGTGCAAATTTGCCTCTGAAAGCATCAAAAATGGCTCAGGAAAATTCAAATATGGCGGCAATCTGATGGGCAAGAAGGTCAGGCAGCATCCGAGGAGCAGGAGATTCAACGTTTCAGACATTAGCTCTTCATCAGTAATGAGGCTTGTGAGCCAAGGGGGTCGAGAGATAAATAGGAGGGGGTGGGGCTGAGGGGAAGGCAGCTGAGAGTGCAAAAGGCAAATTCCCCCTCACCACCCCCTCCCATTTATCTTTCAGCTGCCCGGCCCACAAGCCTCATTCTTGATGAAGGGCTTATGCCCAAAACGTTGATCCTTCTGCTCTTCAGATGCTGCCTGACCTGCGGTGCTTTTCCAACACCACACTCTCGACTCTGATCTCCAGCATCTGCAGTCGTCACTTTCTCCTGATGGGCAAGAAGTCCTAACCGTCCATTGGTCTGAATGGGGCCAAAAAAAAGAAATGGCTGGAAAACCTCAACCAGTTTGGCAGCATCTGTGGAGAGAAACCAGAACTGGAGGAAGGGTCACTCAACCCAGAATGTTAACTCTGATTCCTCTCCACAAGTGCTACCAGACCTGCTGAGCTTTTCCAGCAATTTCTGTTTTTCTCTCTGATTTACAGCATCCGCAGCTCTGCGATTTTTAGCTAATGGCCTGAGTGGAACTACCTGGTTCTCCGATCACAGGGTCTGTCTCTCCCGTGCTGGCTCTTTCAGCTCCTCCAGCTTACCTTTCTCTCTCTCTCTGTCTAAGGACAAATCTGTGATTGGAGGAACAGCAAGTGTGGGAGACCAGCATCATATAATTGGAGGAACTGGAAGAGTTATTCTGGGCTGTCCAGTAGCTCATCCCACATGGGAGACCTCTGGCCCCACCGTGGATGTTGAATGGACATCCTCCAGGAGGCTGTTAAGACAAATCAGGAAATGAAGTCACACTTTGTGTGATTATTGAGCGAGGTAAGTGCACATCAAAACCAACCTGGAGTCTTGTCTGAGGGTGGATGATGCTGGACACAGGTTGCAGCTGTGAGAAGGAAGGGAGGGGAGAGGTGGGATGTTGAACCCAAGTCTTGGCTGGGAGGGGTGGGAGTGCCGGTGTGCTAGCCCCAAGACTCAGCTGAGCAGTCGAGAGGATTGTGGCACTGGGCTCTAGTCCAATATATATGTGGGTCAGGGAGCAATTCAGCTAACAGGACTGGAACATAATGAAAACTGCAGTTTGGAAATGTAAAACAGTGAACATACATTGGCTAGAATGCCTTGTAGAGGTCAACAAATTATATCTCATAAATGAATTAAAGTTTGATGAGTTCATTATTTACAAAAGGGGATTGGAACAGGGTGCTGGTGGGTCTCATGGCTGCTGAATGAGTGGGAAGAGAAGTTTTGTAAGAAGGCCTGTGAGTGTATGGGGTAGAGAAGGTTGATTATAAGTTTAGATCAGAGTGGTGTTGGAAAAGCACAGCAGGTCAGGCAGCATCTGAGGAGCAGGAAAATCGACGTTTCGGGCAAAAACTCTTCATCAGGAACAGAGCCCTCTATTCCTGATGAAGGGCTTTTGCCCGAAACATCGATTTTCCTGCTCTTCAAATGCTGCCTGACCTGCTGTGCTTTTCCAGCACCACTTTGATCTAAACTCTGGTTTCCAGCATCTGCAGTCCTCACTTTTGCCAAGGTTGATTATAATATGTGTAGCTATGTGAAGCTAAATCAATAGTATCTGTTTGATAGTTTACCTGAGAAATTGTTCGCAATACATTCTATACATAATCAGTTACCGGGGGGTATTCAACTAAAAACGCGAGACTTAGTTCATCATTTATCACACAGAGACACATCAGTTCAGCTATGTCCATGCTCTTATATTGAGAGGTTTATTTAAGTTAAGAAACACATCTTATTCATAGATTCCAAGATTTAATATCATATGTATGTATGTGTGCAATCTTTTGTATTTTGCAGTATCTTATCATTCGAAAGAAGTCAACACAAATACAGAAGGCAATGTTCTAATTTCACATCATCCTCTCATTAAAGACTGAAGAAGGAAAGGAGTCCTTTAAAATGGAAAAGTAGCTGCCAAAAATCAAAATAAAAACTTCAAAACTGTATCACGAAAAGTCCTTGAAGGAAGTTATATACTTTGATCCTTGAACCAGAGAGAATATTGAGCCTGATGTATAAAAAAATTGATGTTGGCTTGAAAACTATAATCAAGCTGATAACTGATGTGCAAAAGAGAGAAAATAAAAATTAATACAGCAATTCTTCATTATACTTGTGATATACCCTAGCAAAGTTATAATTACACAGTGTATAATCACATAAATATAAGTGAAATGACAAAATTATCAATATTGTACTGTATAATTTTACAGATCATTGTCAAGGGTTATGCTACTCAAAATATGTTCTCTTTTCTTTTTCCTGGAGATTAAAGAAATGGTTTGTGCAGGTAGGAGGAACAGAATGTCTTCTTCATTAAGCCACAAAGGATGAAGCTTACTGTGAAACAGAAAACAACATTCTGCCAAGTAGTTCCCTGAAGCTGTCGAGCTACCAGATGTCAGGTTTTCACATTGATATGAATGCTCGAAATGGACAGTGCCAGTTAGAAATGAACTGGGAATATGCTGAGGCAGCATATTACTAATGAACTGATGTCTCTGTGTCAATCACAAGAAAAAGATCTATCACTGCCATTGAGAAAGTTTAAAATGTGTCTGAAAGGATAGACATTAGATCCAAAACGTAATTAGAATTTAAGTGAATACATTCAGCCTATGCCAGTGCAGTTGTAATTAATTTGATGAAATGTTGACTGTTACCTTCGGCATTTAACTTCACAATGGGAATTTATTTTAGGTCAAATAAATCTACTATCAAAGGAGGTGAAATATCTACTTTAATTAAGGAAAGAAACTAAATTAGATGTACTTTAATGGAATTTCTAAGCAACACAGGCAAGATTTCCAAACCACGAAAAACACTTAACTAATGCTTCAATCCTGACACAATTATTGGTGCATTTAAATGACCACAGTCATCGCTTTCCTTTTAGAAGGTCTAGGTTGGTACTGGAGCTTGGGGTAAAACTTCCTCTTGAGAACAATTTGTGGCTCTGATACCTCATACGCACTCTGCCTCTGCTATTGTACTCACCTCCCAGTGAGGTTCATGCTCTGTCACTCTGACTATTGCTCGCAATATCTTCCCTCCCTGACTCTGACCAGCTACAGCCTCTCATAACACTAACACTACATGGCCTCTGAAAAGCTTCCTCACTCCCTTGGAGCAACTCAGCACCATCATTCCACTGCCTTAACTAAAATTAACCGGTCATGCCACCTACTGTCATCTCATTCCATCCCTCTACTTTCGTCATGTGGAAGGCAGACCAAAAACAGGCCGTAACAGACATGTAAAGGCATTATGGGTTGCGGAGTGCCCAACAGTTGCTCCTCACCTCCCTCCTCACTCTCTTCTCCCCTGAGGGTAGAATCTTTCCCCTTTCAGAAGATTGAGACCAAACCTGGGCAAATGCCGTGACATCCGTGGCCTTATAACCAAATGACCGTGCCAGGCCCAGTCTGCCCAGCCACTGCCAGTCTCCCATTAACCACACTGTCAGTGTCATTGTTACACACCACTCCTAGCCACTGGCTGTTAAAACGTTGCACTCTTGTGTCTTGGAGGTAGAGCCTGCATCTCTGCTACCTAAGCAGTGAAATGCCCAGCTCTCTCCAGAAGCCAATGCCTCAACCTGTGTGGACAAGGTGTCAGATGAAACATTGGTAAGTTTAGAGAGGCGATGGCCTAGTGGTATTATCACTGAACTGTTAACCCTGAGACCCAAGTCATTTTCTGGGACCCAGGTTCAAATCCCATCAGTACAGACAGTGGAATTTGAGTTCACCTAATGAATTGTGTACATTTTTGGTCACCCTGTTACAGGAAAGACAAAGTTAAACTGGAACGAGTGCAAAGAACATTTACGAGGATGTTGCCAGGACCAGTAGGTCTGAGTTATAGGGAGAGGTTGGCCAGGATAGGATTTTATTCCTTGGAGCAGAATAAGTGGTGACCTTATTGAGGGTTATAAAATCACGAGTGGCATAGATAGGATGAATACATATAGTCTTTCTTCCAGGGATAGGGAATTGAGAACTAAATGGCATAGGTTTAAGGTGAGAGGGGAAAGATTTAAGAAGAATCCGAGGGGCCACTTCTTCATGCACAGAGGGGTGTGTATATGGAATGAGCTGCCAGAGAAAGTGGTTGAGGTAGGTACAGTAGCAACATTTAAAAAACATTTGGATAGGTACATGGACGAGCAGGGTTTAGGGGGACATGGACCAAATGCAAGCAATTGGAACCAACTGGGTGGGCACCATGGTCAGCATGGACCAGTTTGGGCTGAAGGGTCTGTTTCCATGCTGCACTACTCTATGAACTTATGATCTACCATTGTTGATTGTTAGAGAAACCCATTGGCTCATTAATGTCTTTTAGGGAAGAAAACTGCCATCCTTTACCTTGTCTGGCCTACATATGACTCCAGACCCACAGCAATCCCACTCAATCAGGGATAGACAATAAATGCTGGTTTAGCCAGTGATGCCATCATTCTGTGAATGAATAATGAAAAAACATGACCTCCTGCACTTTTCACCAACTTGGATACCGCTATCTCTGTGGGTACATTAAGCCTCAAGAGTATGGCAATACAAACCTAGAGCATGTCACTGTTGTCAATGGCTTGCTAATGATTTGGATATATTTATGTACTTTAGTAGCATGTCTAATTCTCAGTCTCTCTGTGAAGGCCCGACAGGATTGATCCTTGATGAGATATTACTTCATGACCGCAGGTTCCATGGATGGAGGTCTGTGTTGAGAGCTGACTGCATCGTCTGGAAGATGAGAGATCAAGGCGTGTTCAGGGCATTGGATCAAGCAGATACCTTTAACTCGCCTGTACAACAGGTCTATTCTTTCAAGGCCTCCAGGACCAAAAGTGTATCTGGCAATGAGTTGCCTAGCAGTATCAGTGACAGGGTGGTGCAATGCACAGAAGCAGGTAAGGCTTTAGGATGTCCAGGGAATAGGCACTCTGCAAGCCTTTGTCCTGTCCAGTGCATGCGTTTACATGTAATGTTGTTTGCCTTTAAAAGCCTGAACACTGGGTTCTGCAGCCCCCTCACCGACAGGTGGAATCACCTACCCCAGCCAGTCCGAGTCTGGTCACTACCATTTCCTTCCCCATTATGCCCTTAAGATTTCCAGCACGATGGAATGTGTCAGCGAGCATTCCTCAGACATTATATTCAGCCTCACGTTGAATATTTTGGTGAGTTCCCAACATTCCACATTGCAAATTATAAACCCCAGGTCCCCATCCAACCCATCTACATGAACCTGCATCTGCCGTCCTCTTTACACTGCCCCTTCGCCACTGGGTAACCATGCAGGGTGCAGTGTCATTTACAGCCTCCCTTTGAAACTAGGCTGCTGCTGACAGTCCACAACCTGCCCCTCCCACATTACATTCTTCCCAACCATCCTTTACCCTCTTGAAAATCCTGTTGAACTACCCCTCACAATTGTAATGCTTCATTCAACACAGCCTACAGCTATCCCTCCCTCCAGAAAACTACTCTGCCAAGTGTCATTCCCATGGCAATGGCTGCTAAGGGCCCCTCTACCTCTCAACTCCATTTCCCTTTAGTCTCTGTGAATGGAACCAATGGATTGACCATGGTCGACCCCATTATGTGTCACTAACTGGACAACCATCAGATACAAAGTGCATTTCCCTGATCATGTTAGTCCTAACACTCGGACTAGCTTCTCTGGAAAGAGAACACACCATGGCCTTATCCCTGTCTGCAAAGGGATACACCCCTTGACCAAGAACACCCCAAAGGGATGTCTGACTGTGGCCAATCCTCTGGTTTACTCCCCATAGACTTTGAGACATGCCTGCCCCCTATCCTATACCTACCGTGTGTTTGCTGTGGGCACTGATATAGCATATTGCATTACAACACGATGTGTGTTCCCTTTCCTGAAGGCTGCTGAACAGCCATGAACACTGCCTGGTTAATTGGCACAGCAGAGGGAGGGGTGTGGTGAGCATGCAGGTGGGTTCTAAGTGATTGACTGCTCAGAGAGCAAGTTGAACAGCTCTGAGATGTAGCCTGGTCCAATCTGTGAGTCTTTCAATAGCAGTCACCAGAGTGCTGCCTGCAAGTTTGTGCTTCCTGCAAATGGATCAGAGCAAAGCCATGAGAAGTTGGCAAATGCCAATGTCCCTGGACAATGGCTGCATGCCACTGATGGACATTGATCATGGTCTTAGCTGCAGTTTGATTGGGCCTGACATGAAGGTCATTTAGAGTAAACAGCAAGCTGAATCTGCCAGCTACACACTCTGATTTCCAGGTCAATTTTCACCATGTCTACCTTGTTTGGTGAGTTTGAAAAGATAGAAAGCTAACCTTAGTGAGGAACTCACCATGTTGCTTGTGAAAAACATAAATCATGGAGCGAGTTGCTCCTGATCTCAGATGAGCCTCACCAAAATTCTAGCCTCTCCAGAATTCTAGACACGTGTCTCTGCTGCTGATAAAATTAAGCACTAAATGTTTTAAAAGAACTGTACCCAAGCCTACCGATTTTTTAAAAAAAAAATTCATTCATGGAACATGGGGATCACTGTCTGACCAACTTTTATTTCCTGTCCCTAGTAGTTCTTGAGAAGGTGATGGTGAGCTGCCTCCTTGAGCTGCCTCATTGTAGGTAGACCCACAATGCCCTTCAGGAAAGAATTGTATTTCAGAGTTGACGAGTAGAGAACTGATAAGTGAGCTACTTTTGCTAAATCTATGTCAAACCTTGGTTAGACCCTTCCATATTTGTGCAGTGTACTTGTCACTTTATAAAAAGTATATGGAGCCACTGAAGAGGGGGCAGAAAGGATTAGCAAGAATAATATCAAAAATCCATGTGTGTTCTTAGCAGGAAAGAATTGACAAGCCTGGCCATCTTCTGCAACGAAATGAAGGATGAGAAATTACCTTACAGAGGTCTATATGAAAGGTTTTCATGGACTGGATACAGAAGGAATGTTTCCAGTGTGGGAACAAGCATCGAGACAATTAAGATAGTCATCAAGAAATCCAATAGAAACTTAAGAAGTCACCTATTTTCCCAAACAGTGCCAGGAATGTGGAATTTTCTACCACAGGCAATTATTGAAGAAAATGCATTGAGGTTGAATATAGACTAGTACTTGGGAGAGTAAAGAATTTATGGTCCCAATGATAGATTTAGATGAGAAAAGGTGGAAGGAATGTCATAACAAGGCTAAAACAATTAGAGGAGAAAGTGAGTATTGCAGATGCTGGAGATCAGAGTCAAGAGTGTGTTGCTGGAAAAGCACAGCAGGTCAGGCAGCATCTGAGGAGCAGGATAATCGACATTTCAGGCATAAGCCTTTCATTAGGAACGGCTTATGGCCGAAATGTTGATTCTCCTGCTCCTCGGATGCTGCCTGACCTGCTGTACTTTTTCAGCATCACACTCTCAACTCTGAAATTTGCATCCATTTTTTTAAACAGCAGTGCCAAATAGATGATCCACCTCAGCTGCCTCCAGATGTTGCCAGTATCATGGAGGCCAACCTTCCACAAATTTGATTCATTCAACCTTATAGCAAGTAACTAATGAAGGCTTCTGAAACTCCAAAGGCTATGTTTCCTTACAATATTCTAACAATAGTACTGGTTGTAGTCAAACCTGGCATAAAGGAAGATGATTGGTGGAAGTCATGATTGCAAGAGTTTCTCAGTGCCAACCATCTTCAGCTGCTTCATTAATAACCTTCCTACCATCATAGATTTTAATCAATATGTTCAGCATCTTTTGACACATGACATTTGGAGCAGGTAGGACTTGAATTCTGATCTCCTGGTCCAGAGGTAGCGATCCTGCCACTGTGCCTTCCATCCATTATAAGGTCAGAAATGAAGATATTTGCTAAGGAATGTATGATGTTCAGCACCATTCACGATTCTTCAGATATGAAAGGAGACTGTATTAATCTGTGAGACCAGGCAACATACAGGTTTGAGCTGATATGTGGCAAGTAACATCCATGCCAAGCAATGAACTTCTCCAACAATAGAGAATCAAACCATTACACCTTGATGTTCATTGGCTTTCCCACTATCCTAGGGGTTACTTTTGTCTTAGACTTGCCATATAAATAATGTGACTACAGCAGTAGATTAGAGGCTAGGCATTGTACAGCACGTAACTCCCATCTCCTGACTCACAATTCCCATCATTCACAGGACACAAGTCAGACATGTGATGGAATTTTCCCACTTGCCTGGATAAGTGCAGCTCTGACAACATTCAAGAAACTTCACATCATCCAGGACAAAGCAGATTGGTAATTGGCACCATATCGACTGGCTTCAACTTTCATTTCCTAGAGCTTAAATCCACTGTCAAAGCACTGTGTATCATCTGTAAAGTTTACAGCAGAAGTTCACCAAGGCTCCTGTGATAGTACTTTCTAAGCCCACAAGCTCTAACATCAAAAAGAATAAGACCAGCGGATGCCTGGATACATCAGACCTGCCAATTCCCCTTCAAGCCATTCACCATCTTGAATTAGAAATACATTGTCATCCTTTCCCTGTCATTAGTTTAAAATATTGGAACTCCCTTCCTAACAGCACTATGAATATCTACACCTCAAGGACTGCAGTAATTCAAGAAAGCAGCTTATCATCACCTTCTCCAAAATTAATGAGCAATTAATGTTGCTCGAGCCAATGACACCCATAGCCCATGAACAAATGTTAACAGAGTATCATAAACATCAACAAGGACTGACTGAGCTGAATAGCATCTCCCTCTGCTGTATACCTTGTATGTATTACCATTGATGTTGCTTCTTATTTGTTCTGTGAAATTCCCAATTGATTTGTTTGCAAGTCCTGAAAAGATCAGCCCACCCCGTCCAATTATAATTTGATGGATCAATGTCCAAAAAAAAGGAACAAAGTAAGATTTTAGTTCTTATAGGCATTTACCCAGCTTGTGTGAACTGGACAATCCTGACAAAAACAATACTCTCCCTTTCTCTCTAGTTTCAATACTTAAACCAGGCAAACACATTTTCAGCAAAAGGAATGATTCCTGAGTGTTCGCCTGTATTATTTAATTCGATCTGACCCCAGAAATACCGTCAGGATCATCACACTTACAGGCACATGCTAATTATACACCACCCATCTTCATCCCTATGGAGGCTTGACAGGAAATTTATGCTGATGAAATTGACTTTGAACATGAAGATTTTCACATTTACAATTTAGATGACATTATCAATTTTAATCATGTATGTAATTTGCTTTCAGAAAGCTCCCCTTGGTCAATGAACGCAGCAGGTAATTGAGAATGGATCTGAAGAAGTATATTTTCATGACTTTGGATCTGTGAGAAGTGCCTTCCAGAAAGCACTGTTGAGGAAGCATATTAGGTCAAAACTGATTTTTATTTTAAAAGAAGAACCATCAAGATGTCTCAAGCTAATTTTTAAGAGTATCTGTAATCACAATGTGGGTGAGGGCAAATGCAATTTTTTGCAGTTATTTTTTGTTAAAATTACAATCTTTTCAATCTGATTTATCACTCACTGAGGCAAATACATTTGATGTGTGGAAAGTTCATAGTATATTTGTTCTTTGGTATATTTAATATTTTCTAAGACCTTGCCTTGAACATGAAAAATGTCAAAGATGGTTGTCATCTATAAATCCCTTGCGGTCTTATAAACCTGAACTTCTATATTTTGTGGTATATTAAATTCATTAACATGCAGCAAGTGCTTCGGAAAAAAAATCTATTTATATTTTAAGCTTTTAATTCATCTTTTGTACAAAACCATGATTCAAGGACTGAACAAGAGAAACCAAATTGGTAACCTTTATAATTGTATTGATTAAAGATACAGTAATTAAATATTTTTGATGGTGGTTTTCAAATATAATTCTCAAATCTTGCTTCTGCAAGGGTATTTTCATTGAACTATATCTGAATTGCTAATTGTAAGCTGGATATAATTGCTTTAAGTTTGAAATCTCTACATAAGCTAATTTTATTCCACCCAGATAATCTCCAAACATACAGGTGCGAAGTCATAAACTTATTATTCTATATCATTGCATAAAGCTAAATTATATTATTGCTGTGAAATGAAGCAGCTCAATGATCACAGAGATACTATTGCAAAAGTGCTGTTCAGTTCAATTAAAAAAAAATCGCATGACACAATCCCAAACTTAAAATGTTCAGTCAACTCAGAAGAGTAACTAAATCTGCTATACCCAAGAGAATATTGCAAAGATAATTCAAAGGGATTGATTTTAGCTCTGTATTAGTGAATGAGTTTTGACTGGATTCAGCTCATCCAAGGCATATCAAATCGGAGTCCTGGGATCAATCTAACAAATACAAACTACTGCTCAGATATGGGAACAAAGAGGAAATATCTGACTCTGGATCAAAATTTAATATGCAGCTGAGATGGAGTCAAAACTGTATGGATAGGCTCATCTTCATTCTCTAGCCTCTCTGATGCAATTTTGTCAATTTCACACAAGTACCTTTGAGAAATTTTGAGGTGATCACAAAATCACAGAATTATTAGAGTGCATATGAAGGCTTTTCAACCCATTATTCCTCCAAGGAAAACAGTCCTAACTCTCCCAAACCACATTCGTAACCAAAGTTGCTGATCTCTGGAACCATATTTGTAACCTACTTCTGAACTCTCTCCAAAGTCTTCACAAATTTTCAGCAGTGACACCCAGAACTGTGCACAGTGCTCCAGCTGGAATTATACATAAACTCAGCAAAAGCTCCTCCCTCTTGTACTCCGAGCTCCAAATCAATAAAGCTCAGGATATTGTAAGTACTTCTAATCAACTACTATCATAGGGCAAGCCAGACAGAGAACAGCCAGGGAATTCCTAGAGGCATGGCATTCATCCACAAACTCCATCAACAAACACATCGACCTGGACCCAATATACCAACCACTACAGCGGACAGCTGAAACTGACAACCGGAAGCGGCAGGGACAGACCACTATAAACACCGGAGGAAACATCAAAGAAGCGCTTCGCAGGAGGCTCCCAAGTACTGATGATGTCGCCTAGCCAGGGGACGAAACGTTCGCAACAAAAACTTCCAGCTCAGCGAACAGAACCACAACAACGAGCACCCGAGCTACATATCTTCGCACAAAGTATGTCTCTATATTTTTTCATACAAACTGTATCACCTCATACTCCTTGTCACTGAATTTCATTTATCCCCTGTCCACCCACTCCACCAATGTGTCAATGCCCTTTTAAAGTTATACACAATCTACCTCTTAGACTACAATACATTTCAAGTTTTGTTTCATCCACAAACTTTGAAACGGTCCCTTGCACACCAAGGTCGAGCTTATTAATATATATCAGCAAAAGGAAAGATGCCAGTATTATCCTGGAAACTTAACTACAAACCTTCCTCCTGCCCAAAATTAACCTTTGCTCCATTTCCTTGCACTTATGCAATTATACATCCACTTTACTTTTGCCCCTTTCATTCCATGAACTCTTAACATAGCTCACAAGTTTGTTGCATGGTAACACATCAAATGTCTTTTGAAAGTCTCTGTAGATTACATCAACAACATTAGTTTCATCAACTCTCTGTTATATCTTCAAAAAAAACCCAACAAGTTAGTTTCACTCAAGATCCATGCTGATTCTCTTTAATTAAACCACATTTGCCCACCTAACCATTACTTGCAGATCAGAGTGGTGCTGGAAAAGCACAGCAGTTCAGGCAGCATCCGACGAGCATGAAAATCGACATTTCGGTCAAAAGCCCTTCATCAGGAATAGAGGGGGAGCTGGAAAATTGACGTTTCAAGCAAAGGCCCTTCATCAGGAAAAGAGCCGAGGAGCTGGAAAATCGATGTTTCGGGCAAAAGGAATAAAACCGTTACTTCCACCCTGAACTGTTGTTTCTGGATGTCTCCCAACCTCCAAAGTTAAACTAACAGGTCTGTAATGGATGGATTATCCTTACACGTTTCTTTGAACAAAGTCACAAATTTTGCAATTTTCATCCTGTATCACCCCAAGTCAAAGGAATGGTGAAAAATTAGGGACCATGCCTCCACAATTTTCACTCTAACTTACTTCAGTATCTTTGGATACATTTCTCCTAGGCTTACCGCCTTGTCAGTTTTAAGTACAAACAAGCCTATTCAACATCTCCCCCGAGTTTTGAACCCTTTGAGAGACTGAATAGCCTTCTCTGACACATGGGCCTGGGCCTGGGTAACATCTGGTAAAGACAGATGTAAAGTATTCATTACTTTCCTCAGCCATGCCCCCTGCCTCCATGTGAAAACCTTTTTGTTTCTAATTGGTCCTATTCATTTTAGCACTGTGTTCTCAATTATGTACCTCACAAAGATATTTGACTTCCCTTTTATGTCAGCCTTCTTTTGCTTTTCTAGTTTGCAGTTTCATCTGTCTTTGTACCCTTCTGTATTCAGCCTGATTTTCAATTCCCAACCAGACTCCTGTCATTAACTAACTTTTTCTTCTTTACCTTAATTTCCATCTCCTTTTTCTGGGTTTGTTTGCTCTACCTTTTCCTTTTGAGAGAGTATGCCTTGTCTTTGTTGAAACATCTCTTCTTCGAAGGTAGCCCATTGTTCAACAACAGTTACAGAACACCCCTTGTATTCTGTATACTCTGCCCAGCTTCATTCTTGATCCATTGAAGTCAGATTCCCCCTAGTTATTTATGCTTAATAATAGGGGTATGGGTGGGTTTCGCTTCGGCAGGTTGGTGTGGACTTGTTGGGCCGAAGGGCCTGTTTCCACACTGTAATCTAATCTAATCTAATCTAAATCTAAATAGCTTCTCATCGTACTTTTCCATCATCCTAAACATTATGATCACTGTTTCCTAATATCCCCTCACTGATATTTGATCGACTTGGCCCATCTTATTTGGAAGAAGTAATGCTTCTTTTTCTCATGTAACTGAAAGCATACTGCTTTAGAAATTTCTCCGAGACACAATTTATGAATGTTTTATCTTCTCTGACCGTACTCAACTACTGTCCCAGTCTACATTTGGATCATTGAACTTCCCTTATAACTACTGTCTAATGTTTACACCTCTGTAATTTCCTTGCATAGTTTCCAATCAGCCTGCTTTTCTTTTATCAGTCCCTCAAACCCAAGGATGGCTTTCTTCTTCTCCAGGGTTGAACGTTCTAAGGTAACTGACCAATCCAAAGATGGATCCACACACACTGTGCAGGTGGGGAAAATGGTGCTCAGGATGCCCGTGCAATGTTGCTGCTTTTGGTCTTGGTACTTCCCTCCTCCTGGGCCTTTTGAGATGCTCAAGATGGTTGGGAAGCTTCACAGATGCTTCTTTTGAGCAGCCCATGGCGAGACAGTCCCATCAGATGACAAGATTTTTTTTTTCAAATTCTTTAAGAGACCTCCTTGAAATGTTTTCTCTGACAATTGTGACATGAAGAAGTTCAATATAGAGAGTTTGTTTCGGAAGTCTTGTGACAAGCATGAGGACAGTCTGGTCCTCTCAATGCAGTTAATTGATAATATCATTTCCTCAATGCTGGAGATGTTGGCTTCATTAAGAGCACTGATACTTATCCTGCCACTGAATTTGCAAAACTTGCCAGAAGCATTGCTGGTGACATTTCTCCAAGGGCTTGAGATATCTGTTATACATTGTCCATGACTCTGATTCATTCAGATGGGCAAGTAGCATAACTGCCGTGCTTTCCATGAGCATGGTGCTGAGCTTGAGAGCTTTGTCATCAAACCCTCTTTATCAAAGGCTGTGCTGGCATATCAGAAATGATGCTGAAATTCATTGTTGATGTCTGCTTTCCTGAAAGGAAGTTCCAACATTATAAGAATTGAAGCATGTTGTCCAGTGGTTCACTATGAATGTTGATAGTCAGGACACAATGTTATGTGGGAGAAGGATGTTTCACCTAAGATAGATTTTCTTACATGCCTTTGTGAGTGCATTGACAATGGTTTGGAGCCCAACTTTTGAATGTATGCCCATACAAGTCTCATCTGCATTCTGCAGATGAATAAGAGAAGTTGAATAGTCTTGGTTCTGGACTAGAGGCAGTACAAGTTGGACAGTTTCCAGCTAATTCTGTAGAGAAACTCCTTTCAAGCCAAAAGCTCCATCAGTATGGGGTGGACTGTTGAAGCAGGGAAAATGGATTAAGGGAATTGGTGCAATGACACAGCTTTACCTGACATCATTTTCCACACGTATTGAGCACATGGATGGTCTAGTGGTGAGGAGTACAGCTTACATGTTCCTGTGGTGACTAATTTCACCACAGGAAATGACATCACCACAGCAAATGACATCACCAACCCAAGGAAACCTAAACACATAAATAGAAAGCAGTGCTTTATCAGATGCTCACTGATGATGTTACCTAGTGTGGTGAGAAAACATCTGAAAATGAACCTTCCAGCTCAGCGAGCAAACCTACATGCAAAACTTTCCAAATGATCTATATCCTGTTGTATCCTTGGATAACCTTCCTCACTATCCACAACTCCACCAATGTTCATGCAAACTTACTAATCAGACAACCTACATTTTCACTGAAATCATTTATTTATATTTCAAACCAAAGAGATCCCAGCTTTGATCATTATAGAATACCACTGGTCACAGGCTTCCAGTCAGGAAAAATTATCCCAACACAATACCCTCTGCCTTCTATGAACAAGCCAATTTTATATCTAACTTACCAACCCAACATGGATTCCATGCGACATAATCTTCTTGACCAGCTTACAATGAGGGCCTTAATCAGACATTTTAGTAAAGTCCAGATAGGCAACATCCACTGCCCTACTCTCATCAGTCATCATTGCCATTTCCTCAAAAAACTCAATTAAATTTGTGATACAAGACTTCCCCCATATAAAGCCATGCTGACATTTTTTAATAAGTCCATTCTTCTTCAAATACATGAAAAATTGTCTCTAAACATCTTCTCAATAATTTCCCTCCCACTGATGTAAGGCAGACAGACCTATAATTTCCTGGATTATCCTCATCGCCTTTCTCAAACAAAGAAACAACATTAGTAATCTCCTCTCTTACCTCCCTCAGTATTTTGGGATAGTTCCAAACAGGTCCTGGGGACTAATTTAAGTTAATGTTTCACAAGACACCCAAATTCTTCTTAATGTCAACATGCCTCAGAGCATCAACATATCCCTCCCTAAACTTACATTCATCCATGTCCTTCTAAGTAGTGAATACAAATGCAAAAGTACTCATTAAGGATCTCACCCCATTTCCTCTGGTCGCATGCAAAATTTCCCACCCTTGTCCTTGAGTGGACCTACACTTTCATATTCCAGAATATATTGCATCTGCTCTGCAACATCCATGATCCTAACACCATGAGACGACGTATTGTTGTGTAGTAATTATACGACCCTGGAGTAAACTTGCAATAGTATCATGGAACTGGTCCCACTGTGCATAAGTGGATCAATGTTGGTGGAATTATTTAGATTCAGGAGTTATTTAGATTGAAGAATTTATCAAGAGAATCACGTGTACAGAATAGTCTTTCAAGATTGTAAAAGTAAGATTAGGGCATGGTATATCTCAAATGACCATGATAATAGTATTTAGTGTCAATATTGCTGTAAGCACTGCTCTAAAGAAGCATAGGGCTATAAACCATTCTTGCCTTCTCCTTGACCACTCTGTTTTGAACCCAAGCTTTCAGATGTGGGCACAAAACCACACAACAAAACAAAAACGGTGTTAGTGATAGAATCCACTGTCTAACAAAATCTGGCAGCAGTGACAATTAAGAACTAAACCTGAAATTGTGTGAAGAACAACTCAAAATCTTGTCTTTCCAAAAAAAAGTCAGTACAGCTTTAAGACCAAGTAGCAAGCCCTCAGTCCTCGAGCTGAACAGTTGCTGTGAAAGGAAAAATCTCTAAACAGAAAACTCCTGTGAAGAAACCTCCAAGGACAGCTGTGTCAATAAAAACTCTATAGAGCCATCAAAAGGGAAACCAACATTTCAAGGAAAAGAAGTTAGAGGAGTAAAAGCCCAGAGGTTTCAGACAAGGAGACAAATCCAGATAGAGCACTCACGAAAAGTGACCAATCACTGGACACCTAAAGCAGAGTTGATTACTTAGAGGAAAAAGCTAAAAACGGACCTGGCTGGGAAGGGATTTAGCAGTTTGGACTATTCCTTTGCTTGTACATTTGTCAATGAACAAATTTAAAAAAACTTGTTCAGAAACAGGTTGAAGGTACATTGGTTGAAAAAATTGGGAATAAAAATTGTTTCTTGGAATTGGGAGGTTTAGAGTTCTAAGAGTGAAGTCAGTTAAACATTTATTATTTCAATGTTTTGGATGAGAAATGCAGGTTTAATCAAAAACTGAGAAATGTTACTGTATTTGATTGTTGAAAAAAATGACATTGGAATTGTATTTAATGTTGTGCAAAAATAGTGTTTTTGAGAAGCCAAGGCCTAAACGTTATTGTTGACCTAGCCTTCTACTCAACAAGCCTGTGGACCCCTTCTGAGATCTTTCTCAACCTTTTCATCTATCAGCTTGACTGTTTACAATTATTAAAGCTTTCGACACTTGGTTTCGGATTTTGTAGCTTCACATTCTTCCCTTCGAGAATTTTGTAAAGTGGAAAATGTTGCAGGCTGATTAACAGTCTGTTATACCTCATGTGGAGAAGCCTTTATACAGTTATAGCATTTTATGGTCTTCCACATTATGGTTTTTATTATACTCAAAGAGTCATAGAGGTTTTCAGCCCCATCAGATCAACACTAGTCAAAAACAGCCACCTATCTGTTGTTCTCTCATGTATGCAATGAGAAGAAGCAGTCCCACCTATTACAGTTGTGTATCCTGCTAGACGTCCAGTCAGAATGCAAGACTCAATTTATCCATACTGTCTGGAGAAGATTTTAAACTCCGAAACTTCTGACTTAAAGGCATGCTAATGAACATAAATATTCAATTCCAGTCTATATCGAAATTCTGCAAATTTCTGGGAGATGAAGCTACCTGATATTCATTTAGTTAAATTTTATCTTTGAATGAAAGTGGAAACAAACAGAATTGGTGACTCTCCTCTGAGATTTACGTATACAACAAAAACTGCTCTCCAACTCCTGTCACACCTGTCCGACAAACACAGCTGCATAGCAACAATCAGTTGGAATAAATTCAAAAGTACTCACTGTATCAATGGTAACCTTTTCGATCTGTGTTCAAACTGAGAAAAAGATGGAAATAGTGTCGCATGAGTATCTACAACTCACATAAATCAGCCTGAGTAAGAATCCATGCTGGTTCTCAGTGTGGTTCACAGTCTTTATTTTGTCCTTGCAATAAACTGGTGACTCTTATGGCAATGGTCCCAGCAGCACTAACATATTTGTTATGTTGCAACACTCAAGTACAATGATTTAGAGCTGGGAAATCTGCAGAATATAACTGGTCAAAGTTGAATTACATTTAATATGATAAAGTCATAACCTTGAAAATCATTTCCTTACCTTTAGGTTGAAGCATAATTTTTATAGTTTATCTTCTTGGATATCCTTCAAATGTTCCGTGTCTACTATAGGTAATTGAATAAATTGAAAAAGAGTTCAGTTAAATGCCGATCATATTGGACTGAAATGGAAAGCATTCTCTTTTTATTCACAATTTCATTACTTGCAAATATTTTAATGCAACGATCTTTGCAATATTCTTCTGCTGATTCATTTGAAATATTCAGTTGCACTTTGCGTATTGGGAGTTGCACTTTGATGTGAAAAAACCTACATACAATCTAGTTTTATAAAAATGCAATGCTTTTCTTTTAACTAAATCAAACTGCCAAAGGTCAAATTGATTATTTCCATTTATGATACTAATGAATTTGCATAATTATATATCGTTTACAATCACATAATTTCCATGACTATTTACACTTAAACAGTTGTGTTAGAGTATTAAAAACAAATGTTAATAATATTACAGGTGGAACTTTATGCAGTTGAAATGAAAATAAAATGATCAAATTTGAAGATACTAATTCACTATTTACTTTCTACTTGGCACTTTAGCCATTGGTAATTATTCTATTTTCTTTGCGTCAAGCTCATGTTTCACAGTGGGAATGTTTGTTTGGGCAATGAAGGGATGGCCAATGGATGGATGTCATGCAGGTCAGACTGCAATAGAACTGGTCCATTACCATCTACAATCACATTTACATCTCTGCAAACAGAGGTGGATATGCCTGACATTTCCAGAGGATTAATGAAGGTCAAGGGCTCAGTTGAGGCAAAATGTGGAGCCATTTGAGATAAGCTCTGATGATATAAGAAATAATATTAAGAAAATGGGAATTTTATTCAATTAATTCTTCATCCATGTGGAGTAGGAGGACAAGCCATTCATGGTTCAAGGGGATCTAAAAATAAGATCACTGAACTTAATAAGTTTAAAAAGTTTATGACAAAAATAAATGGAATTAAGCTAAACCTCCAAGACCTGATGATCTCTGTCCAAGGTTATTAAAATAAATAGGTAAGAAAATTACAGATTCTTTGTGATAATTTTCCAAAAGACTCGAATTTGAGCAATTATAAGTATTATGCCAGTATTTAGAAGGTCAAGGGAGAGAAATCAGATCAGAAAAGACCTGTCAGTTTAACATAAATTGCTGGGAAATAATACATATTTAACATCAGAAATAGAGTGAATGAGCACTTAAACAAGTATCAGTTAATCAAAGAGATAAATGAGTCAGTAAGGACTTGAGAAGTGTTGGACATGTCTGATGTTAGAATGCCTTAAAATAATTTGAATTGGTCAAAGTACCACCGCATGGTATGTTTAGCATTTTTAACTCTCTGACCAATGTATAAACAAAAACAGGTTAGAAACTCAAAAAGGAATAGTAAACACCCAGGTCAAGAAAAAAACAGACCTGAGAACAGATTTGTTGCCAAGTTACAATGTATCATATGCCACAGTAAAAGCCAAGAAATAGCATGCACACAGTACAATAAACAATGCTTGTCGAACAGAGTTGGAGGCTGAAAGGTTTAGAAATAGATTTAAAAACCTCAATATGTAGCATCATGAAACTGCATCCATGCATTATACTGTAGATAGGCGCATCTGAAGGTAGCCAAGTGAAAGTAGCTGGAAAAGCACAGCAGGTCAGGCAGCATCCGAGGAGCAGGAAAATCGACGTTTGGGGCAAAAGCCCTTTAGAGTAAGAACAATGTCGGTTTGGTTGGTAAACACAGGATCCATGCAACTGTTTAGATCAACTAGAGAGTTGCAATTGTGAATCCATCAGGCCTGGGAAGCAACTGTTATTCTCTTGCAGTCAAAATATTTAAAACACACAACACTTAGTTAGAAGCCCACAGCCATACACCATTCATCCACCTATCCTTGTGACGCCGGTAGTGCCCTTACTGGTGCGAGTCAACCCAACAGTCTAGGCTGCGGCAATCCTTGCTGAGGTAGTATTGGCCATAACTGACCTATTAGTACAGAGCTGTTATTTAATTTTGATTTAAATGTTTGAAGGTCTATGAATGAAAATTATCTGGAACATTTTTTGGCAGTCAACATTTCTTTCAGCATGCCTGTCACAAGGGTGCTTTTGCCTGGCCTTACGTTACTATGTTACAGATGCTACTGATGTGACACTCAAATTGTGGGTAGACTTAAAGATGTCTTTATAGCTATGAAGGATACAGACATATCTTCACCAGCCCCTTAAGGTCCAAGTAATTATATTTGGCAAACTGTAACTGTAATTATTACTATCATGCAATAAGCCTTCTTGTTAGGTAATAGCTGCATTTCTTCTGTAAATCCTTTACCAATCATCATCCAATTGACAAAGCAAAAACAAAGAGGATTGGGTGGCAGAGAACTATGTCAATCAGCACCCATTAACACACACTGGTAGAGGTGACAAATACCAGAAATGGTCATTTTGGAAAATGTCACAAACCTACCTATTCCTTCACTTCCTGTTTTGTCCACCTCTTGCTCATGCCCTTCCTATTTTTCACCATCACCAACTCATGAACTGCTTACCTGATCTCTGGTAGCAAGGTCTGCACTTCACAATTATTGTATTATGGAAGATATAGCAACCCACCAGGAATCAGAGCACATGACTCAGCTATTGTACAGGGGTTCTCCAGAACAGTCCAGGCAACAAAACATTGCTTCAGAACAGGCCAGCCTGAATGACAAGATAAAAGAGTTAGAAACAAATGAATTGATTGAGAAAGTGATAACTCCTACAGAATGGATTAGCAATATTGTAGCAGTGAAACAACCTGGAAATCTGAGAACATGCATTGACCCAAATGATCTAAATAAGGCTCTGAAGGAATCTTACTAATCCATGCCAAACACTGAAGAAATTGTGCCACAACTTGCAAAGGCAGATTCTTCACGATGAATGAGGTAGACACTGGGTCAGTGAAACTGGATGAAAGCAGCAGCTTTCTAACCACATGCTGAGTGCCCTTCGGGAGTTACCAATGGTTCTGCATGCCATTTGATATACCCACATAGTCAGTGTGAGAGCTAATGTTCTTTCTGGAGTGGAAGCTAATGTGGATGATTTGCTAGTTTATGGGTGAGGAAACACAATGGAAGCGACCATTACTGATTCCAATCCAAACTGAATGTGACTGCTTGTCAGAACTCACCAGATGCCCATGATGCTAAGCAAAATAATTTACAATTAAAGAACCCCAAACTCAGGTACATAAGCCATGAATTAACAGGAGAATGTCTTTGCCAGAGCCTGAAAATGTGAGAGCTGTAGAAATGATGCAATGACCATCAGGTGTAAAAGCAGTGCAATAATGTTTGATTTTATCAACTATTTGGCAAAATCCTTGTGCAATTTATCATCAGAGTGTGAACTATTATGCCATTCCATGGCCAAAGACATGAAGTGGCATTGGGGCACGTAACAAGAATTACATTTACAAGAATCACTAATTTCGAGGCTGCAATACAATAAAGTGCTTGATGAAGTCACTCTGCAGTTTGACACCAATGAGACAGGATTTGGAGTAACCCGATGGTAACAAAGACAACAGGGTTGTACTTGCATCCAGAATGTTAACACAAGCTGAACAATACTATGCTCAGATTGAGAAGGAATGCATGGCCATTGTTTCCGCTCGTGTGTATTTTCATCAATACCTACTTGAAAGAGGCAGAATGGCAGCAAGTACGAACACAGGACACTCCAAAGCTTTTTCCTCAAGCTGCAGCTCTCTCTTCCAAAGTATCTTCAAAGAAAGTTACTCTGGTTACAGAGAAACCATCTGGATGTGGCAAACAAGCAAGGGATTCAAATGTACGTTGAAGATATACTGTCACGTAGAGCACTCCCAGTGAAGAAAAGAGAGCATGCTATGACTATGTGAAATTTTCCTCATTCAGCATGAATTACCAGTCCATCATACTCTGTAAATCATCAATACTGCAAATACATTAAATAGAATAGACAAGCATCAAGCTCAAATCAGATAAAGTACCAAACAAGATGTAATTCTCCAAGCTTTGCAAAAGGTAGTGCTGATAGGATAGCGCAAAAGCATTATAACAACACCTATTGCCCTATTGGGCAATCAGAGATTAATTGATTGCCCATGATGGCTTATTGGGCAAAGTAAATAGAGTCTTTTCCTGTAAGGAGAAATGCTAACAGGCATCCATATAAACCCACCAAGTAATTAACTCTGAGGAAGGCAACAGATTTGCTGACCAAATGTGAGCAACTCTTCAAAATCTGATCAGCCAGTGTTGTGCTTGCATTTAATTCCCAAACTAAGTAAGCTAGAGAGCCACTAGTGGTTCATGACATCCCAGACATAATGCAGAAGAAGTTGTAGATTTCTTCAGATTCACAGAAAAAGATTATCATGTTACTAAAGTACTATTCTAATGACTGGGAGGTGGATCAGATGACTTGCTCAGATTGTTGAATACTTGAAAGTATATTTCAGCCATTATTGCCTTCCCAACATTGTGATGAGCAATAATGACACTCAGTTAACAAGTGAAAAATTTAGTCACTTCATAAACACATGGGAAAGATTCAACATCACACACTATCTTCAGACTATACCCAGTCAAATGAAAAGGCTGATGTGGCAGTGAAAATTGTCAAAGGCATCACAAAGAAATGGGAACACACCTACATAACACAAGGAAAGTCTAACATCATGCTGCACCCAAACCACACTTTCAATCGCAAAAAAAAAGCTAATCAAGGTCAAATAGCAGAAAGGTAACTTTCATTTTGACAAGACTGCCAAGAGTTAAGCATTGGAGAGCCAGTCAGGGTACAACCTTCAATGTTCCATCAAGAGTTGGTCAAAGTGGCAATTCCACATATGTGTAGAGCAGTTATCACCTCAATTGCTCAAAGTGGAAGTGAATGATCAGATATGCTATTGCAACAGCAGGCACATATGCACAACAGAGAAATTTGTCCTTAACTGCAGGCAGCTGATCAGGAAGATACAAAATCCATAGATCAACCAACAGACCCACGGTTCCACAGTAAACCAACACAGAGGGGGGTTGAAAATGTGTTGCTGGAAAAGCGCAGCAGGTCAGGCAGCATGCAGGGAACAGGAGAATCGACGTTTCGGGCATAAGCCCTTCTTCAGGAACGTCGATTCTCCTGTTCCCTGGATGTTGCCTGACCTGCTGCGCTTTTCCAGCAACACATTTTCAGCTCTGATCTCCAGCATCTGCAGACCTCACTTTTTTCTCAACACAGAGGGGGAACAACAATAGGTAAACACAGGTAACAACAAATATCAAGAATTACAGTCCTCGTGAAGGAACATCATCCATTTGAACAGACAACAACAACAACCATTAGAAAAACAGCATGATTTATGGATTATAAATGCAATGCAAATAGAGATTGACAAGAAAGGCAAACTGCTAATGCATGAGAACTGTTAATGCATGTAAACAATAGTGTATAAGTTGGATAACTTGCAATTTTATTTTGTATAATATATGTTGTGTTTGGATTGAAATGTAATCATGAACAAATGTCCTTCATAGTTTGTCATATTCATGTGACCTTTACTTTGCGGCATCCATGGTGTGAACACTTCAATAATGAATTCATTCTGATTAGATTGTTGTGCTCAGAACAAGCTAGATAAATACACAAATAAACAAAGGAAGTACATTACTGTAAATTCCAACAGTAACATCTTCATTTTCTTCAAGGCTACTCATAACAGTGCCTGGGAATTTCGTCTCCCATTGTCAGAGATTAAGAACAATCTGGAAAGGTTGCCAATTCAATGTTTCTAATGTATAGAATTCACATGGAGAACCTTAGGGACAGGACAGTGGGTTAGTACAGCTGCCTCACAACACCAAGGACCTAGGTTCAATTTCAGCTTGGGTGGCTGCATGTGTGGAGTTCACAATTTCTCCCCTGTGTCTGCATGGTTTCTGCAGGGGGTTCCATTTCCTTCTCACAGTCCAAAGATGTGCAAGTTAGGTAGATTGGCCATGCTAAATTGCCCGTAGTGTCTAGGGATATTCAGGCTAGATGGGTTAGCCATGGGAAATGCAGGGTTTTGAATATAGGGCAGGGAGTTGGGTTTGGGTAGAATGCTCTTTAGAGGGTTGGTGCAATCTGAATGGCTGCTGTCTGTTCTGGTGAGATTCTATTTTAGTTCCTCCCCCTGCTGTCAGATATGGCAATTGTTACGACTCCGTTAAAGAGCGCTAAAGATTTCAATGTCAAATGCCAACTTCTACTAGATTACAAAATCTCCCTCCAACACACCAGCTTTCAGCCCTGATCCCTAACAGCTTTTGCAGTCTAAATCCCCATTTCAATTCTAATCTCACTCACCCTGGAGCAGGTCTTCAGTCAAGAACAGTATTTCTCAATTTCTACCCACCAGCATAGAGCAGCCACTAAGAGGAAGATAATGTGATGATTGTTTGTGCCAGTACATTGGCAAGTCACAAAATTGATTAATGGCATATAGAGACAAAGATACAACATGGCGTGTTATATGCAGAAATGAAACCACAAATTCCTTGCTGAGCAGTGAATCTGCAGAAAATTGGATTGAATGCTTGTAATGTATTCAACCTCAGGGAGAGAGTGGTCTCTCTGCCACTGTGTTTTCTGTAAAGAGCTCCCAAATCCAGAAAGAAAAAATTCATTATAAAGCCTTCTGCTGCCTTACACTGACCTGCATGCCCCGAGGTCACAGAAAAGACAGAACTAAGAGAATTTGGGAGCAGAATGGAAATAATTTGCAGGGGAAATGCTGCTGATCCCAAATCAGTGGGAGTTCCAAGTACAACAATCAGTGGGAAAGAATTGCTGAATTGGAGATTCTTTTCCTCCTAGTTACTAGTAGCCCTAGGAGGGCTAAACCTCAATTTAAAGACATCCATGGACAGCAGGATAGGGTTGACAATACATGATACAGTAAGTCGGCAGAACATCATTCGGATAGAGTCAGTTAGGAATGTAAAAGAAACAAGCCAACAAGATGTCACTTACACACTCAGAAGTGAAGAATTTTCATTATTCTGCTATTACCAGGAAGGTTTGTGCATGTATTAAATAAAACAGCATTCAATATAAATTCAAAGTTTGTGAGAAGATTTGTAGCTCGGGTGCTCGTTGTTGTGGTTCTGTTTGCCGAGCTGGAAATTTGTGTTGCAGACGTTTCGTCCCCTGTCTAGGTGACATCCTCAGTGCTTGGGAGCCTCCTGTGAAGCGCTTCTGTGATCTTTCCTCTGGCATTTGTAGTGGGTTGAATCTGCCGCTTCCGGTTGGCAGTTCCAGCTGTCCGTTGCTGGAACTGCCAACCAGAAGCGGCAGATTCAAACCATTACAAATGCCGGAGGAAAGATCACAGAAGCGCTTCACAGGAGGCTCCCAAGCACTGAGGATGTCACCTAGACAGGGGACGAAACGTCTGCAACACAAATTCCCAGCTCGGCGAACAGAACCACAACATTCAATATAAATCTTACTCCATTTCTCCACAAGACAATTGCAAAAATGTTGGCCAATTGATTTGTGTTTTATTTTCTTTCGCCAAATGACTGGTTACAGTAACTAGATTCAGAAACTAGTAATACAAAGATCAGAGGTACTAATCGCAAACCTTTAGTTTTTATTCCATCATAGCAGTTCAAAAATTTGAATTCATTTATAATCTGGAAATTAAAAACCTGAAGCAGGCAGGTCACCCTGGTTTTCCAGTCAGGAAACTAACCACTTTTCTTATTCACCAGCTAGAATTGATAAGGCAAGTGTCAGATTGAGGCTCCTCAGTGACCATAATTGGCCACTCAAGGGTCTTAACTAGTGGTGGATGAAAAAGGTTAGTGAGATGGTGAGGATGATTATGTTTCTCTTTAGGGCCAACTAGCCCAGTGATTTCCACTTCCCATCATTCCCTCCCCAAGGAGCATCCAAGGAGCTCAGTTGCATAACACTGCACTTCAGAGAAGGAAATCCAACTATCCTTTTCTCAAACTAGCCTATGTGACTCCAGTCTTGAACAAAACTCATTGATATTGATCATACCTTGGACCAGCATACTTGGAAACATGTGAAATAATACAACCTGGTTACATCTATCAACAAATTTAACTGTTTTCCCCATCACAAACCACACTGTCAGTGTTGGACACTTCTAATCCAAAGCGCACAGGATTAATTTCTGAGATTGATCAATGATGCTGAAACTGAGATAGGTACCACTTTAGTATAAAAGGAACTCCTTGGTACTTTTGAAACTTGGCAGTACAGCAGGCAGCGTGCGCACAGAAAGGTCCACAAACAGCAATGAAACAAATGTTGGGATAATCTTTCTTGGTTGTTGACTAAGGGATGAATGTTAGGCAGGGCAGTTCATTTATTGATGCGATGTGATCGACAATACCCATCCTTAATTTCCTTTGAGAAGTTAATGGTGAGTTTTTGGCTCAATGAGCTGCAGTCCCTTTCATTCAGGTAGACCAACAATGCTGTTAGGGAGGGAAGTCAAGGATTTTGATCCAGCGACAGTGAAGGAAAGTGATATATTTCCAAGTTAGGATGGTGAGTGGTTTGGAGGGAGCTTGCAGGTGATGACATTCCCATGTATCTGCGTCCCTTATTGCTTCTAGATGGGAGTGGGTTTGGAAGGTGCTGTCAAAGAAGTCTTTTTGCATTTCATCTCACAGATAGTACACGCTGCTGCTCCTGTGCATCAGTAGTGGAGGGAGTGAATGTTTTTTGGTTATGGTGCCAATCAAGTTGGATACTTTGTCTTTATTAGTACTAAGTTTCTTGAGTATTCCTGAAGCTGAACTCATTCAGGCAAGTGGGGAGTATTCCTTGATACTCCTGACTTATGCCTTGTAGATTTTGGACAAATTTGGGAGTCATGAGGTGAGCCTTGCAATGCAAAATTCCTTACCTTTGACCTGTAGCCTCTGTATTTATATGACAAGTCCATTCAATTTCTGCTTCATTGTTCAACTACCCAGGATTTTGCTAGTGAGGGATTCAGTAATAGTAATGCCATTGAATGTCAAGGAACAATGGTTAATTTTTGACTCATTGGAGATGATCATTACCTGGCACTTATGTGGCACAAATATTGCTTGTCAGCCTAAAATTAGGTATTGTCCTGGTTTTCAGGCACTTGGTCATGGACTTTTCTAGCATTTGAGAAGTTGCAAATGGTGCTGAACATTGTGCAAACATCTCCACTTCCAAACTAATGGTAAAGGAAGGTCATTGACAAAACGGTTGAAAATGGTTTGGCCTCAGACACTACTCTGAGAAACTCCTGCAGATATGTCCTGGAGCTGAGATGACTGACTCTTAATGGCCACAGTCATCTTCCTTTTTCTACTTATGACTTCAAATCAGGAGTTTCAACCAGATAACTATAGTCTCCAGTTTTGTTCAGCTTCCTTGATGCCACACTCAGACAAATGCAGCCTTGATGCCCAAGGCAATCATTCTCACTCACCTCTGGGGTTCAGCTCTATGTTCACATTTGAACTAAGGCTGTAATGAGATCAGGAGCTGACTGGTTCTATGAAAAACAAAGTAAGTGTCAGTGAGAAGATTATTGTTATGCTAGTATTGCTGAAAGCACTGCAAATGACCCAATCCACCAATTCCCTGATGATTGAGAGTACTGAGAAGTAGCAGGGTTAGATAAATCCTTTTCTTGTTTAGGATATGTATCTGCAGTTTTCCACATGTTGAAGTGGATGACAGTGTTGTAGCTGTACTGAAACACTTTGACTGGCAAACTCGCACTTTGACTGCGAGTAAAGAAGCACAAGTCTACAGCACTGTTGATGAAATATTGTCCATAACTTTTGCAGCATCCAGAGCCTACAGCTGTTTCCTGATTTCATGTGGCATTAATCAAATCTGGTCAGTGTGGATGAGTTAGACCGAAGAGTCTGTTTCCAGCCATACATCTCTATTCCTCTTTTAAAACAAAATCGGTTGAGACTAATGATGCTGCAACCTCTGGAGGAGGCTGAGATGGATCATCTGCTCAGCACTTCTCATTGAAGACTGTTGCAAGTGCTTCAGCCTTATTTTTTACACTGATGTGTTGGGCTCTCTCATCATTGGGAAGGGAGCAAACTGGGGAGTCTCCTCTTCCAGTGAGTTGTTTGATCATCTGCTACTGTTCACGACTAAGTGTGGCCAGACTGAAGAACTTAAATCTGATGGTGGAATTGCTTAGCTCTGACTATCACTTGCTGCTAATGCTGTTGGGCACACAAGTAGTCCAGTTTGGTGGTTTCACCAGATTGACATCTCATTTTTAGGTACACCTGGTGCTGCTCCTGGCATGCCCACCTGCACTTTTCATTGAACCAGAGTTGTTCCCCTGGCTTGATGGGAATGGTAGAGTGGGGGATATGCTGGGCCACAAAATTACAGATTGTATTGGAGTATGATTTAGTTGTTGCTTTTTATATCTTAAACATTTCCTGGGTAATCATTAAGCTTATCTGAGTCAGAACCTTCCAAATTCTTTGACTTGTAACCCCCACAATGCAGATAGAGGCCATTCAACCCATTAAGTCTGCAAAGACCCTCTGAAGAGCATTCCACCCAGACCCACCCCTCCACTATCTCCGTAACCCTGCATTTATTATGGCTAACCTATCTGGCCTGCACATCCCTGAACATTAAGGGATCATTTGCTATGGCCAATCCATCTAACCTGCACATCTTTGGACTGTATAGGAAACCAGAGCACCTGGAGGAAACCCAACAGACAGGGAGAATCTTATTATGGGCCAGGCCAGACCCCCCTCAAAATATTTTAAAGAAGTAGCCTAAACTCTAACCTTTCTTATTTTAAAGGTAGGTGTGAGTGGATATTCCAGGTGTGATGCAGCTGGTCAAACTGCGCAGCTTTAAGCAAAACAATTTATTTAAGCACTATAACTAAGCCGTACATCTCTATTCCTCTTTTAAAACAAAATCGGTTGAGACTAATGATGCTGCAACCTCTGGAGGAGGCTGAGATGGATCATCTGCTCAGCACTTCTTATTGAAGACTGTTGCAAGTGCTTCAGCCTTATTTTACAAAAGAAAGCAGAATTTAGAATAACTTAATTATTGGAAAGCTTAACCAAATACTCAGTTCAGTAACTTTGCTAATTAACTGTTACAATATAGTAACATCCATAAACACACCCCTTGGCAAAAAGGTAAATTCAAGCACAGATTCTTTCAGGCAGGAGGGAACAACATCAAGAGAGATTTTAGAAAAAGTCAGTCAGGTGCTGTTTAGTTTGCAACTCTTCTGGACTCAAATATCTTGTGACTGCTACAGCTAAAAAAAACTAGAAAGCCTGAACTGGGAGAACTGGGAGCTGAGGGCATAGTGCTGGATCATTAAGCCAGAGACCCAGTTCATCTTTTGAGGACCTGGTTTTAAATCCTGCCACAGAAGATGGTTGGATTTGAATTTAATAAAAAAGAAATTTGGAAGTTAGAGTCTAATGAAGACCATGAATTGTTTAGTTGGAAAAACCTATTTGGTTCACTAATGTCCTTCAGGGAAGGAAACTGCCATCCTTACCTGGTCTGGCCAAATGCGACTCAAGACCCACAGCAATGTGGTTAACTCTTGGGCAATTAGAGATGGGCACTAAATGCTGCCTAGCCAGTGATACCCTCATCCCATGAATGAATAAAGAAAAGAAATGGCCACTCCCTTTCCATTGTTAAACTATTTAAAACAAACCTGGAGGTCTCTTACACTATTAATTCAGGCTAGCACCCAAGCCATTTCAGCAGCTCTGCCTTTACACTTAAAACCCGGGACAAAAATACCCTTTTTAAAGTAATAGCATCATCACAATGTGCAAACTCCAAACTCCACACAGACAGTTGCCAGAGAATGGAATCAAACCTGGATCCCTGGCACTGTGAGACAGCAGCACCAACCACTGACACTATGCTGCTCAAAGGTGCAACGTTAGGAATTTTTTTTAAAGAGAGTTTAGAGAATGAGTTACATGATGGTTTCCACATGGTCTCAAGTGCAACTCCCACCTACACTGCAGAAATGATCATCAGAATACCTGGACCTATGTTTGACATCAATGACCCTTCATCGGAACTAGCATTTAGAAAATATACATCATGATCGCAGGCATCCCAGCAACATTTATATCCAATGGGAAGAGTCTTTCTTTGTAATGCATATTTTGTATGAATTGTAGTTGATTGAATGTTGTTGATGTGAATAAATGATGTACAGATCTCTCTTTTTAGAATATGAAGTATGACATTAATGAGACTAGATATATAAATAATACTCTGACTTGTAAGTACCTGAGTGAGGTATTCACAGGGCATGTAAAGGCTGGTGGGGACCTCAGGTCAATGCTCCATGGACATTGAAGCTTGTATTATCAACCCAATGACTTTTCTTCCTTTTGAAAATCATCATAAATGTGGAGCTGCAGACATTTTTCTTTATCTATTATAAGATATCTAAATATACATAGTATTTTGAAGATCTCAGCTTCAGTATTGTCTATTTATAGTTGTAATTTATAATTTGTACAAGTCATTGCATCGTTTGAAACCTGGGTAACTGTTCAGTACTCCTGAATATTTCTGCATGAGCAGAACTGATGATAAGAACAGTAATAATGAAAGCACAAACTGAACCAACATTTGACTGTAAGTTATGATTTTCCCCAGATGTCAGACTAAGGATGATTGTTAACGTCAATTTACAAAAGACCCGAGCTCAGGTGCAGAGACATTTTATCAAAATTTTTAGACAACACAAAAATAAGGAATGTAAAGAAGATTGTAAATAACATCAGGCCATAAGCAGCTTTAGTAAAATTGGCAGAAAGATGTTGACAGAATGTTAATGCAGAGAAATATGGGTGATGAAGAAAAAACAGGATCACAATAAATGGTAAAACCTGTAAGACATCAAAGAGATTTCAGATCCCAGATTCCAACTCTTTAAAGTACGAGCAAATATTAATTGGGGGGCTTATAAAGCTTAAACTTTGTAAGCAGGCATTGAGAAGCAGAAAGCAAACAATATTTATTATCATGCAATCATTATTTATGTTGCAGTCAGAGTATGACTTCCAGTTTCAGGTATCCTGTGTTCAGAAGACGATCAAAGTTGTAGACAAGGTGTAAAAGAGATTTACTGAGCTGATAACAATGAATAAGCTTGCACTGAGGAAACACTTGAGAAATTATAGCTTTTTCATGTGTACAGAAGTAGTTATGGTGAGATATATTTGATATATTCAGGATAATAATGCATTGATTTTGGACCAAGAAAAGATATTTTCCCTGGTCGATGGGCTGGTATTTATACTCTGGTTGGCTCCTGACCAAAAGAAATCACTGGAAAATGTGTTTTTGAGTTACTTGAAATGGTATACTTGAAATACTATTCATAATGTTTGTGAGGCATTCAGTTGTACCGTACCAATTATGCAGGGTGCAGCTTTCCCATAATGATTATTCAGAAGTGTGACTGGCACAGAGAGGAGGCGGTATAATGGCAACATCACTGGATAATTCATCAGAGATGTGCATTCAAATCTCACCAGACCAACTGCTAGAATGAACATTCAGTTAATAAATCTGCAGTATAAGGCTTCACACCGTAATGGTGACCCTGAAACTATCTTAGGGTCAGTAAAGAGGGGACATAATTCTAAAGCGAAAGGCAAGACGCTTAGAGGAGATTCAAAGAAAGACTTTTGCACAGAGATGTTAATGAGGGTCTGGAATGCACTGCCTGGGAGGCGGGAAACCCCACCAACTTTGAAAAGTACTTGGATTAAGCACTTGAAGTGTCATAACTTTGAAGATTATGGGCTTAATGCAAGAAAGTGGGACAAAAGTGTAGGTAATAGTTTATTTTTGGTGGAATAGATTCCATGGCTATATAGTTCTATGAGATAAACTGAAACTCCCATTCCTTTCTGCCCAGAATCAGTGCATTTTATTTTCCAAAATGTTTTTAAAATATATTTCTAAGCACCCATTGGTGTGTGGACAATTCTTAAAAATAATGGCAGCTGACCATAGGGTTAAGTAAAGAGGTTTATTTATTCACATGTGCACCCTGAAAGATCTACACGCGGTGTCAGTCATATACTGCACACTCTAGAAAGATACAAGTATAAAAGGTAATGTACTTCTGAGTACTAAACAAATCATTAACAATTCGTGTGTCTATAAGTCCCATGAAGAAGGAAGCTTATTCTCACACTGGACTTATAGTTCAGGTAATATCAGATAAATTCTGATATCTGTGTGTCAGAGATCAGGATTACTTTGAAGAGATGGGTGTGGATGAGGTCAGGCACTCATTACTGTTGTATCAGGAGTTCTAATTTCTTTTTACAAAGAAAATCACATTTGAAGGAATTTTAAAATACTTGTGAGCCTCGCAGTTTCTAAAAGACAACAGTGGTACTATCTTTCTCCGCAGTCCTCACTTTATTGGCTTTTCTCTACAGACTGCCCCATCACTCTTTCTCTTCCAAACTCCTCTGTGTTTTGCAGTGGGAGAGAACCAGTTTCATCCACCTACTCAATGGCCATAGATGTACAGTGGAAGGTGGATAATAGTCCTTTACACATGTGGATAACTAGTTTTGTCAGCTTTCCTTTATTACATTGCAAATCTTGTCAACTTAGAGGCTAGGATGCATTTGACCATTGAATAAAGCTTCATAGAATATGGTGGACGTGAATCCACAAAGGAATGCTATCTAGGCCCCCTTATTCAAAGGGTATGATTCAATTCAGATACTTCTGGATGTTTGATAATGGGTTGAAGTTGAAACGGTTTCTTGATGGCTATTTTAACCATTCTCTGGTATTTATTTTAAATAAACATAGGCAATTTCAACAGCTTCCACATGAACACAGTCCATGTTTAATGTGATTAATACAATATGCATTTTATTGGTTATGTAAGAAGTACATTGAGTTTTTGAATGCATCCTAAGTCCTGGGAGAATATTTTAATTTGGCTATTTTCCACAGAGCTATTTTGAGGCCCACCTCAAAATCAAGTCAATAATATCAAACAAAGAACTGAAGATCTGAGATAAACAAAAACAGAACCAGTTCTGAGAAAGGGTCATTGGACTCGAAGTGCTAGTTCTGTTTTCTCTGCACAGGTGTTGCCAGACCTGCTAAGTTTCTCCAGCGACTTCTGTTTTTGTTTGTTTCAAATCAAGTCGGGCTGTCCTAAGTCACGAAGAAAGTTGTAACTTTTGAAAATCACCAATCCATTCATATTAAAAAAAAGGATCATGTTGTGGATGTAAATCAGCCCAATGGGAAACATGGACCTAAGTTAAGCATTAGCTCGGATCTCTTAAAAAGTTACCTAGACTTCTCGAGAGACTTTAGCACAACAAAGTTCATTACTGAGGGTGGTGCCATGCTGTTGGAGGCACTGATGTTTTGCGATGAGTGACTAAATTAAGGTTTGCATCTCATCATATGTTTCTATTAACAATTGCATAGTACTTTCCCAACTTCAGTGGAAAGGGGGGTGCACAGTGCACAATAAGCAACTAATCTGTAAAGGTCACTTCGCCTCTGTGCCAAAAATGAAAATGACACCTCCTCGCTCTCCCCTAATCTGATCATCTATCTCATTTTTAGCTCATTGCTTTACATACTAGTTGTCTCCTTTGCCTACGTTACAACCTGTTACTTATTACTTAATTGGCTATTGAATCCATGAGGATGTCCTGAGGGCCCAGAAAACACAATATGAATGTAAGCTTTTCTTTTAAATTCCCCATATGAGGTTCCCTGCCAGGAAGGCAATTGGGAAAAAAATTCTTCCCTAAGGTGACAGTTTTATTCTGGTTTTAATGAACTGTTTTTATTCAAATGACAATTGTTTCTTTCATTTCATTTGGGTTGATACTGAACTGGAGAAGGATTATATGGAAGTTGGAAGAAGCAATGTAAAAATATTGTTCTGCCCTGGACTGAAAACTGTAAAAGAGAAGATAAACCTCTGAAATGCTGTTCCTCAGAGAAATATGGCACGTTGCCGTTATACAAGCAATGTTATACAGAGAAAAACAGTGTTCCACTGTAATATTCAGCTGGAATATACTCTGAATATAGTTTTACAGAGGTTTTAGTGTCAGTTTAGTCCTATCACATGCAGAAACATTTTGCCATTGTCAGTTCTTATAGACATTGCTTGCAATTATCCTGCTTCTCACAGAAAAATAACATTAGATGTAAAACCATAACACCACTGTTTTGTTAGATTATTCATTACTTTTTCTGTTTTTGACAAATATTTATTATGGTTTCCTCCAAACATTGCACATGTAGTTTATTTTAGATTGCTTGAAAGCCTTCAAAAAGGATCATAAATTGACACAAAAACTTAAGTTATTTGTCTTGGCATATTGTGGCTGCTTTCTCAATTGCTTGTCGTATGGCCGATATCTGCATGTTCTGTTGGTAGTCTTGTGTGACTCTGGGTCAGCCTTAACTGCATTGCAATTCTAGCTGTTAAATAATAATGAAGTCATTTTTCAATGCTATTCCCACAATGGTCTATGTTCCTCACAGGGATTAAATAAGTCCTGCCATTTTTCTCAGCAAGTATCTAAGATGATTTTATTTCTCTCTGTCTTACATGACACATGCTCTCAGGCAGATTTTGAATAATGCTGTCATTTCTCAATGGATGGAGCTCAGCACTGTTTTTTAATGCAGGAATGTAGCACAGAACTGTAATTTCTCAGAGGATGGCCTCAAGTCATCATTTTTGTGCAAGAGTTCATCGTGTTTTTATTTCTCACCAGGGTTCACCCAGTACCTTTGACCCTCATAAGCATTCAGTGTACACATTTATTGTGAGGTCTTTCTTTCTTGCAAAGGTTTGGAGCATGTTTCTTTCCTTTGAGAATGTCACTGCAATAATGTCCAGAATTCTCCTCGTTCATTCACTTCTCATTAGGATTTACTAGGGTGCTCAGCTTGCTGAACAATTTGATATTCTCCTTCCTTCAGTGATTCTCCCCAGTCCGATTAACTGCATGGTTTCAGCAAGGTCATAAATGTGGAAGATTGTTTCCTTGATTGGCAGCTCTTACTGTTTTTAGTTCCATGGAAAGAGTCCAAAGCATCGTTGGGCAGATTTTTTAAGACTGTGCTCAGATAGATTGAATTTCCTGATAGAAATGATTTCAGAAAATCGGGTGGGGTTGAGAGCACACTTGCAAATGAGCTATCATAAAGTCATAGAGTCATAGGGAGGTACTGCACGGAAACAGACCCTTCGGTCCAACTTATCCATGTCAACCAGATATCCCAACACAATCTAGTCCCATTTGCCAGCACTTGGCCTATATCCCTCCAAACCCTTCCTATTCATATACCCATCCACATGCCTTTTAAAATGTTACAATTGTACCAGCCTCCACCCACTTTCTCTGGCAGCTCATGCCATACACGCACCACCCTCTGTATGAAAATGTTGCCCCTCAGGTCCCTTTTATATCTTTCCCCTCTCATCCTAAACCTATACCCTCTAGTTCTGGACTCTCTGACCCCAGAGAAAAGACCTTGTCTATTTATCCTAACCATGCTGCTCATGATTTTATAAACCTCTATAAGGTCACCCCTCAGCCTCCGACGCTCCAGGGAAAACAGCCCCAGCATATTCAATCTCTCCCTATAGCTCAAATCCTCCAACCCTGGCAACATCCTTAGGAATCTTTTCTGAACCCTTTCAAGCTTCACAACATCTTTCCGATAGGAAGGAGACCAGAATTGCATGCAATATTCCAACAGTAGCCTAACCAATGTCCTGTACAGCCACAACATGACTTCCCAACTCCTGTACTCAATACTCTGACCAATAAAGGAAAGCATACCAAATGCCTTCTTCACTATCCTATCTACCTGCAACTCTTTCTGTCATTTACATAAGTGATTTGGATGTGAGCATAAGAAGTACAGTTCGTAAGTTTGCAGATGACACCAAAATTGAAGGTGTAGTGCAGGTTCATAGCTCCTTGAAAGTGGAGTCATAGGTAGACATGATATTGCATTCTCGCAATATTCCAACAGTGGCCTAACCAATGTCCTGTACAGCCGCAACATGACCAATAAAGGAAAGCATACCAAATGCCGCCTTCACTATCCTATCGACCTGCGACTCCACTTTCAAGGAGCTATGGACCTGTACTCCAAGGTCTTATTGTTCAGCAACACTCCCTTGGACCTTACCATTAAGTGTAAAGTCCTACTAAGATTTGCTTTTCCAAAATGCAGCACCTCGCATTTATCTAAATTAAACTCCATCTGCCACTCTTCAGCCCACTGGCTCAACTGATCAAGATCCTATTGTACACAGAGGTAACCTTCTTCGCTGTCCACTACACTTCCAATTTTGGCATCATCTGCAAACTTACTAACTCTACCTCCTATGTTCAGATCCAAATCATTTACATATCCTTTATCTTAAATTGATGGAGGAAAATCATAGTTTTTTGGGACAGAATGAGGCCTTCAGTCCATTGGGTGAGTACTAGTCAACAGGAATCTGTCTACTCTCACCCCAAAATCATAAACGTGAATTTACAGTTTTTCATTCAATTCTACCCTATCCCCTCACGCAGTCGTAACACTCTGAACACTGTGATATCATCAGACCATCCAGTGCCTATCCATAGAGAGGTTAGCCTTGAGCGATTCACTTAATCTTGTTGCAGGAGATATGCATGCACAATGCCAAGCAAAGGAAGTGTCCTAGACAGCAACTAACTCACTAAATAAACAAGCAAATTACTTTGCTTTAACTGCAGAAGACAATGCATTTTTCCACTTGTAGCTTATGCCCCTATTCCTTGATGATTCATCACAGTAATAGGGGACAGAGAAAAATGATGAGAAGGAACATGATATGAGGAGCAGGAAGCTAAGAGACAAAATGGGGAGGAAGGATTTTTATTATGAGAGAGAGAATAAAAGCCTGTCTTTACTGATCACCTTTCACATCCTCAGCATTTTTCAAAGTGTTTTAATGAACAAGTACAGTTGTATTACCACAGTTATTATGTAGGGATGAGGTTTAAACGAACTATAACACAAATTATAACTTTTGCAGGATCCACAGTCTTCTGGGGTAGAACATTCCTTGTCTTCATTTCATTTTATGTAAAAAAGTATTTGCTGATTTCACTGTTCCGTTGTCTAGATCTAATTTTAAGATTGTGTTTCCCTAATTTAGGTTCCACCATCATAAGAATCAATTTGGCTGCATTTAACCAATGAAATTCCCATTGCTATTAAATTAGAGCATCTTTCAATGTTCAAAGTCAGAGGAATGCATGCCAAGATCTAACACTCTGGCCTGTGCTGGTTCTGGAGTCAGACTGCTGTTAAAACGTAGTTGTGTAATCATTATAACCTCTGGCCTTCCGTGTCTTGTGCTGAACAATTGTGATCAGCAAGTGACTTATCCTTATCCCTTGATGCTCCAACCAGAATGAATTTTGGACACAACATGATCCATCAAGGAAGCAATGAGTTCGGGCGTGGAACTGTATTTACAGACTTTGGTACAGCTCTCTGCAAATGACTGAGGCTCAGTGCAGGAGAAGACTAAGAATGCCTTGAGCCAATTAACCACATCTATGCCAGCTGTTGGACAAGGACTTGCATTTCCATCGATGTATACTTCAAGATTACAGATGCCTTGAATATTTTTATTGGAGGATTATTTCAGGAAGCAATTAGGTACTTCTGAGCTTTTACGGTTCTGTACTTCAGAGCATCTGGGATGTCAGTGATGCCATGTTTGACAGAGTCCACTTCTCATTTCCCCTTGGTAAGGCCAGTCAGGCAGCAAGGAAATTAGAATTCTGATTCATTGCTGGCTTCCTGCCGTTGTCGATTGTACCCACATGGCTTTGAGAGTGTCCAATGACCAACCAGAAGTGTTCTCGACTGGAAAAGTATTCCACTCCCTTAAAATTCAACTCCGTCAACCTAAGTGAGTCACCACACTGGTTTATGAATGTGAGGTGATCCACAAACCCCTATTCCACAAGCAATGTTTCCCTAGTCATCTCTAACCAATATGAAAGGATAGAGATATTGAGAATGATACAAAGATTGGAAAGACAGAAATACTAGGAGTCCTCCTCAGAAGGGTGGTGATAAAAATTATGATCTCATTTAAATGAGGCGAAGAGGCCAACACATTTTAAGTAATTAAAACGTGGGGCATATCCTGGCAAAGTTGAAATATACAGATAAAACCATTAGGATTTACTGGGATCTGTCCAGCCCATGGAGAGAGTCGGAGTCAGACAGCATAGCACACCAGGCTGTATTGTGACGGCAGCTGCTGATTCCTGTACAGACACTCCTCCGGGTACAGGTCAGCTTAAGTAAGTCCCTGAGCGTTAGTAGATTTTACTCCCAAAGGAAGGCTTGCCCCACGTCCCCAGGGTGAGGCAAGCAAAACTTTACTGAGGGATACCAAGAAGAAGGGCTTGAAGAAAGGCTTGAAGAAGGGCTTATGCCCGAAACATCGATTCTCCTGTTCCTTGGATGCTGCCTGACCTGCTGCGCTTTTCCAGCAACACATTTTCAGCTCTGATCTCCAGCATCTGCAGCCCTCACTTTTTCCTGAGGGATACCAAGGCCAGCCAAAACTGGGAAAAGGCATGACCTCAATATGGGGTGTGGAAACCGCCAAGGTGATGGTAAAATGGATTGTATGAGAATTCTTGCCCATTCCCCATTTACTGGGTGCATTAGGAGAGTGTCCTTCTGTCAAGACCACTCTACGTAGGAGTGGTCCCCATCCTGCCTTTGGACAGAATTGACTTGTTCCTTGGCAACAACCTGGGCATGACCCACAATCACAACAAGCATGAGGAATCACAGTGAACATCCTTCATTAATCTGTGCCTCTCCGAGTATCAGTTAAACTTGCAATTCAATATTGATGTTAGTTATTTATCTACAACCAGGGTCAACCTAACTAACTCATAGCCTTGGTGTAATTATTGGCACCTGAGGTGAGTTATAGATGATGTACTCGTGACGTAACTAAGGTCGCCTATTCCCACCTCCATAATGTTTCTTGACTCTGCCCCTGCCTCAGCTCATCTGTTGCTCAAACTCCAACTCATAGCTTCATTATGTCTAGATTCAATTCTTTCAATGCAATCCTGGTCAACATCAGACTGTCTGCTGTGCATAACCTTGAGGTCATCTAAATGCTGCTACCCATGTTCTTTATCCATCACTTACTGTCCTGCACTGACTTCAAGTTAAATAATACCTTGATTTCAAAAGTGTCCTCAATGTTTTCAAATCTTTCCATGGTTTCTCTGCTCCTTAACACTGGAACAGCCTCCAGCCTCACAAAGCTCTGAATGATGTATACTCATCTAATTCTGGTCTCTTGATCCTCTGACATTAATTTCTCCACCACTGCTAGCTGGATCTTTATCTGTGTACAGACCCTAAAGAGTAAAGCTCAAACACCTCTGGCTTGCTGTTCCTTTTGCTTCCTTTAACCCTAATATCACTTTACATGGCTCAGTGTTTAATTTTCTTTTATAACCCTCTGACAAAGTGCCGAGGAGCAGGTGACTAAATTAAAGGAAATACCTCAATACAAATTGATGCTGCATTGAATACAGCAGTTTTTAGCTTCTGATGTAAAATATGAAATGTTAATCTCTGAACTTTTGAGGTGAAGTTGGTCCTGGATCCGTCATTCTTTTTGACGTTAACAATGCTCTGATATATATATATATATCAGATATTTAGGAACATACAGACCCTGAGTGATGTGAGACAATGTGATTGCTCCTGGGCTATCAGTTACTGAAGTTTCATTAGAGTTTAGGGTTGTGTGTGACATCTTTATAGTAACTGTCATGCCACCAAGTCCAAGTGCAGTAACAGACAGACATTTCCTTTGTTGAAAGATAGGTTTCTCTGTAAAACCCCGTGGGTCAGATATTAGTTTATTGTTTATAGCTCCCTATTAGTCCCTGAAGCAGAGCATTTAATTGTGGGAAGTGAATGCACTGCAAAATTCATAGCAACAGAAAATAAATCTATCAGGTTACATCTACAAAGGAAAGTGGTAAGTGATAAGATTTTAATTAGATCAATGGTCTTTATTGGCCTCTTATTTCTGCCTTGTGAGATTGGTTATTTGTTCTGTAACGTGCCTCTGGCATTACAGTTGGACATGTAATTGTGTCAAGAATCTTGTAGATTCAGGCTGTACACAATGGAACAGTGTATAATCTCATTGAGTATTCACCCCGACATAAGAAAGCACCAGTTACAGTTAAGGTGGAGGACCCCCTGGTGACTCCCAGACTTGATCCTTATAAGTCTATTTAATTTGAAAACACAGCTTGATATATAAATAACCTTATTGTATGTTCTGTCTTATTACTTGAATCATTTTTGTAGAATCTCTTATACAGTAAATCTTTCAGCTTGTTTGGCAATATGAACAATTATTGTGGAATGTACTTTCTAAAAATAATACTTGACCACTGAGGGACTAATGTGTGGCATATTGCTCGAAGGTTTAATCAATAGCAGAAATCAGCAAACAGTGCGATACTGAGCACTAGCCTTTAATGATTACTGTGCATGTACATCGAAATCTCTTTACTCCTTCACAATTCTCAGTCTCACACAATTAAGAAAATATTCTGATTTGTCTTCCTCAGATCTAATATAAAGAACCTCATGCTTCCTCACCTGGAAATCCACCTGATTTCCCAGCATCCTCATATAATCTGTCACTGCCTAACTGTCAGCAGAGTGCAGCATCTACAAGATGCACTGCAACAACTCTCCACAGCCCCTTTGACAGCACCTTTCAAACTGGTGACCTCTTGCAAGCGAGAAACATGAGGTCAGGTCATGCTTGGAACACCACTGCCTGTATATTCCCCTCCAAGCCATATTCCATCCTGATTTGAAACGATATCACTGTTCCTTCACTGTTGCTGATGCAGGATTCTGGATTCCCTCCAGAGCAACATTAAGGATGCAGCCACACACAAGGACTACAGCTCAATGACACTTTTTTAATAGCAGTTAGACTTGGATTCAATGTTATGAGATGAACATCCCACAAACTACTTTTTTAAATGTTACCAGCTACTGATCAGTCTAAGCCTGAATGTTATCCAGGTCCTTCTGCTTTTGGATATAGACTGCATAATTATCTGAGCAGTTTATGAATGCAGATGAGCATTGTGCAACCATCCGAGAACATCCCACTCTGACCAAATGATGAAGGCAGAGTTATTATGGAGCTTGTAAAGGTGGCTTTGCCAAAGATGCTATGCTGAGGAACTCAGAGCTCTTGTGGTACAGTGGTAGCCCCCCTACCCCTGGTTCAGCAGATACGGCTTCAAATCCCATCTACTAATAAGGTCTGATGTAAAATGCCTAGACTGGTTAAGGGTACCTGTGGCACCGTGGTAGTGTCCCTGCCTCTGGGACTGAAGGCCAACGTTCATGTCGCATCTGTACCAGAGGTGTGTAATATTATCCCTCAATAAGTCGGTCAGTAAAACATCTGTTGTGAAGAACTCCAATAATGATGATGTCCTTGGATTAAGGTGATTGCCCTCCAACAATGACTTCAACTGAGATATTTGGGAGACCATTGGCTGATTAGTGGGGATGGAAATGGTGTACAACAACATGGGGGAAAAGCATGAGATTAATACAAGATAACAATACTCATTTGAAGAGTCATTGCAGACTTGATGTGCTATAAAACCTCCTTCTGCTCCGTGACACTTCAGTGAATCAGTAGCATTTTCATTTATGCTAGGTATGACGCCATGGAGTGGAGACTTCTCCATCAATTACCATTGATTCCAGTTTTGCTAAGGCTTTTTATGATACACTCTGTCAAATGCAACACTGATGTCAAGCAATTGGACAAGGCTGTAATGAGGTCAGGAGCTCAGTGACCCTGGCGAATACCAAAGTAAGGATCGCTGACCAGGTTGGTGTAGATTATCTTGCTCACATGACTACCATGCTTCCTAATTTAGATTAATCAGCAAATTTTCATATACAACAGGAATATTACTGCTCCAAGTCATTAATGGATATGACTAAAATCACAGGCACTAGCTTTGATCCCTGTAATGAAAAGATCCTACAGGCTGGATAACCCTTAATTTTGTCTTTTGCAGCCTTCCTCTGTGCAACACCAAAACAAATGAAAATTTTCAAAGCAATTAATTTTAAGTCAAGTCATAATTTTCAATAAAAACAGAAAGTGCTGGAAATCCCAATCTGGCCTAGAAACACCTTTGGAGAGAGAACCAGACTTACATTTCAAATCGAACGGGGCTCTTCACCAGACCCAGAGGGAAATATGGATGTGATTGGATTTATGCTGTTCAAAGGGGAAGGGAAACTTAATGGCAAGATTTGGACTGGGAAAAGGCTAGTCATAGAGTCATAGAGTCATAGAGATGTGCAGCATAGAAACAGATCCTTCGGTCTAACCCTTCCATGCCGACCAGACATCCCATTACATTTCAAATCGAACGGGGCTCTTCACCAGACCCAGAGGGAAATATGGATGTGATTGGATTTATGCTGTTCAAAGGGGAAGGGAAACTTAATGGCAAGATTTGGACAGGGAAAAGGCTAGTCATAGAGTCATAGAGTCATAGAGATGTGCAGCATGGAAACAGATCCTTCGGTCTAACCCTTCCATGCCAACCAGACATCCCAACGCAATCTAGTCCCACCTGCCAGCACCTGGCCCATATCCCTCCAAACCCTTCCTATTCATATACCCATCCAAATGCCTCTTAAAT
>NC_057710.1:106135877-106164065 GCF_004010195.1 Chiloscyllium plagiosum
CACCAGCTACTCAGCCATGCATTCATCTGCTCTGTCTTCCTATTCCTGCCCTACTAGATCATAGCACTGGGAGTAATCCAGATATTACTACCCTTGAAGACCTCCTTTTTAAATTTCTGCCTAACTCTCTGTCATCTCCCTTCAGAATCTCAACCTTTTCCCTTCCTATATTGTTGGTTCCAATGTGGACAGTGACCTCTTACTAGCCCCTCTCCCCTGTGAGAACATTCTGCACTCTCTCTGAAACATCCTTGATCCTGGCACCAGGGAAACAATACACCATTCTGCTTTTTTCCTGCTGACCACAGAAATGTCTGTCTGTACCTTGGACTACAGAATCCCCTAACACAATTGTTCTCTTCGTAGCCGACATACCCCTCGTAGCATTAGAGCCAGTCTCAATACAGAAACTTGGCTGTTGGTGCTACATTCCCCTGAGAATCCATCACCCCTTACATTTTCCAAAACAGCATACCTGTTTGAAATCAGTATGTCCACAAAAGACTCCTGCCCTAGGTGCCTACCTTTCTTACCTTTCCTGGAGTTAACCCATCTATGTGACTGAATCTGAGACTTTCCCCCCTTCCTATAACTGCCATCCATCACATACTGTTGCTGTTGCAAATTCCTCATCGCTTCTACCTGTCTCTCCAACCGATCCATTCGATCTGATAAGATTCGCATCCAACAGCATTTATGGCAGATATAATCTGCAGTAACCCTTAAACTCTCTTTAAACTCGCACATCTGACAAGAAGTACATATCACTCTATTAAAGGCCATTTTTGCTCCTTCACAATCTACAGACCCAGAAAATAACACCGCCTTATTCCTCTACAAAACACTGCCCCAGGTTAAATGAATAATTATGGTTTATATTTTAAGTTTAATCAAGAGACATATCTCAAAAAACATATAATCAAAAAAGAACCCACTCCACTCACTACTGCAGCCTTTCTATTGGACACACGTAAAACAACAATGAACTTATCTGATTGTGTGCTGTGAACTTCGCAAAAATAGGTTCCTCCAAGATGAATTGTGAAATTCACTGTTTGTTAATTTTCCCAGATGCACTCTGATGTCCAGCGATACATGAATTCAAAACAGCAAAGGCAGTAACTGTACAGGTTCCCTCTCTCTCTCTCTCTCCTTCACTGTCCTCACCATATGCTTCTTTTGTCTGTTCTTCTCTCTTTTAAAACTGCTGTTGTTTTGACTTTTTTTTTCCAAAGTTCCAAAACAATGCAACAGCATATAAAACAGTAATTGCTGCTCCTGGAATTCGAAGAAATCACCTCCAGCACCTAAAATGCCTCAAAAAAAAGGAGCAGCTGTTACAGCCAGAAATTTTTCCCATCCTCCATCTTGGATTCAAGATTAAATTACTAACATGTTATGGAACAAAAGATAAAGGAAATAGGGGTAATGGTTGTAGTACTGAAACAAGAGGCAGAAACTTATAGAAGTCTGAATGACATGGGTCATGCTGTGAAATGTGGTATAATCTGACAAGCAGTTCGCAGAGATCGATCTCGATGTAAAGAGCAGCTCATTGCATCTTTTCACTGAGTGACGTATGTAGAGAGATTGGATTAGTTAGGATTATATTCACGGGAGTTTAGAAGAAGGAAAGGTGACTCATCAAAATGTATAAAACTCTAACAGGCTTAGACAATCTTATTAACCGCACATCTCGGCTCATTAATATGCAGCTTCCCATACTTCCACCTGCTGTGACCAACATAGACACTGAGAGTTCTCAAAAAGCAGGTACCTGGTGCTCCAAAGAAACCACATGCTGGACAACAGGCATAAATATCTCAGGGTACACTCCAGAGGCTCCTGCTGTATCCACTCCATGTTGGCATCTGACGTCTGTCAGTCCTTCAGAATCCTTGTGCAATCTCTCTGATCCATTTGCCCAATGCTTAGGAGGTACAGATGTGCACTGCAAGATGTAATAGCCATTGGCATTGAAAAGCTTCTGCAAGGCACACAGCTCGTGGATTGGACCAGCTGACACCCCAAGGCTACTCACTTGCTCTCTTAGCATTCACTCACTTATCACCTACCTGCATGCTCACAGCATCCCTGCCCTACCTTACCCTATCTTACTCTAGCTTGCCCTGTCTTGCCAATTAGCACAGTCAGACAACCTGTAGCATGCTTTGCTGGTCAGCAGCCCGCAGTCAAGGGTTGGATGGCAGTGAGCACTGTCAATCTCACACCTGCACCATATGCAGGTGGCTAATGCGGTACATGGAGTGTTCTAGCAAGCCGACAGCATGTCAGAAAGTCTTCAGGGTGTAGTCCTCACAAAGGTCCATGGAGGCATCTGTCAGTCCAGGGGACCTGGCACAGTACCTCAAGATCAGCTTCTGACCTTGCAGATTGGCCATGGTCAGGCACACAGATGCTGCTGTCCAGGTCACAGTCAGACCTGTGGCTGCATTGTATCCAGTCGGGGTCAAGGCAAACATAGTCAAGGTTACGTTTATGTATCAGTCTGAACTCGCCCAGGGTTAGGTCATTCAAAGAGGTAAACCACAGTCAGTCTGCTCTGTGGAGAGAAACTAGAAGAAATCGGGGCAGCACAGTGGCTCAGTGGTTAGCACCACTACCTCACAGCACCAGGGACTCAGATTCAATTCCCACCTCGGGTGACTGTCTGTGTGGAGTTTGCACATTCTCCCTATGTTTGTGTGGGTTTCCTCCAGGTGCTGTGGTTTCCTTCCGCAATCCAAAGGTGTGTAGGTTACGTGAATTGGCCATGCTAAATTGCCCATAGTGATAGCTGCATTAGTCAGAGGGAAATGGATCTGGGTGGGTTACTTTTCAGAGGTGTTGGTGTGGACTTGATGGGCTGAAGCGGGCAGGGGGCAAAAAGGGCCTGTACTGCAAGTAGGGGAATCAGGAACCTATTGGAGGGGACTCAGTTCTGCAGGCTACGAGGCGCAGGGAATGACATTTGGGAAGGTGGGGAGTGCAACTGTGTTTGGAAAGGGAGGGTAATACAGCAATTATTTGGGAGGGAGTGTTTGTCCAAGGTCAGGAGCATCCTGATGACCATACTCGGCATGGTCACCTCATTTGCCAGGGGGTGGGGTGGTGGAGGGAATGTGGGCAGCTGAAGGCTCATGTAGCTGAGAAGGGCGAGGACCCAGGGAGGTGTGTTTGGGATTTGGGATTCTATCAGGAAGGAGATCTAGATGTTTGGGGCCTCATTGACTCAGGGGGCTACAAATCAATGCCCGAACAGCATTCACTGCCACCTTCTATCACATTGGAAATCAAAGCTATAGAAGAAGAAAATGGCTACAACCACAGCACGATGGGTGGGTTAAGTGTCTTGACCTGTGAGGACGTATGTATGTCATGTGAACATCCTCCTTCCACAGACTGCAACAGACCCTCACCATTGGCATTGCTCCATGGTACAGAAGAACTCGGAGCAGAACCAGGCAATTCAGACCCTTGTACCTATACCACCATTTAATATGGTCATGGCTGATCCCACTCCACTCCACTTTCCTGCCCGTTCTCCAGAAACTTCAACTCATTACTAATTAAAACTCTGTCAATCTCCTTCAACTTAGTCAATGTCCTAGCATCCACTGCATTCTGGCATAATGTATTCCACAGATTGATGATCCTTTGACCTTTTAGCAATAAATGCCAAAATTTAATTTGCTATCCTTATTACCACCACACTAATTTTCTGTTGTACATGCACAAAGACACTCAGGTCTGTCTGCACCGAATCACTCTGAAGTTTCTCTCCATTTAGATAAGTAGCCTTTCTATTCCTCTGACCAAAATGGATAACCTCACACTTAACCATGTTAAACTCCATGTGCCAGATTTTTGCCCATTCACCTAACATGTCCATATCCATTTGTAAATTTCTTATTTCTTCATTGCAATTTGCTTTTCTATCTATTTTAGTGTTGTCTGCAAATTTGGTTAGAGTACATCTATCCCTCCATTCAAATCAGTATTAATACTGTTGGGGCCAAAGGACCAAATCCTGTGTCATCTCCACTGCTTACATCTTGCCAACTAGAAAAAGGCCCATTTATCTTGACTTGCTGCTTTTTGCTGCTTAGCCAATCCTCTATTCAAGCTCGTATGCTACCTGCTACCCCACTGTGATCCTACTTTGTGCATTAACCTTTTGTGTGGCATTGTCAAACATAGAAAAATAGAAGAGAGGAGCAGGAGTGAGTTTTTTGACACCTTGAGGCTGTTCTGCATTCTATATGATTATGGGTGATCATCGAGCTCAATACTCTAATTCTGTACTTCTCCTCATATTTCTTGATCCCTTTAGCCACAAGAGCTTTATCAACCACCTTCTTAAAAGTACATAATGTCTTGGTCTCAACAACTTTCTGTGGTTGGTGAATTGCACAGTTTCATCACTCTCTGGCTGAAAGAATTTCTCCTCATCTCAGATTTAAATGGTTTACCCCTTATCCTTAAACTATCTCCCCTGATTCTGGACTCTCCCCCATCAGGAACATCCTTGCTGCCTTTAGTCCTGTTGGAGGGAAATGCCTTCTGGAAGTGCAGACATGCTACATTTGCAGGATCCCCATGACACAACTTGCCTACATCTTCAAAGAGCTCTAGCAAATTTAGCAAACTTGATTTACCCTTCATAAAACCATACTGACTCTGGGATTGTTGTTTGACTTTTCAAATGTCCTACTAATACATCCTTAATAATGGATTCTAACAATTTCCCAATGACATTTCCTAATTTCTGCCTCCCACCCTTTTTGAATAAGGGAGCTACTTTAACATTTTTTCAATCCTGTATTTCCTGTATCCACAGAATTTTGGAAACATAATTAATGGATCCAGTATCACTGCTGCCCCTTCTTTAAAGACGCTAGATATAAGCCATCAGGCCTTGGGAACTTGTCTGCCTTCAATCCCAATAGTTTACTCAGTAATTTTTCTCTTGTAATGATGATTGTTCTAAGTTCCTCCCTCTCCATAACTCTGTATTATCTCCTAATATTGGAATGGTACTGGTGTCTTCCACACAAAAAGCGAAACAAAATATTGAGTGAGTGACTCCACTATTTCTGCTTTCCCTAATATTAACTCCCCAGCTTCATCCCTTTTATATACTTAAGGAAGTTTTGCTCCCCATTTTTATATTTTGTTCTAATTTTCTTTCAATTTACCTTTGCTCTTTTTACTAATTTTTTTAGCTATCCTTTGTTGATCTTTAAAATATCCCCAATCTTCCAGCCTGCCACTCACCATTGCAATATGATATGTGTTAGTTTGCTTTTAATCTTCATTTTGTCTTTTGCTGCCCTGCTTAGCCATCAATGTTTTGTTTTCCTTCTCTTACAATCGTTCTTCCTTTCTGGAATATATATTTAATTTAGAGCAATTGAGTATCACCTTAAGCATCTTCCACTACTCATCCATTGTCCTACTTTTTAATTTTTCTACCAATTTCACTTTGGGCCAAATCTGTCCTCATGCCTATGTAATTACCTATGTTTAAGTCCAGAATGCTAGTGACAGACTCCAGTTTATTGACCTCCAACTGAATTTGAAACTTTAGCATACTATGATCACTCTTCCATACAGAACTCCTTACTATGAGATCATTAATTATCCCACTTTATATGACAATACCAATTGCTAATTTGTGGATCGGTTCCACAACATATTACTGCAAGAAACTTTGAATGAATTTGCCTTCAAGGCTTATGTTACTAATTTGATTAATCCAGTTTATACATATATAAAAATCACCCATGATTATTGCTGTTCCTTTCTTACAAGGCCCAGCATTTCCTGCTTTATACTATACCCCACTGTGGGACTACCACAAAGAATTACTACCAAGAAGAGTCTTCAGTTTTCAGGCTGCAAGCCTACAATGAGTCAAGAGCGTGGTGCTGGAAAAGTACAGCAGGTCAGGCAGCATCCGAGGAGCAGGAGAATCAATGTTTCGGGCAAAAGCCCTTCGTCAGGAATGAGGTTTGTCCACTATCAGCTAATTTTGACAACAAAAGTGACGATTTCATTTCATCGTCATTTGCATAGTTTTACCAAAAACCACGAGATGTTGGCCAAAACATGATGATTATTTGAATGAGCTATCAGATACGAAAAACCTGGACTGTCAAAGCCAAATTGAAAATTATGCTGCAAGAAATACAGGTCAGAAATCTTGTAAGCGATGAAATAAGTTTTTTTTAATTCATTCATGAGATGTGACTGTCACTGGTTGACCAGCATTTAGTGCCTATTCCATTACGTTGCTCTTAAGAGAGTGGTGGTGAGCTGCCTTCTTGAACCACTGCAGTCACGTTGCTATAGATAGACACACAACACTGTTAGAAAGGATAGTCCTGAATTTTGACCCAGCAATACTGAAAGAACTGGATAATGAATGGTTTGGAGGGGATCTTATACCTGCTGCCCTTCTTCTAGATGGTGGTAGTCCTGGTTCTAACAGATCCTGTTTAAGGAACCTTAGATTCACTGTTGGCAATTCCATTGAAGATCAATGGGAGGTGGTTTGATTCTCTCTTGTTGGAGATGGGCCTTGCCTGGTATTTATGTGGCACAAATGTTACTTGCCTCATGTCTTCCCAAAGTTGGGTATTGTCTGGGTCTGCTGTAACCGGCTGCATTTGGGCAGGGAGTGCTTCAGTATCTGAGGAGTTGCGAGTGGTGCTGAACATTGTGCAAGCATCAGTGAACAACCCAACCTCTGACCTTCTGTGGAAGGAAGGTAATTGATGAAGCGTCTGAAGGTCATTGGGGCTGCTGCACTGCCCTGAGAAACTCCTAAAGAGATGTCCTGCGGCTCATTTAACTGACCTCCAACAACTACAATCTTCTTTCTTTGTGCCAGGTATAACACCAACAAGCAGAGAGGTTTCCCAAATTGCAAAATGGGAAAGGCAAGTGATTCACTCCCAAATTAACTGTAGGAGAGTATTTTGTAACATTCTTACAATATTAGAAAATGTGTTAATGAGAATTCCTCGTGAAACCATAATCATTTGCTATTTTCTTGAAATTGTGACAAATGGTAGCAGGAAGGGGTGCAGTTAACTCAGCTGGTTAGACAGCGAGCATGTAGATTAGAGTAGTATAATGAGTATATCATACAATTCCCCTTCCAGTTTAAATAGAGTTCGGTTTTGCCTCCTCACCCTGTCTCACAGCATAAAGTATCCTCATATAATCCCAAACCTATCTGGAGAAGTGGTGATCAAAGAAAACCTGGGAAGCTTGGACTGTCCTTATTATGATGCCATGAACACACAGGGATAAGAGGCGATTCTACAAAGGGGTAAAACCCTTCATATATTTCAGAAAGTTACCTTGAATGGTCTTTCAGACAGTGAAAAAGAGGTTGCATTCCTCTCTGATTTCAGAGCTATATTTAGTATCAAGGATGACAACCTGATCTTGAGGAAACTGAGCAATCTGAGGACATTGCAAAAAAGCACAGAAAAGTCAAACAATAAAAGCCATTCATGGAAATGCTGATGCCTCATGAAATGCTTGATTATCAGTTGTCATGGAATTAAATCAATTTGTTTTAGAGGATAATGATTTTATTCCAACTGTCAATTAATATTCAAGTTATTAGTAACTGAATATTTGGACAACACAGCAGCAGAGATAATAATAAAAACGTGTAATGTCAATTTGCCATGGAAAATTACATTTTTGAAAAACATTGCATAATTTGCTCTGAAGAATTCAAGGCATTCAAAGAAAATGAAATTCTAATCATATCCAATTTAATTACATTACTAGAATGTTCACAGACAAATGGAAAATGGAACAAGCATTTGACCAATAAATTATCGGTGAAAGTATGGGTTGGTGAATAAAGGAACTAAAAGGCTACAGCCTCCAAGGGGACATTTACTTCTTTCAAGTGCTGACAGAGACTTGAAGGGTTCAACAGCCTTCTTCTGTGCCATAATGACACAATGGTTCACAGTAAGTTTCAGAAGCTGTCATTCTTCTGTGGGTTAATAATTCAAACCCAGAGGAGAGAGAAAGTGAACAAGTTTGTCACATGACATATGATCTGATGAATAACATAAGTTCCATTACTCCATGCGTTTACACCCAACATGCATTTCATATCAAACCAGGAAGCTATTTTTTTCTTGAAAAACATACTTTATTCATAAACTTTGTATGCATAGATCACTGTAGAGTACGACTGTGATCATTCACTTAGTGGAACACTGATCAATTTGCTTAATTACAGTACAGGGTACTTCAATTCAATTACAATGTGGATTGCATAGACACCTATATTCCACTAAAACACTTTCTAATAATTAAATCCCAAGGAATTTTATGCTGGTTTCAGCAAATCAGTGTATTATGGTGGGATAGCTGAATCTGGTCATTTCATCTTTCACATTGGCTGACTTAGGCTATAGTCCTCACTTCAGTATGCCATGCCAAACCTCAGTGAAGACTCATAGCAAGATTCATGGTGGAAGACCATGCGGCAACCCAAGAATACCCAGGTGAAGATCTGCCCTGACCTACAAAACCACTGCAGTCACGTTGCTATAGATAGACATACAACACTGTTAGAAAGGATAGTCCTGAATTTTGACCCAGCAATACTGAAAGAACTGGATAATGAATGGTTTGGAGGGGATCTTATACCTGCTGCCTTCTTCTAGATGGTGATAGTCCTGGTTCTGAAAGATCCTGTTTAAGGAACCTTCGATTCACTGTTGGCAATTCCATTGAAGATCAATGGGAGGTGGTTTGATTCTCTCTTGTTGGAGATGGGCCTTGCCTGGTATTTATGTGGCACAAATGTTACTTGCCTCATGTCTTCCCAAAGTTGGGTATTGTCTGGGTCTGCTGTAACCGGCTGCATTTGGGCAGGGAGTGCTTCAGTATCTGAGGAGTTGCGAGTGGTGCTGAACATTGTGCAAGCATCAGTGAACAACCCAACCTCTGAGTATATACCAGTCTGGGATATTTGCTTATGCTCAGATCCTTGCACGTGAAAACCAACAAACTTCAGATGAACCAAAAAGCATCTTCTACTAAGTCAATGGCAATCATCGATGCTTGTTTCAGTATGCGCCGTAGGGCAGCCTTTAGAGCACAAAGTCTTCTGTTACATATTTACTCAGGATGAATCTTAACAAAAATCACCACTTCACTTGCAACATATTCTTTGCCAAAGCACCATGTAGATGGGTGATGGTCTCTGGAGGTTAAAAATGGATCATGGCCATAGTTGAACCTTCTGGATATAGTTCAGAAAATATACAAATTTTTGCCTATAGCCTGATAGTTATTTTTCCTGTGGCTGCACAAAGCTATGCGAGATCCTTGCTATACAAATATCAAGTGTCAAAATGAGCTGATAGTCCATCTGCCCTCAAGGTTATAAAGGCTATGTCTGGCCATGTTTCCACAGAATACTTCATTTACAGGGACCATACCATATCTTCTGTCCATTGAAGAAATTTTGTGCAGAAAATCAAATTTGACCAGGAGTAGATCAGCTGGTTACGTTTGCAACAAAAACTTCCAGCTCGGCGAACAGAACCACAACAACGAGCACCCGAGCTACAAATCTTCGCACAAACTTTGATCAGCTGGTTATAACATCCTTGAGTGCCTTCAGTAGGAAATGATGGATTGTGTTAAATGATTCACCAAGCAGACTATCAAAGGCCTTTGACAGAACACTTCACTGCCAGAAATTTCAGAATGCACCAAGATACAAATTGAATGGGTTGGAGAAACAGACTATTTGAGGAGGAAGCAAGGGAATACAATCCATTCAGCATATATATTTGAACTCAATGTCAGCTAAACATTAGCATGTTTCAACAAGCAGAAACACAACAAATTCAACAGTGAAAGGGCTGTAAAAAAGAACTAAAATATTCAGATTGAAGATGTACAAGTATACTGCAGAAAATTGAGATTCCTAGGTCCAGATGAATTTAAACCAGCAAAGCATCATTTTGTAGTAAACACAGAAGTTGATAGAGAAACTGAACAGGTCTGGCAGGATCTGTGGAGAGAGAACAAGAGTAAACTTTTTGTGTCCAGTATGATTCTTTTTCTTACTTTGAGACTGGCTGTTTGCTTTGAATGTTTTTTTTTGGCTATGTATATTCTGATGTTCTTGAACTGCTGCTCAACACTGGAAGCACCCTATGCTCAGTCAGTTCATTACATTTTGAGTGATTAACTGGATTCTTTTCTTAGATCTAACTGTTCAAACCATTTCCATACATGGTGCTGTCCATGCTTTCGACACTTCAACCAAGTGCTCTTGCCTGTGAGATGGACAAAGAAACAAACAATTTGATTTGTGGTTGAACTCAATTTCATTAACAAAGTAGTCCTTATTAAAAACCCTATGCCTACAAATATTTACTCTCTATGTAGCTTGGTCTGTCTGAGAAATGACATTATCTGCAATGATCTATGTGTTTGAGCTAAACCATTGGCATCACCTTCCTATCCGATGTAGAGTTGGCTCTTTCCCACGAAGGTTGGTTTTGCAGGTCAGGGCAGATCTTCATCTGGGTCTTCTTGGGTTGCTGCATGGTCTTCCACGACAGGTCTTGCTATGAGTCTTCACTGAGAGTCTTCGCCGAGTATTCACTGCATCTTCAGTGAGTCTTTACTGAGGGTGTGGTCTCCAGATATGTTTTCTTATTCCCTGTTGCCCCTGACTTTTCAGAATGTTCTGTGGCTTTTGGCTAATTGGGTCATGAGTTGAGTTCAAATTATCCTATGGGGTCGGGGAACACCCTTCACTGTTGCCATGGTGGACCGTGTAAAGTGCACGTCCTCAGGAGGTCAAGGTGCCAGGACATCTGATTAAACATCCTCTAATACAGAACCATTGGGCTGGTTGTAATTGGATCCCTCTGAACTTTTGCAACCTCCTTGATCTTGGTTTCCAGTGTTCACTGATAGCCACTAGCTGCTTTCAATTTAATTTGGCCAATTTTCTGTGAGGCCTGATTTCTCTGGCTGTGGGTCAACTTAGAATGTTCAGTTTTGGGCTCATGCATGCTTGACCACAATGGACTTTGCAATATTATCAGCCATTCTTTCAACATGCTGCATTCTTTTGTTCTCTTTCTCTCTTCCAGTCTAAGGCCCTCTTTGGCTAAGTTTTTGATCATTCCTTCTAATATTTTCCCATTGACCTCAGTATCATGCTTTATCTAAATGTAGCTTACCAGAGTACCTTGGCATTTTTCTCTACCTTAAACAAAAACAAGTTATTGGTGTAGTAGGAGTACAAGTAATGATAGTAATATCAGTAAAACTTTATTTGGTCTACTCGTTATTGGAATACAGCCCATTCTACCATGTGATCCCCCTTTCCTACAAACAGACACTTTGTACAGTCCTTTTCCAGGCAACTCATCTATTCTGAATTGATGGCTTTCTGCTGGCAAAATCTTTTCTGTGACCTTAAGTGTTAACCGTTTATATGTCTCCATGAGAAATTGAAATTTAAAAAATATATCATAACATGTGCTTTTGTCGCGTACCCTTAATCTTCAAATAGTTTCTCTGACCCTCTAAAGGGGAGGCAGCTAATTTAATACTTTTTTTAAGGAACATAGGAAAAACAAAAAAAACTATGCTACTAAACTGAAATACCTTAAATTTATATCAGAAATTTCAATGTCAGTGGGGGTGCTAGACAGACCCTACTGAACCAGTCCCCATTATACACTCTCGTCTCCAATTTCCTATTGATTGGAGTTATTGATTTCTACAGCATTACCATCTGATGTACAAGCTATATCTTTCCATCTATATACTCTTACTCAAAACAAGTTAGGAACAGTGTTGATTCCAACAAAGGCTAAATAATTAATGAAGTCTTTGCCCTCTCTTTCATGATATAAAAGAAAGTATATGGTAAAGCATGTTGATTTTCTTCATTTAGCACAGTTGAAGTATTCTAAGGCATTTTGTAACGATTGAAAGAATTGCAAGGGTTATAAGTTCTGAGATCTTATCCAGTGCTAAGGCAGATCATTTGATTGGAATCCAAATTTTTTTGTTAAATTTTATTTCATGAAGAACGCTTTAGTACAGTTAATTGAACAGGACAGGTCAGCTCAAATCTTATCCAGTTTAAAATCTTCTATTATATGTATTGGCATGTCTTTTACCTCTGCTGAGCTAATCTTAGTAATAACTCCTACTGTTACAGAACTCATTTACTGACTTAGATCTTAGTCCAGGTTTTATAGACCTGGATAAAATTAAAAGGCTTTTCCTGTCAGAGTCACATAATTATTTCAAAAATTCTCAATTTCAGTGTGACCTTGACAGCTTGCTTGATTTTCCTTCGGGACTTAGTACAGCTACTCTGCTTTGATAAGGATAAATGGAGTCTACAAATGACTTTACTTTGCTTGGATAAGCAAATTATTCTTCGATGTTGAGGCTTCGACATTTCCCTTGGTATGGCAGGTCATATCGTTTGAAACGTGAGGGTGAAAACAGGCCTGGTATAAAGTTAATGATAGATGAAATGCCTTTGAGAAAATGTGGTCATATTTTTACATTTTAATGAAAAATAGTTCAGCTGGAGTATCCATCTCTGAAATCCCAGTCTGTGGCATGAATTCTACACACAGGATATGGGGTGTTTGAAAGGTTAGGGAAAAAAAAGCATTATATTTTCAGCACATTTATAAAGTCAAAAAATTGATTCTATGGGTTAATTATACAAGTTATAAACTTTAAAATCTATTTCCAGTGAATTACATCCAATAAAATAATCTTATTTAAAATGGGAAACATATGCAGAATGGTTAGCAAATATGATGTGCTCCAAATCACTTGAAGAAAATAGGTTAATGTTCTGACCTTAGTCGTGATTCGAGTATGTCGGGTCTTATTAATGGTCTTTTGAAAGTTCATGTACATTATTTCCATTACATTACCTTTTGCTACCCTTTCTGTTACTTGCTCAAATAATTCAAGAACACAGATCAAGTGTGACCTTCCATTTGAAATCCTTGTTGACCATTCTCTTTATTATATTCTTGTTTGTTGCATGATTTTCTAAGACATTTTTGACAAAGATTCCAACATTGTTCTGATGGCTGAAGTAAAGCTGATTAGTCTATGTATCCCTGGATTTATTTTATCTGCTGTTTTTAAATAGTGGAATAACATTAGCTGTCTGGAAGCTCTCTAGCACTACGATCTTTACTGTTGAATCATTTTTTTTATTCATTCATGGGATGTGGGTATTGCAACCCATCGCCCATTCCTAATTGCTATTGAAAAGGTGATTAGACACTTCTGGAATCGCTGCAGTCCATACAGTGAAAATACACCTACAGTGCTGTTTGACAGCAACAGAGAGATAATGACAATGTCACTGGAATAGGTATCCAGCAGCCCAGGCTATGCTTTGGCAACATAAATGTTAATCCCAACATTGCGGCTGGAGAAATTCAATTTTTTTTTAAATAAATCTGGAATTGAAAGTTAGCCTCAGTAATGGTGACCATTAAACAATCACGAATAAAAATATACTGTCTGGTTCGCTAATATTCTTTAGGGAAAGCAACATGCCATCTGCCCCAGTCTGGGTCTACATGTGATTTCAGAGCCGTGGCAGTGTGCTTGACTCTGAACTGCTGTCAAGGACAATTATGGGTTGGCAACATCCATATCGACACGCACATACCATGAGAGGTTTTATGAAACTTAGGGATTTCTAGGATTTTGTCAAAGAGATGACAAAGGATTGATGATAATTTTCTAGGTCAGGACAATATGTGGCTGAGAGGGGATCTTGCAGGTGATGGTGTTTCTGTGCAGTGCACTTCATGGAATAGAGGTTATGGGTTTGGAAGATGCTGTCCAAAAGCCCAGGTGAGTAGCTGCTTTGAGCCTGTGCTGGAGGGCTTAAGGTCATGGATAGGGGACTGATCAGCCTATTTTGTCTTGAATGATAAGAGGCTTCTTGAATATTGTTGGAACCACAACAATTGAAGTAAGGCATGGTAAGGGGAATTACTGGAATCGTGACCAAATCATATTATTTATTTTTCATATTTTGTATTTTCAGTTTATCAGCAACAGAGAATTCCCACATCACATGAAGAAATCAAACAAAAATGTGATAAAGAGAAAGACAGGCTGTATGAGGCAAGAATAGGCAAGAGGTCCTATTTGAGCACTATCAAGTATTAGGAACAAAATGTTTTAAAAAATGGATCCCAAAGGATGCAATCTCTGGATTATTACTCAAGCAACGTGCAAATTGGCAAAGAGATAACATGAGGGAAGTAAGCAAGTGGCTGAAGGAGGGGTTTGGGAAAGAGGGGTTCTATCTCGTAGGGCACTGGCATCAGTATTGGGACAGGTGAGAACTATTCTGTTCAGATGGGCTCCATCCTGAACCAAACTGGGACCAGGTTCCTAGCAGAAAAGCTAAGTAGGGGACTCACAAGGACTTTCAATGAGTTAAAGAACAGGGAGGTCTCAGGAAAGGTTATTAAAGTTTCCAGATTAAGCAATAAGACAGAGAGTATGAAGAGGGTCAGGAATCTAACTTCGGGCACAAGAGATAAGAGGACAACAATGAGAAGGGGAGATAATAAACACAGGATTGTGGGTGCTATACTTAAATGCACACAATATTGAAAACAATGTACATGAGAGCTTGTAGAGCAGATTGAAATTGGCAGGAGCAATGTTGTGGGTATCACAGAGACGTGACTGCACAGGGATCTGGGCTGGGAATTAATATGCAAGGATACGTGTCCCATTGAAAGGATAGGCAGAGGAGCAGCGTTGCCTTGTTAGTAAGACATTAAATCAATCGCAGAAGTAATACAAGGGTGAAAGATATAGAATCTGTGTGGGTAGAGTTGAGGAAACGTAAAGGCAAAATGAGTGTGATGGGAGTTATGTACAGTGTGACTCTGCTGCTCCTTTAATAAGATTATGTTGTCCTTGTTTTTTTTTCAGAGAGGTTGTAAAAGAGACAGACTCCAAAACACCTGAGATTGAAGGGTTTTAGGGGCAGTTTGATTAACGCTAACAGATACAGCCTCAAATAAAAGGCTTTCAAATTTTTGAAAAATCTTGCACAATGAAAGGGGAGTGGCTAGTTCTCCCAGCTCAGCTTTTCTCTGGTTTGGTTTGGGTTTTCGCAGTAGTGTGAAAAAAAACAACCTGCTGGACCCAACGAAGCAAGTCCAGACTGATCTTGCTCTGGCTTCTCTTTTGTAAGACCCTGTGTTTGATTTTTCCTTTTGTGCCAAGAAGTGTTTGTGTGGATTTTTGCAAGTATTGGGAATAGCATCATAAAGTTGGTATAATCTGTTGGGTTTTCAACAGGTTAAGCTATTCGGTATTCTGTTCCCTTTGGTTTGTGTTTCATTCAATAATTTTTTTTAGATTAGATTAGATTCCCTACAGTGTGGAAACAGGCCCTTTGGCCCAACAAATACACACCGACCCTCCAAAGAGCAACCCATCACCCCCCGACTAATGCATCTAACACTATGGGCAATTTAGCATGGCCAATTCACTTGACCAGCACATCTTTGGACTGTGGAAGGAAACCGGAGCACCTGCAGGAAACCCACGCAGACACTGGGAGAATGTGCAAACTCCACACAGACAGTCACCCAAAGCTGGAATTGAACCTGGGATCCTGGTGCTGTGAGGCAGCAGTGCTAACCACTGAGCCACTGTGTCACCCCTTTCCTGTGAATTAATTCTGTTTTGTTTGAAACTAATGGTTTGACTAGCCGCATCTCTCCTGGAATATCTACTTCACACCTGTTTAAAACAACTAGCAAAATTAGGGTCAGGGCTACTTTCTTGAAATGTTTTGAGGGGATCTAGCCTGGTCCATAAAAACAGGCCTCCTAGCAGTAGTCAGAATGTGGGGAAGAAATAAATCAGGAGATAGAAAAGGGATGTAAAGAAGGGCACTATTAAAATAATCATGGCACTCCAATGTACAAGTGGGCCAGAGAAGTCAGGTTGGCAGCAGATCACAAGAGAAAATATTTGGGGAATATCTATAAAATGGCTTTTCGGAGCAGCTTGTGGTAGACACTACTAGGGAACAGGCAATTCTGAATTTGGTGGTGTGTAATGAGATAGATTTGATAAGGGAGATTAAGGTGAAGGAACTCCTAAGGCCAGTGACCACAATATGGTTGAATTGACCTTGCCATTTGAGTGTTAGAAGCTGGTATCAGATGTCACAGTATCACAACAGTGTCAAGACAACACCAAAGACCTAAGCAAGCAGCTGGCCAGAGTTGATTGGAAGGGGACACTTGCAGGGAAAACAGTGCAGTGAAAATGGCAGGAATTTCTGGGAGCAATTCAGGTGGCACTGCAGAAATTCATCCCGAGGCAGAAGAAACATACTAAGGAGAGGATGAGGGAACCATGACTGATGAGCGAAGTCAGGGATGGCATAAAAGCAAACAAAAAAGCATAGACTGTGATGAATACTAGTGGAAGGCAATGCATTGGAAAACCTTTGGAAACCGCAGGGGACAGCAAAAAGAGCAATTAGAGGGAAGAGTTTAAATATGAGGGAAAACTATAAAAGAAGTTTGTAGTAGTTTTAATTGATGTCGAAGAATGGATATTGGACTACTGGAAAATGAAGCTGGAGTAGTAGTAATTTGGAAGAAAGAAACAGCAGAGGAACTGAATAAGTATTTTGCATCAGTCTTTACAGTGGAAGACACCAATAGTATACCAGACCTTCCAGTGAATCAGGGGCAGAGGTGATCACCCAGACAATACAGACTACATCGCAGAGTTCTGAAGAAGATTGTGGCGGCATTGGTGGTGACTTTTCAGGAATCACTGGAGTCAGGGAGGGTCCCAGTGGAATGGAAAGTTGCCAGTGTAACACTCCTGTTCAAGAAGACATGGAGACAGAAGATGGAAAACCATTGGCTAGTTAGCTTGCCCTCAGTCATTGGTAATATTTTAGAGTCCATTATTGAGGATGAGATTGCAAGGTCCTTGGGCATCTATGGTAAATTAGGGGTGAGTCATCTCAGCTTCATCCAGGGGAGATCATGCCTGATAAATGTGTTAAAATTCTTTGAGGAGATAACAAGCAAGTTAGACAAAGAAGAGTCATGGATGTGGTCAGTTTTGATTTCCAGAAGGCCTTTGACAAGGTGCTGCACAGGAAGCTGCTGAATAAGAGACAATGTTGTTCGGGGTAAGGTACTGGCATAGATAGAGGATTAGCTGGCAGAAGATAGAGAGTGGAGACGTAGGGGTCTTTTTCAGGATGGCAGACAATGACTTCTGGAATTCAATGTTAAGGCGAAAACTATTTATGTTATGCATTAACGATCTGGATGAAGGATCTGAAAGAATTGTTGTTAAGTTTGCAACGATGAGGAGAAAGTGAGGACTGCTGATGCTGGAGATCAGAGTTGAAAAGTGTGGCACTGGAAAAGCACAGCAGGTCAGGCAGCATCCAAGGAGCAGGAAAGTTGATGATTCGAGCATTAGCTGTTAAAAGAGCTTACATCCAAAACATCGACTCTCCTGCTCCTCGGATGCTGCCTGATCTGCTGTGCTTTTCCAGCGCCACACTTCTTGACTCTTGCTAAGTTGCAAATGACTGAAAGATAGATGGAGGGACAAGTAGTATTGAGAAAGCAGGAAGGATGCAAAAGGACCTGGTGGGGCTGGGAAAGTGGGCAAAGAAGTGGCTGATGGAAAACAATATGGTTAAGTGTGAGATTATGCACTTTTATAGGTAGAACAGAGATAGACTATTTTCTAAATCGGGCAAGGCTTCGGAAATTTGAAACAGAAAGCGGCTTAACATCTTATTTCAGAATTCTCTAAAGGTTAAAATGAAGGTTGAGTTGGTAGTTTGGATGGCAAATGCAATGTTAGTATGCATTTCCGGAAAACTTGAACACCAAAACAAATGTACTGCTGAGGCTGTATAAGGCTCTGGTCAGACTGCATTTAGAATATTGTGAGCAGTTTTGGGCCCTGCATTTAACAATGCTGACCTTGGAGGGGATCCAAAGGAGGTTTACAAGAATGATCCCAGGGTTTGTCATATGAGGAGCAGTTGAGGATTCAGGGTCTGAACTCAATGGAGTTTAGAAGTATTAGGGGGTTTGTCATTAAAACTTACAGAATACTGAGAGACCTGGATAAAGTGGACATGGAGAATAAGAGTCTGTTGGTAGAAGAGACTAGGATCTGAGGGCACAGCCTCAGAGCTGAAGTTTTAGAACTGAGATAAGGTGGAATTCCTTCAACTCGAGGCTGGTGAATCTGTGGAACTCATTGCCATAGAGAGATGTGAAGGCAAAGTAATCAAGTGTCTTTAAGACCCAGACAGGTAGACTTTTGATTAGTCAAAGAAAAAGAACTATGGGGAGAAGGCAGGAGAACAGGGTGAGAACATATCAACCATGATTGAATTGTGGAGTAGAATGGGCCAAATGGCTTAATTCTGTTCCCCTTATCTTATGGTCTTATTAGGATGAAAAAAATGCTGACCATTCAAGATGAGGAAGTGTGTGATTATTCATGATACAGCTGAAAAAGATAAATCAAGATATTTTCTTAACAGTATGAGACTGAGAACTGTTGGGGACCAAAAGATGTAGATGCCCCAGTACACAAATCATTAAAAGCTTGTGTAGAGTATTGCACTGTTTGTTGATTTCTGTCACTGATCAATTTCTGAATGCAATACCACATCTATTAGTCCCACAGTAGTCAAGTCCTATTTTTAAAATGTAATTTCCACACTAATGGATCATATGCTAAAACAAGCAGAAAGATTTACTATATAAGAGACTAATTTAAGAGAGATGTATAATAATATTCTTTATATAACAAGCTGCGTTTTCAAATTAAATAGATTTATAATGATCAAGTCTGGGAGGCACCAGGGGGTCCTCCACCTTAACTGTAACTGGTGCTTTCTTATGTCGGGATGAATACTCAATGAATACACTGTCCCATTGTGTACAGCCTGAATCTATATGGTTCTTGACACATTCTCTGGTCTAATTGTAACGTCAAAGGCAGGCCACAAAACAAATAACCAATCTCACAAGGCAGAAATAAGAGGCCAATAAAGACCATTGATCTAATTAAAAATCTAATCACTTTACACTTTCCTTTGTAGCCGCAAACTGGTAGGTTTATTTTTGTTGCTATGAATTTTGCAGTGCATCCTCTTCCCACAATTAAATGCCCTGCTTCAGGGACTAATAGGGAGCTATAGACAATAAACTAATATCTGACCCACGGGGTTTTACAGAAACAAAAACAGTCTTTCGGCAAAGGAAATGTCGGTCTGTCACTGCACTTGGACTTGATGGCATGACAGTTCCGATAAAGATGTAATACATCTCCAATATTCTAACGAAGCTTCAATAACTGATAGCCTGGGAGCAATAACATTGTCTAACATCACTCAGGGTCTGTATGTTCCAAATATCTGGTATATTTATCAGAGCATTGTTAAAATCCAGGCCAACTTCATTTCAAAAGTTCAGAGATTAACATTTCACAGTTTAAATCAGAATCTAAGAACTTCTATCCTAGGTCAGCCTGTATCCAATGCAACATCAATTTTTGTTCATGTATTTCCTCTAATTTATTAAACTATTCCTTCGAGGAGGGTTACCAAGAAGGACCCTCCATTATTTAGAAGGACAAGAGGGGATCTGATTGAGATGTATAAGATTATTAAAGGATTGGACACTCTGGAGGCAGGAAGCATGTTTCCGCTGATGGCTGAGTCCAGAACCAGAGGACACAGTTTAAAAATAAGGGGTAGGCCATTTAGAACAGAGTTGAGGAGAAACATCTTCACCCAGAGAATGGTGGATATATGGAATGCTCTGCCTCAGAGAGCAGTGGTGGCCAAGTCTTTGAATACTTTCAAGAAAAAGATGGACAGAGCTCTTAAAGATAGTGGAATCAAGGGTTATGGAGATAAGGCAGGAACAGGATACTGATTGTGGATGATCAGCCATGATCATATTGAATGGTGGTGCTGGCTCGAAAAGCCGAATGACCTACTCCTGCACCTATTGTCTATTGTCTATTATCAAGGAAAATTAGTCACTGAGCCATGTAAGGTGGTATTAGGGCAGGTGGCCAAAGGAAACAAGAGGAGCAGAAAGCCAGACGTGTTTGAGAGGGAGCTTACTCTTTAAGATCTATAGGCAACTGAAGATCAGCCAGCGGTGGTGGAGAAATTAATGTGGGAATCTCAAAAGACTAGAATTCGATGAGCATAGATAATTCAGAGCTTTGTAGGTCTGGAGGCTGTTCCACAGTTAGCGAGCAGAGAAGTCAAAGACTACAGCACTTCAAGAAGGCAACTCACCACCAGCTTATCCACTGCAATTAAGAATGGGCAATAATTGCTAGCCTAGGCAGCGGTGACCAAATCCCATGAATTAATCATAAGAAACACTTGTTGACCTAAGCTCAGGAAACGAGAATGTAGGAAGGGTTTGCTTTGACATGGGTAGAAACGCAAGGACTCACATGTTGGAGCAATGCGCAGGCCCCTTAACTGTCACCAGACAGACTGATGGAGTATACAGAATGGGAATTGGGCTGAAAGGATATTGGAGATTTTAAACTATCAAGCTGTATCTAATATGTCAAGTTCCCTAAGACATGTGTATGTTTCAATAAGGTTGCCTCTCATTCATCTAAATTCCAATGAGTATAATTCCCACTTCCTCAATTTCTCCTCACACACAGTTCCAATCTATCCAGGATCAACCTAAAGCACCATCACTGAACTGCTTCCAAAGCCAGTATATCTTTTCTTAGATATGGGCCCCAACTCTTCATAGTATTCCATGTATGATCTAACTAATTCCTTGTGTAGTTTTAATAAACCCACCCTACTTTTATAATTCATTCCCTTTGAAATAAAGGCCAACATTCTATTTTCCTCTCTGTATTACCTGCTGATCTTGTATGTGCTTTACCTATCTGCAATCATTCTCAATTTAAATAATATTCAGCTCCTCTATTCTTCCTGCCAATGTACATAACCCCACATGTTATTAAGGACTAATATAGTTGATATTAGAATTTAAGTCCATTCCACATTCCCACATGTTCTAGGTTCAATTGTGTCAATCTTTTTTGCAAGGTTTGTGAAGGTTTGTAGCTCAGGTTAAGGTTTAGGGTGTAGGTTTGCTTGCTGAGCTGTAGGTTTGATATCCAGATATTTCATTACCTGGCTAGGTAACATCATCAGTGGGGACCTCCAAATGAAGCGAAGTGAAACACTTACCACACTTTTAGAAGAGACCATTACACGCACCCCAACCACCATCAATCACATTACCAATGAAAACATCATGAAGCTAGTGGACCTGTGCCTCACCACCCACTTCACCTTCAACAACATAATCTACAAACAAACCAATGGCACACCCATGGGATCTCCGCTATCAGGATTCATAGCAGAAGCGGCAATGCAAAGACTAGAACAAACAGCCCTACCAACCATCAAACCAAAAATCTGGGTCCGCTACGTAGATGACACCTTTTTCGTCACAAAAGAGACATTTAACATCATCAACAACACCCTCACAGACATAAAGTTCACCAAGGAGGAAGAAACCAACAACAAACTCGCATTCCTGGACGTCACAGTTCGAAAGAAAGGACAACGGAGAACTACAAACCAGCATATACAGAACACTGACCAAATACTTAACTACACCAGCAACCATCCCAACACACACAAACGAAGCTGCATCAGAACACTATTCCAACAAGCCACCACACACTGCAGCACAGACGAGCTTCGGAAAACAGAGGAGAACCACCTATACAACGTATTCAAGAAGAACGGATACTCAAAAAATACAGTCCGCAGTTTCCTCAAGAACAAACCACGACAAGCAGACCAAACACAGCCAGAAACCCTAATGACCTTACCATACATCAAAGAAGTTTTCAGAAATGACAGCCAGACTACTAAGACCCCTCGGAATCCTAGTAGCACACACACCCACCAACACTCTCAAACGAAAACTAACAAATTTAAAAGACCCAGTACAACCCATGGTCAAAACCAACGTCATCTACAAAATTCCATGCAAGGACTGCCACAAACATTACGTAGGACAAACAGGAAGAAAGTTAGCCACCAGGATACACGAACACCAGCTAGCCACAAAAAGACACAACCCTCTCTCCCTCATAGCCCTACACACGGGGACAACACATCTATCCTGGGACAGGCTAAGCAAAGACATGCCAGAGAATTCCTAGAGGCCTGGCACTCCAACCACAACGCCATAAACAAACACATAGATCTGGATACCATCTATCAACCCCTCAGAAAATGAACAGGAAATAACATCACCACAAACCCAGGAACCCCATCCAGAACAAACATATAAATAGAAAGCATGAGACAACAGTTTCGCTTCACTTGGAGGTCGCCACTAATAATGTTACCTAGCCAGGTAATGAAACGTCTGGATATCAAACCTACAGCTCAGCGAGCAAACCTACACCCTGTGTCAATCTTCTCTGCATCCCTTCCAAATACACAATATTCTTTCTTAAAATGGGAAAACAAAGACTGTGCTTTCAGATAAATATGCTTTAAAACTGCCCAGAAAGATTTATATGTTACACATCTCGTTATCTGGAAGACTCTGCATTTTGATTGGTATTTTTTTAATTAACCTTCGAAAATTTGCTGATGGTATTTGCAACCACTTCAATAAAGCCTCAAAACCTCTCTCCTGCTTAGCTTCTACTCTGATTACTAGGTAAGAATATAATTTGTAGGGAGAGTACAAGAGTACATGGACAGGCCAATCTAGAACATCATGGATGGAATATAATGTGAATGAATGTCAAAATTTTCACTTTAACAGAGGAAAACAAGAAAAGCTTAATGGTGGAATGTTTGACAATGCTCGCGTTGAAAGGTACTTTGGTGTCCTTGTCCACGAAACACTGAAAGTGACCTTGCAAGTGCAGCAAGCAACTTGGAAGGTAAATGGTGTGTTTGGCTTTCGTCACAATTTGGGTACAGGAGAAAAGATGCTTTGTTACAGCTATACAAAGCCTTGGTGAGACCTCATGTGAAGTATTACATATAGTTGTGGTCTCCTTAATGAAAGAGTGATATAATTGTTATATGGAATTTCACCAGATTAATCCCTCAGATGATGAAATTGTCCTTTGAAGGAGATTGGATCTTTATTCCACCAAAGTTTTTAAATTTAACTCCATTCACTCTCTCTCTAAATGCAATCCCTTTCATGAGTGGGGGATATCACCAATGTAAACAAGGAAGGAAAAACTTCTTGACTGCACTATGTACCACTGCATCTTACCAATGCAGCCACTATTGACTCTGACTTCTCCAGCATCTGCTGTCATCACTATCTCCTAAACTTGGCAGATGGAATATAATGTGGGAAAATGTGAAGTAATGTAATTTGCATTTGCCTTTTTCAGGCCAACTCAATTTGCGCCAACCAGAAAATCTCTTGCTTTATTTCTTAAAATTCTAATAAATGTTAAGAAGTGTACCTGTGTAGAGATCGTATTATTGAATGCCTTGTCTATGTATACTCTGTCAAACCTTGTAACAATTTTAAGTTTCAATGAGCTAACCCCTAATTCTTTGAAACTCTGTGGAATAAAGACCTGATGAAGGACTATGCCCTAAACATCAAGTCTCCTGCTCCTCAGATATTTCCTGACCTGCAGTGCTTTTTCCACCGCAACACTTTATCAAGTCAGCCAAGTTTATCCTACTTATTTCTATACCCCTACGTAGACTCTGTTTTATCGTTACCACTTGCCTTCTACTTTTGTGCTATCTCCAAACTTGTCTATAAATTTCACTTACTTATCCAAGTCATTAATATATATTAATATTGTAACTAATTATGGGCCCAGCTCTGATTCCTGTGGCAGTCCACTCGTTACAGGTTGCCAGCCTGAAAATGGCCTTTATCTCAACTCTCTGTTTTCTATTTGATAGCCAATCTCCTTTCCATCCTAATATATTACCTCTGACATAATGGATTCTTAACTTATTAAATAGTTTAAGGTGTGGTACTTTATCAAATACTTACTGTAAATCCAAATAGCTGACATCCACTGCTTTCCCTTTGTCTATCTTGTTATCTGCTCAAAGAATTTTAAGAGGCTTAATCTGGTGTGATTTCCCTTTCATAAAGCCATGCTGACTCTGCTTGATCATATTATGGGTTTTTAAATATTCTGCTATTACATAATTTGTAAGAGGCTCCAACATTTTCCAATAACTTATCCCTTCCTAGAATCCTTCTTTCTCACTGGTTGTCACTCACACCTTTATTGTGAGCCATGAATTTTTTTTAAAAATGTTTGCTATTGTTCTTTGCTGCTAAATCTTTTCTCTGTCCACTCTAGTCAGCTCTTCCTCATTCCTTCATATTTAACTTTATTTAAGTTTAGCACAATTATTTCCAACCAGTTTCTCCATCTCAAACTTAATGCAATTTGATTGTAAGATTCTCTCGAGTTCCAGGGTCAGTGACCCTACCTCCCAGCAAGTATAACGTGGATTCAAGTCCCACTTGCTCTAGAGGTGTATTATTGTATTTCTGAATGAGCTGCTTTTGATGCTGAACGATCTTGGCAGGGTGTATTGGAAAAGGATGCCCCCACCAATGGAAGAATCCAGATCACTGATTCCAGGTAGTTTGCTGATTTAGGAAAGATGTAAGGAGATCTTTTTTCTCAGAGAGATTCATGAGTCTTTGAAACTCTGTTACCAAAAGGTGGTGAAGCACAGTCCTTGAATATTATGAAGGCAGAGGTAGATAGGTTCTGGATAAGCATCAGACTTTGGGGTGAATTCGGAATAATCAGATCAGCCATGAGCTCAGTAAATGGCTGAGCAGGCTCCAAAGATCATATAACCTCCTTCTGTCCCTTATTCTAATGTGTGCATTTTGAACTACCCACTATATTCATGAAAACTTTGAAATTCAACCATGACAAAATAAAGAAATATGTACATTATAAACCACACTGGTTGTGATTCTGAAGGACAAGTCTGCAGATCCTTTCTGTTGTCACAAAAGATTAAGCAGAAGTAAGCAAAGCTACCTTAAAAAGGAAGACCAGGCAATAAAAAACATTCCACCATCAAGCTAGAGGAGTATCATCATCACATTAAACCTGGTGAGCTGTAGATTCCACAAATTTGGTGGAGGGAGATATTATCTGCAAAACCATTTCTCACTTCTTTGAGGATAGTAGAAATTAAACTGACATTGAAGCATCACATAATATCATTTATTTGAATTCACAGAAAAATGATTCTTGAGAATTTTCCACTTGGAAGATGTCATTGAAAAAAGGATCATATGTGAGAAAACTAGGGATTATTATTAAACGTCTGAAAAAGAAAGCATTCTTCTAAGAGATTTAATATCACGAGCCATAATTGAGTAAAAGGTGCAGCAAATGTTTACAGGAGGTTTTTGCCATCTTACAAGCATCCTGCACTGTTCAGCTAATGTAGATTTAAACCTACGATTTCAATAAGCAACTAGTGGGAATACTTTTATGAGGGGAGTGAGTAGGGCCCTATTGAGTCCAAGATAGCTTCATCATAACATCCTTTTGTGGAATCAAAACAATCCCTGTGGAATGCTCCTAAGCCAGCCAGCTAAGCAATACTTCAAAATGTTAGTCTTAATGGACTGGCCAGCTGTGGCTCACCAATACCACCAGCATATATACCAATGCACAATATATCAGGATACAATTTTCGTGTATACACTCTTTAACTATGCTTGTGCATGCAATAAGCCCCCTCGGTCAATATTCCAGATTGCACAATAGTAATAAAATAAATTCCAAAGTTACATGACAGGTGCAAGCTGCTTTTTGCATGCTATTATTCCTAAATTTGAGATCCAATTCTGCTGCTATAATTTTGACAAAACATCAATACAAACTGTGCAGAAACAGCAGAACAGTTTTTACCTTTACTTCAGTGTATCGGACTAAATTAGAGCAAGAAAGGGAGAAGTTTTAAAGGAAATTCCAGCTGGAGTCGTTGAATTCACAGGCTATTGAATGGGCTGAAATCCAAAATTATTCAAATACTTACTTTTACTGATTATAAGTTTAAACATCTGGTGACTGTGTTAATTTATACCTATTCTCAAGAAGCTTCTTACAGGTTAGGCACTTAGCTATACACCATGCATTTTACTTGTCGTATCAACTAAATGAAAAACAGACAATAGAGTTAAATAGGCACATTGATTAAAATGAATATAAATTACATTCCTTTTTGCAAAATAAGCCATTGGTAAATTGAATTCAGACTTCTTACTGTTTAATTGTTAATAATTTTAATTGCTTTAATTTTAAATTTGATGGAACAATTGTTTCATTTTATTTCTGAAAACAAGTTCAGGTGAATGATGTGTGATTTCAATATGCAATGCTACCTTGAGTTTGCTTCAGTTACGTGTTGTTTTGTATTGTTTGCTTCACTTAAATCTCTTAAGCAGATCCAAAGCTTGATGATAATCACAGCTTGTCTTTAAATAAAGACAAATTTAATGAGTTTGATAGCATCACTTGCATTTACAGATTCAAAATAAGCAAGGAACCCTGTGCCCTATCTTGTTGCAACATGGAAATAAAACTAAGCCTGAAAATGGAAACTTATATATTATTCATTTTCAATTTCATACTTTTGTTCTACCTACATTCTGGTCATAACCCTGTGAAAATGTGATTCTCTGTTTTGCAGTAACTAGTTGCTGAATATCTGAATGTGATTAATTTTAAAAAAAATATCCAAGCCTAATCTCAGCAGAGATCTGCATTATCCAGCTATTTAGTTCATTATTGTTAAAGTAAAATGTGCCACAATTTTCCTGATTAAACCTGTTAATTGTTTTTGTTTCCCATAACTACAAATAATGTTAGAAACAGTGGGTTGATTTTTAATTATTAATAATTATCAATAATACTGTGATATTTATTGTAGCAAAATATTATTCAGATTTTTTTCAACAAATTTGTGTTACGACACGCTGATGAATCCTTCTGTTAATTAAACCAAGCACCCAGAAAAGCTCTCCTAGCCTCGTGATTTTTTTTTAAAGTTTATTACCAGTTTTGCTTCTCTTAATCGTTCAAAGAGCTCTGCCAACTGTACCATGTGATCTTACCAGGACTTACTAAAGATCACTACATCATCCAGATAGACTGCTCAGTTTGTTAACCTAGCCACACTGCTGAAGGGCATAAATTGTTGTTTTGTGTATTATAGGAGGGAATACTTATAGAACTCAAACCAAGTGCTTCTCTCCACTGGTTTAATAGAAGTACAAACACATGTATTTTAACTGGGTTACTGCCTCCAATAACATCAACAACATTAACTTCTACCCTGGAAAATTGTTCACCTACTCAAGTCTTCAAGTCACCACAGTCTTATCAGACCATGGGGCTGCTCTACCATTAGAGTGATAACTGGTGGTGGTTTAACATAAGGATCACTCTGCCTCAGGAAAGGAGAGAGGTTGAGAAGGGCAATTTTTCATGGCAACCTCAGCCAGTTCAGGAATTGAACGCACAGTGTCACTTTGCATCTGCAAACCAGCCAACTGAATTAAACCAACCTCATGCCTAAGTAGGAGAGAGTTAAAGATAAGAGAGAATTAAAGATGCAGGGGCTGAAACTCTGAGCCCACTTGCAAATTTGAGTTGTATGGTGTTAAAGAGATGAAGCCAAATTGTATAGTCAACTGGAACCAAAAGAATCATGCCATCAAATCTGTACAAACTCTGGGAGAGTTGAACTTTTGATTATGCCAATTATGAGGGGAAAGTGAGGACTGCAGATGCTGGAGATCAGAAATGAAAATGTGTTGCTGGAAAAGCGCAGCAGGTCAGGCAGCATCCAAGGAGCAGGAGAATCGATGTTTCGGGCATGAGCCCTTCTTCAGCAATGAGGAAAGTGTGCCAAGCAGGCTAAGATAAAAGGTAGGGAGGAGGGACTTGGGGGAGGGGCATTGGAAATGCGATAGGTGGAAGGAGGTCAAGGTGAGGGTGATAGGCCGG
>NC_057710.1:106164559-106181899 GCF_004010195.1 Chiloscyllium plagiosum
GAGTGGGAGGGGGAGTTGAAGTGTTGAGCCACGGGGTGGTTGGGTTAATTGGTCCGGGTGTCCCAGAGGTGTTCTCTGAAGCGTTCCGCAAGTAGGCGGCCTGTCTCCCCAATATAGAGGAGGCCACATCGGGTGCAGCAGATGCAGTAAGTGACGTGTGTGGAGATGCAGGTGAATTTGTGGCAGATATGGAAGTATCCCTTGGGGCCTTGGAGGGAAGTAAGGGGGCAGGTGTGGGCGCAAGTTCTGAAGAAGGGCTCATGCCCGAAACGTCAATTCTCCTGCTCCTTGGATGCTGCCTGACCTGCTGCGCTTTTCCAGCAACACATTTTCAGCTATGCCAATTATGAACATAGTATCAAAGAAAAAGGCTCAAGGGGAAAAACCTCTTGAGTGAGGAATTCCATCAGCCTTCTACACACCGACCTGGACATCAGGAGAAGTCTACCGTGCAGGACATTGAATTTACATATGTGAAACCAATTGGGAGATCCTAGCTAAAGTCATTGGCTGGAAGACTCCAGAATTCTACCATATTATAATCTCAATTTGTCTTCCTTCACAGGATGCATATACACTTCTTTGTTTGCATTTCTCGTTGATTTCATCAGTGAGCTATGGAGTAGGGATCATTGACATCCACCCTTCTTCAACTAAACTTGTGAAGTGGACTAAAAAGTTAAAAACTGAAAATGTGTTGCTGGAAAAGCGCAGCAGGTCAGGCAGCATCCAAGGAACAGGAGAATCGACGCTGAAGAAGGGCTTATGCCCGAAAGGTCGATTCTCCTGTTCCTTGGATGCTGCCTGACCTGCTGCGCTTTTCCAGCAACACATTTTCAGCTCTGATCTCCAGCATCTGCAGCCCTCACTTTCTCATAAAAAGTTAAAAACCTTTGTTTCTGGTCCATCTTTGTCTTTTTCTATGACTACCTTAAATCTTCTTCTATCTTAAATGGTAGAAGATAGACAATTGCTGAATCTAAACTGAGACTTGCTTTAATTAACGTCATGGTTTAATGCATGATAACAATGTGTACAGTTTACATTATTAGATAAGCATAATTATAAGGATCCTTCAACACTCTGGAGTTCCCTTAGCCTCTTTCTCTTGCTTTAGGACCCCATCTAACTCTAAGCAAATGATTGGTTATCCACTTGTGAAGTGCCTTGAAATACTTTTCGACATTAAAGAAATACTATTAATGTAAACTATAAGCTGTGACAATAGGCAGTGACTTATTCATGGAGTCAGCAACTTTCCAACTTTCTACATTCTACAGTTATAACTTTTTAAATTGCCCATACAGTTTCTGTAAAATATATTGACAGAAAACTTCTTTAGCATTAACCAGCTGGGAAGAAATGTTACTGTCAATTCAGAAAGAAAAGAAACAGAAATGTATATTTAAGTAATGCAGATTAATTATTACAAAAATCTTTTTTTTGAAATCAGATCAGTTAGTTTAGCAAATACATATAAAAATAAGGGAAAAGTTTATATTTAACCAGAATTGTAATGTTTGAAAGGTATTGACTTAAATCTCATGTGATTGATGTATTTTGGTACAGGAAGTGTTATTTTAAGTGTAGTCATCAATTTCAGGGTGATCTTTGAGCTGAAGGCTGAAATATTGATAGCATCTCACCAGTTCCTTAAGTGAATTGTATGTACCTTGTCCTTGGCACAGAACTTTTAGTCAATGATAAGCTGAATGAGAGACAAAAATTGGTTTGAACTCAATATCAGCATCAATTGGCATAGTCTAGCGCATGAAGAGCAGATCGCTAATTGGAATCTCAAATAGGAACAGCACTGAAAACATAAGGAAAATATTTTTCAAAAAAGAGATGAAGGTTAAATTATATAAACATTATTAAAATGTGACAGTATAAATACGTTTGAAAACATGCCGTATTAGTAAGTGTCCCTGTCTACACAGTGATGCTTAACAAACTGACATTGAATTCTGTTTAATAGTCATTGCCTGCAAGTTTATCTGAGATAAAAATTATGACTGGAATATTGCAATCAGCCACAAATAATCCTTGTCATTTACAGAAGAAAATTTCAACATGGCTCATTAGGTGGCAAACTTAACCGATGATGCTGAGTGCTGATCTTACACCCAGTCCAGTTTTAATTTTTGTCTTCAAAAGACAGCAAAAACAGAGACGGGGTATTGAACCACCTAATCCTAGTCAGTTTGCTGACTGCCAAGATGGGTTAGAAGAGCTTTAGAGTTTAGAAGAATGAGGGGGATCTTATAGAAACATATAAAATCATGAAGGGAATAGATGAGATAGAAGTAGAGAGGATGCTTCCATTGGCGGGTGAAACCAGGACGAGAGGGCATTGCCTCAAAATTGGAGCGGGGCGGGAGGCAGATTTAGGATTGAATTGAGGAGGAACATCCTCACCCAGAGGTTTGGGAATTTGTGGAATTCCCTGCCCAGTGAAGTAGTTGAGGTTTCCTCATTAAATATTTTTAAAGCTAATATAGATAATTTTTTGAAGAGTAAAGGAATTAAGGGTTATGGTGAAAGGGTGGACACGTGGTGCTGAGGCCACGCAAAGATCAGCCATGATCTTGTTGAGTGGTGGAGCAAGCTCGAAGGGCCTGGATGGCCTACTCCTGCTCCTAGTTCACATGTTCTTAAGCTGAAAGTGTGTTGCTGGAAAAGTGCAGCAGGTCAGGCAGCATCCAAGGAGCAGGAGAATCGACGTTTCAAGCATGAGCCCTTCTTCAGGAATGATTCACATTTTCAGCTCTGATCTCCAGCATCTGCAGTCCTCACTTTCTCCACATGTTCTTAAGGTCTTACAATCAATGGTCTCCCAGTCTGATTTGATTTTCATCAGTAAGTTCGGTTTAAATTGTTTTCAGAGGGAAGCACACTACTGTATGTCAAGTTTTTCCAGTGCTGTAGGATCCTTTGTGAAATTAGGCTGAGCATGGTTACCTCAGCATTGTTTTGGATCAGGTTCCAGCATGATCCCTAGTTATCCGGAAAGGGATAGGTAAAGATTTAGAGTTTGGGTGGGGAAAGTAATGGAGGGAATATAGGTCCTTTACGAACATAAGACAGAGAGAGGAGTCTTTGGGACTCAGAGTGGAGGTGCAGTTAGCCGTGATCACAACAAAGGGGAGGTCAACATGCAAAGAGTAGGGTCAGAGACAAACAGCTAGATTGAGAGAGGCCACTGACGCTGAAGTGTGGAAAACAAGTGGAAAGTGAGGATAGGATTCACAGATCCTTTCAGGAGTAGCATTCAACACACCTACTCCCCCCGTCTCTCAAGCAATGCTGAGGGAAATACCTTTTTCATGAGCTGCCACTTCTTGCTGCCCTTCCGGCGAACCCTGCGAAATCATTACGATCGGTGGAAGCTGTTTTTTTTAATGACTCGGTGCGTAGGCAAACCTAAACGAAAGGAGGACTTCCACTCGAAGGTGGGAAGATTTCATTTCACACAATATCATTCCTCTCAGATTCCTGAATATACATATGCAGATAAAATGTAAAGCTTTCTGAGCTGGTGGGCAGGAACACCGCCATCACCGCAAACTCCAATGGGATCTTCCAGGCTTCAACTTCCGGACAGGCAGACTCTCAGGAGCATTATTCAGCCTCTACCTATCTCCACCCCCACCCCGATCAGTAGCTCATCATAATAAGGGGAATTTGGTAGTTTTTCACCAATTGCTTGCATGGAACAAAGACACAGCCATAAAAGAAGGCTGAAAGATGAAAACTTTCAGGTATTTCGGGCACACGTTTCAGATAATGCATCATTGATTTTGACAACACTGAGCTATTTTGAACACTAAACCACCTCATACCACATTCTTCTTACCACATACACAATCACTGACATCTCTATCTGTATCTATCCATGCAGGTATAGGGTACATGTATAACTGTTAATGGCTTCTACCGCTGATGGGGAAGAATGCACAATTTATTCAAGCATGCCCAGAGATGGATAGACAGGTGGTTGCCTGAGATAAAGAAGCCTGCTGGAGTAGGCTGAAAATCTGGCAGGAAAGCCAGAGAAATGTGTCTGTGGGTGAGGGGGGGGAGGGAGGAATTGGATATTGACAGTCATTGAATGAGAAAATATCTGTGACAATTTGTTAGCTACTACAGGATGAAGAAACAGCCAAGGTCTCTGACAGTTGGATGATAGATGAAGATATCTCAAGGAGATATCTGTACACTGACTGGTGTCTCTCAGTCCCCTCTCTCTCTCTCAGAGAGATGTCTGTGCACTGACTGGTGTCTCTCAGTTCCCCCTCTTGCTCAGGGAGATATCTGTACACTGACTGGTGTCTCTCAGTCCCCTCTCTCTATCTCAGGGAGATATCTGTACAGATACAGTACAGATAATAAACATCTTGACTAGACCATTAATGAGCGGACAGAGATATATAAGCAAACAGAAAACATCTTGCAGAGATACTGGGGATCATGCATGATTAAAGTAAATGGAAGAGGAGTCTTCCCAAGGTCTAGCCAAAGATGAGGCTCTGGCAAATGAGCATGTAGCTGCCTCATTGGAGAGGGAGCTAGGTCGTGTAGAATCAACTGCATATGCAGAGGAATGTTCATTTATCATTTGATCCAGAGATGGTATCATTCACTGGCTAGGAAGGGGGTAGGCAAGGGTAACATTGATCTCACTCCAAGTGCCCATCTTCTCAGGAGTGAGGTAGGTGCCATTGCACAATGGAGACAGGAAGGGCAACAAACATAGTCTCAGGCATTGGTATTTCAGGATACTGGAGAGTGTCACTGCACCACCTCCCTGCTAGCTCCACTGAACCAGGTAAAGGAGGTTTCACCAGATCCTATGTAGACCTCTCAATGTTTCAGACCACCAGAAGAAGCCTACCGAATTCATCTGAGAATGTTGGCACAGGCAATCTCAGATGAAGTGGTATTAAGTTATGGAAAAGAAAGATTATACATTGAAGCAACTTGGATAACCAGATGGCAAACATCTGTACATTCTGACACTTGACATAAATATATCACAGTACAACTGACTGATGCTCTCCTTCAGTCTGTTCAGGCTGTTTATGTTTTCCTTGTCCATCACCTTAAGAGTTGCTGACCACTATACACACTCACATGTGCATCATCTGGAGCAGTGCAGAGTGAACATAAAAACTCAGACAGGAGTAGGTAATTCAGCCCATCAATCCTGCTGCACCAATTAACATGATCAAAGCTGATCCCATCTTCAATGCAGCCAGGTAGTATAGTAAGAGATGTCTGCGAAGGCATTACTGCTCCTGAAGAGGAGTGAAACTGAGTGCTGGAGATTAGTTCACATGATGAGGAACACCCATGCATCCACTGGAACCATCACTGAACACCGGCTACTAACTGCAATGTAGCTGATTCTTAACTGCCTCTCAGGCAATTAATGCTAACTAAGCCAGTGATGCCTACATCCTGATTTAGAGATATTAAAAATCCTCCATGAGCTACGATGGGTTTTCCTCTTCCTCATTCTGGCTTGTACAAGATCTTTGTAGCCTTGGTGTTTAGATTCCTTTGCAGACACATGGCAGTTAGCTCAAACTGACTGAGGCCTTCATTTAGCAATACAGCATAACAACATTGCAAATTCAGGAAGGCATGACTGGTCAAAAAATTAAGATTGCATCACATTAAAGTGCCACAGTTAAAAGATTTGAAAAGCAGGGCAGAGGTGATAATGTGTATCTTGTGCCATATGTGTCTTCAAATGAGATAGCTTTGTGAGACACAGAAATGCTGAGTTAGTGAGGACGTGATTTCAGTCAGGAGCATCAATTTTCAACCTCTTATCATGGCATCTAGTTTTGTTATATAGCAACTCAGAGGATGCAATAATGAGTCTAAAATGCAAGCAAAAGCCAAAAATATTATTTACATGCAGCCACAAGGAAGTGGATAATCTGTTTGCTGTTCAACTTTGTTTTCTTTCCTCTTAACATAGTCAAAAATGTCCTGCAGCAGAGAGCAAATGCCTTTACCTCTCATCCACTGGAGATTTCAGAGACATTGAAATTAAATAGCTGGAGGGAAACATGCCCATTCTGCATTTTAAACTATAATTATCTCAAGGCCAGCAGCGTAGTCAGTGCACTAAAGCAGTTGAGGCTAGTGGGCTTTGCAATCCAATTTAAAAAAAAAATTGTTAGCAGAAATAACCAGCTCAAATCAACATCTCCAACTAGAATGGCACAAGGTCAAAGTACTGTGAAGCATGAATTGTCGTTACCTTTCAATACAGAACTGTCACAATTTAAAAAACTCAAAACAGCAGTATTTAGAGAGTGTGCGCTGCAGCCAAGTAGCTGAGAGTGGTGGTGGAACATAGCTTTTATGGTGGAGTGAAGATTGATACTTTGGGGTATCTGTTCATTAATACGTATTCCTTTTGTGATTCTATGGGCATATTTGTGTCAGGCTGTTGCTTGTCTCACAATTTTGGGACTAAGTCCCAGATGTCAGAAGAGAAACCTTTACGGTTTGACAAGGCTTAGTTAACCATTGTCATTTTTGACACTTCAGTCAAAGGCAGGCAATCTTTCAAATTTCAATCTTTTTGTGAGACCTTTTACCTGTTTGATGTGAGTGAATAGCTTCCTGGTTAGAACAAAGAACAAAGAAAATTTACAGCCAGAAACAGGCCCTTCGCCCCCACTAAGCCAGAGCTGATCCAAATCTGTGTCTAAACCTGTCGCCCAATTCCTAAGCATCTATATCCCTCTGCTCCCCACCTACTCATGCATCTATCCAAACACATCTTAAATGAATCTACCGTGCCTGCCTCTACCACCTCTGCCGACAACGCATTCCAAACGCCCACCACCCTCTGTGTGAAGTACTTGCCGTGTGTATCCCCCTTAAACCTTCCACCTCTTACCTTGAAAGCATGACCTCTCGTTATTGAATCCTTCAACCTGGGAAAAAGTTTGTCTCTATCCACCCTGTCTATACCCTTCATGATTTTGTAAACCTCAATTGGGTCCCCCCTCAATCTCATTTTTTTCAAAATGAAAATAAACCTAACCTACTCAGCCTTTCTTCATAGCTAGCACCTTCCATACCAGTGTCTATACCCTTCATGATTTTGTAAACCTCAATCGGGTCCCCCCTCAATCTCATTTTTTCAAAATGAAAATAAACCTAACCTACTCAGCCTTTCTTCATAGCTAGCACCTTCCATACCAGGCAACATCCTCGTAAACCTTCTCTGCACCCTCTCCAAAGCGTCCGCATCCTTTTGGTAATATGGCGACCAGAACTGTACACAATATTCTAAATGCGGCAGAACCAAAGTCTTTTACAATTTTAACATGACTTGCCAGCTCTTATACTCAATACCCCATCCAATGAAGGCAAGCATACTATATGCCTTCTTGACCACTCTATCCACCTGTGCAGCAACTTTCAGGATAAAATGGACCTGTACTCCCAGATCTCTCTGTCCATCAACTTTTCCTAACGTTCTTCCGTTCAATTTTAGAGACAACCACATTTTTTGAGTCCAAAGGCACATTTAGGCCAGACTGGATAAGGATGGCTGATTTTCTTCTATATGGACATTGGTGAACCAGACGGTATTTTACAACAATCATTAATAGCTTCACGGGCAACATTAGACTTTTAATTACAGACCTTTTTCAAAATTCAATTTTCACTATATGCTGTGATTTGAACCTTGGTTCTACAGGCATGACTAACCCACATCCTACCACTTCATGGTGGCTGGAGGTTGTGTGAGCCAGCAGGGGTCAGAATTCTGCAGGAAAAGGATATTGGACCACACATCTTTCACAGGTCTCATTACATTTGTAAACTTCCATGCCATAACCATTTTGACCACTTCATCAATGAGTACTGTTGAAGTTACACGGAGAAAATAACCCCCGACAGATGCATGGTGCCAGGGATTTTGCAGCTGTCACTCACAGATATGTGGTGCTTCCAAACCGCCTTCCAGTTCTTTTTCAGTCATTTAGGTATCAGGAGTGCAATTGTATGCATGTGTGATGGGACCTGGTCCCTGACAGATTGATGGCAGAAAAACTAAGTGGATGGGTTAATGTCTGTCATACTATTCATCATTAATACACTGAGGTGTGCCAGCTAACTAGATCACTGCAGAATATCTTGACCAAGTTGCGATGGCAAGGCAATACATCTCCTTGGTTATATCTTGAGAAGCCACTTCCATGTTAAGTACTTCAGTGCAGTATACTGCAAATAGGGAACAACAATGATAATTTGTTCCTGTGGAAAACCTGTGATAGGCCATCTACAGGGTGAGCATTCAGCTAGACAACATTGGAAAATTCCCATTCACAAAACAAGTCAGTGGCATCTCTTGCAAAGCATGAGAGCAGCACCATTGTAATTCTTACCTCTCAAATTGGCCTTTCTGAAGACCAGCTTCTTACTTTTGTCCAACATAGGTTGGGCTTTCTTCTGCACTTCTGGCATCATCTGCCATGACTCCCATTATAGCGTGTTACAACCCTGACACCAAAAATTGGAAATTTGGGCCAGTTTTTTCATGGACATAGAGCTGAGAATTGTCCTTATGTTACAAACACAATTGAGTGAAAATTACAATTGGGGTCCTACATCTGGGATCAGAATCTGACGCTATTTGTGGTTTGCATTGCATTAGTCTGCATAATGGATCCCACAGTCATATAAAACAAAGAAGTGAGATTGCTTGAAATCCAAAACAAAAGCAGAAATTTCTAGGGAAACACAGCAGGTCAGGCAAGGTCTGTGGAGAGAGAACCAGATTTAACCTTTCCAGTTCAGTGACCCTTCTTCAGAACTGAAGCCTAAATATTGCAAGAGATGAGATTATCTTCCCTCGCAAAGTCTGCTCATTCTACTTAATTACCTGTGCCCCTTGTGCACTTTCCAAGGCTAGAGATAATGACATAAATATGAAGGTTTAGTAAACCCAATTAGCAAAAGTTTGGACATTATTCTTTTTTAACATTGCTGATTATCTTGGGTGCACAGGAGCCTAACAATGGAAGCTTGAGTAAAATATAGTGGCAACCCAGTGTTTGTTGGGAAGATTGTCAATTAGTAAAAGTCAATAGGGAAGAGATCTATCCAAACAAATAAATATTCATGGGGTTCAGACAAAAACATACTGCATGGCAAGACCTCTCTTCCAACAATTAACAATTATACAATGCAGGCAAAAATTTAGCCAACACACATAAGTTCAGCACATCATTAACTCATAAAGTGGTAATAATATAATCTTAGCAGCAAATGAATTCTAGCGAAAGTCAAGTTAATATATCTTATTTGATTTGATATGATTTGCTTTATCATTGTCACACGTACCAAGATACAATGAAAAGTATTGTTTTGCATGCTATCCAGACAAATCATACCTAAGTAAGTACATCAGGGTAATAGAACAGAATGCAGAATAAATCGTTACAGGTACAGAGAAGGTGCAGAGAAAGATCAAATCTAATATATGAGAGGTCTATTCATACGTCTGATAACAATGGGGAAGGAGCTGTCCTTGAATCTGTTGGTATGTGTTTTCAAACCTTTGTATCTTCTGCGTGATGAAAGAGGTGGGAGGAGACTTTGATCATACTGGTGGCTTTCCCAAAATAGCGAGTATAGACGGAGACGATGGAAGGAAAGCTGGTTTTCATGATGGACTGGGATAAGTTCCCAAATCTCTGTCATTTTTTGTGGTTGGACAGAGCGGTTACCTTATCAATCTGTGATACATCCGGATAGGATGCTTTCCATGGTGCATCTATAAAAATTGCTAAGAGTCATTGCAGACATATCAAATTACCTTCACCTTCTGAGGAAGTAATGGTGTTGGTGTGCTTTCTTGACTGTACCATCAATGTGGATGGACCAGGCTAAATTGTTAGTGATATTTACTCCTTGGAACTTGAAGCTCTTGACTACCTCCATCTCAGCACCATTGATACATGTCCTCCCCTCCACTTCCTGAAGTCAATGGCCAGCTCTTTCATTTTGCTGACATTGAGGGAGAGATTGTGGTCTTTATGCCTTGGCAGGAAGCTTTCTGTCTCTTTCCTGTATTATATCTTGTCATTGTTTGAAATCACTCATATTTGGAAATGAGTTGGGCTGAATTTGGCCACACAGTTGTGACTGTGTAAGGAGTATACTAAGGGGCTGAGTACACAGTCTTGCAGGGAACCGATGTTGAGGATTATTATGGAGGAGATGCTGTCGCCGGTCCTTACTGATTGAGGTCTGCGGGTCAGATCACAGACAGGGCAGCAGATTCATAGGTCTCATAGCCTGGAGATGAATTTCATTGGATTTACGATGTTGAAGGTGAACTTACAGTCAATAAATAGGAGTCTATTGTAGGTGACCTTGTTATCTAGATGTTCCAGGGATGAGTGTAGGGCCAGGGAGATGGTATCTGCTGTTAAGTTATTGTGATGTAGATGCATTATAGCGGATAAAGTCTGGAGTTGATGTGTGCCGTTACTAATTTCTCGAAACACTTCATGGACATCAGAGGCCATGGGCATCAGAGCCACTATTAAGTGGTCATTAAGACACGCTGCCTGATTTTTCTTTGGCATTGGGTGATGGTGGTCATCTTGAAGCTGGTGGGAACCTCACATCATAGTAAGGAGAGGTTAAAGCTGTCTGCAAATACTCCCACCAGCTGATCCATGCAGGACCTGAGTGCATGGCCAGGGAATCCAGGACAGTCACTTTCCATGGGTTTACCTTCAAGAAGGTTGATCTGCTATCTGTGGTGGTGACTGTAGGTACAGGTGCACCCAAGACTGTCGGAACAGGTAACATCATTTCACTGATCTTCTGTTCGAAACAAGCGTAGAATGCATTGAGTTCATCATGGAGGAATGCATTGTCAGCGATTCGCTTGGTAATCTGTTATATCGTGCAGACCTTCCTTCTGTCAACATGTGTTTGTGTGGTTAGTCTGGATTTCTAGTTTGGTAATGTTTCTCTGCATCCCTGATGGCTTTGGAAAATCGTATCTAGACTTCCTGTATAGGTCAGGGTCACCTGCTTGAATGCCTCAGACCTGAGCTTCCATAGTGAATGGATCTCCCAGTTCCTCCATGGTTTCCGGTTAGGGAACATTTGGGTTAATTTCTTTGGTAAGCAGTCCCTCTACACACTTACTGATGACGTCTGTGATGGTAGTGGCATACTCAATTAGGTTGGCCGCTGAGTCCTTGATTATGGACCAGTCCACCGACTCCAAGCAGTCATATAGGAACTTGCCCGTTACCTCAGACCAGCAACGTATGACTTTCTGTATCGGATTCTCACTCTTCAGTTTCTGCTTGTAAGCTGGGAGAAGGAGCACAGCTGTATGGCCTGATTTACAATAACTATGGGCAGGGATAGGAGAGGTGAGCAGTTTTGATTTGTAGCGAAGGTCAAGGGTGGGGACAAGAGATGCGTTGACGGTATTTTGGTTGCACCCTCTTGACACTGGCCTAGTTGAAGCCAGCGGCAACAATGAATAAGACCTCAGGGTGTACTCTCTCAAGGCTATTTGTGACACTGTATATCTTATCAAGTACGCTCTTCACTTCCTCAAGGAGTGGGATGTAATCTGCTGTCAGGATAGCAAAAGTAAGAAACAAGTGGTTCCTTGTGTGGGAATGGTCAGAGCTTTCTTATTACATTGTATATTTTATACAATTTACAGCTTTAGAATACTCATTACTAATATTGTACCCAAAGTCATCTCTGTATAACCTAAGTTTCTATGCCTGTCTTACATCAGTTGCACATCTTTATTTAAATAATGTTTGGCTGCAGACTCCAGCACGTGGAAGAAATTCATCATAATTCTGCTGGTATCACAACTAATTTAATTGGAACAGTAAGATTTATAATTCTCGTAAACACCCTTCATTTAGGGCGGCACGGTGGCACAGTGGTTAGCACTGCTGCCTCACAGCTCCAGAGACCATCATAATTCTGCTGGTATCACAACTAATTTAATTGGAACAGTAAGATTTATAATTCTCGTAAACACCCTTCAATTAACATGTCTCCAATGGTGATGGTCTGCAGTGTGCCTCGTACCAAGTATGCAGAAGAGAAACGATTTTTATCTTTATGAAATGATATCCTGATTTGAATGCATCTGATATTGGATGCTGATTTCGGTCCGCTGCGCCCTTTAATTTTATTCTGAAATTCCCGCCATACTGTCACTGGTATATAAAAATATATACTTTAAGTTATTAACTATACATAATCACCATCCAAATGAAATTTAACACCACTAAATAAGTGAAAGCAAAGATTCAAATATGCAACAAATAAGCCGATCCTCTTTATAAAAATTGGATTATATAATTTACTTGCATCACAAACTCTCATTTATATGAATTTCTAAGGACTATGGACATCAGTGTCCCATTAAAGACAGGTCTCTGTTCTGTCCCCTCATTCCACAGCCCCAATGCAGTTTCATGGTAGAAAATCACAACTAGTTGTTTAATCTCATGCACCCATGTGGAAAGGAACAGGACTAAGCAACTCAGTCCCTCAAGCTTGTTCTGCTTTTCAATAAGATCATGACTGAACAGATCGTAAATTCAAATCCCCATTATCACATACCCCTGAAAGTCTTTCACCTTTTTGCTTAACAAGAAACTATCTCCCTCTGCATTACAAAAATTCAAGGACTTTGCTCCATGTTCCAATGACACAAAACCCTCCAAGATTTAGAATTTCATCTCATCTTTTTTAAACAGCAACCCATATTTCTGGATTCTTCAATAAGAGGAAACATTTCTCCACATTTATCTTATGAAGACCCTTCAGGATATTTTATGCTGTAATTGTCACCTCTTACTTCTCTAACCGTCAGCAGATACAAGACTAGCCTGTTCAATCTTTCCCCAAAATCCATACATTCCAATCATTAAACTGATGAATTTTCTCAGAACAGCTTCCAAATCATTTATACCCTTCCTTCCCTTTCCGTGAGTGAATCATGGTGAAACTAGCTTGATCACTTTCATTCATGCCTGATCTATGTGTGGAGCTGGAGCATATTGGGAAGGTGTTAAAGAGATACTCCATATTTGTCTTCATTCAAGAAAAGGGAAATATATGTATCGAGTTCAGAAGAGGGTCTGAACAGTTCTTAGTCCTGTTCCTTTCCACATGGTTGCATTGGGAGTGTCATGGAGTCATAAATATGTGCAGCACGGAAACAGACCTTCGGTCAAACTTGTCCATGCCAAGCAGATATCCTAAATTAATCTAGTCCCATTTGCCAATATTTGGCCCATATCTCTCTAAACACTTCCTATTCATACATGCATCCAGATGCCTTTTAAATGTTGTGATTGTACCAGCCTCCACCACTTCCTCTGGCAGTTCATTCCATACATGCGCCACCCTCTGCATGAAAATGTTGCCCCTTACATCCCTTTTAAATCTTTCCACTCTTACCTTAAACCTATGCCATTTAGTTTTACTCACCCATCCCAGGAAAAAGACCTTGTCTATTTGCCCTATCCATGGTCCTCATGATTTTATACATCTCTATGAGGTCACCCCTTAGCCTCCAATGCTCCAGGGAAAACAGCCTCTCCCTACAGCTCAAATCCTCCAACCCTGACAACATCCTTGTAAATCTTTTCTCAACCCTTTCAAATTTCACAACTTCCTTCCCATAACAGGGAGAACAGAATTGCATGCAGCATTCCAAAAGTGACCTAACCAATGCCCTATACAGCTGCAACATGACCTCCCAACTCCTGTACTCAATGCACTGCGCAATAAAAGCAAGCATACCAAAGGCCTTCTTCACTATCCTATTAACCTGTGACTCCACTTTCAAGAAACCATGAACTTGTACTCCAAGGTCTCTTTATTCAGGAACACTCCTCAGGACCTTACCATTAGGTCCTGATTTTGCCTTTCCAAAATGCAATACCTCACATTTATCTAAATTAAGCTCCATCTGCCACTCCTCAGCCCGTAGGCCCATCTGATCAAGATCCTGTTGTTTTCTGAGGAAACCTTCTTCACTGTCCTTTACACCTCCAATTTTGGTGTCATCTACAAACTGCATCTGCTAACTATACCTCCTGCATTCACATCCAAATCATTTTTATAAATGACAATAAGCCATGGCCCCAGCACCGATCGTTGTGGTGAGTGAGGAGGTATTGGAGGTTTTGGTGGGCTACTGGATAAATCCCTAGGTCCAGATGAGTTATATCCCAGACTGCTGTGAGAGGCGAGGGATAAAATTACAGGGGCCTAATCCCAATTTCTAATACCTCTGTGGTCACAGGCAAGATGTCAGAGGACTGGAGGATAACTCATATGGTTTTGTTTTTGTTACAAAATTGAAAGAGTGTATGGTCACTTTAAGAGAGAGGTGTCTTTTCTGAGCTGAGAGATTGTGGCAGCACACGTGTCTGTGACTGGCTGACAGGTGCAGAGGGTTCTCAGAATGGATAATATGTAACATTCAGCTTGGAGTTGAGTTTTGATGTTAAGACAACTGGATTTGAATTTAACCGATTAACCTAAATTATCCCCAGGACACCAAAAACCAATTGAATTTGAATTTGATTGCATTGACAACATCAGACCAATGAGATGATACAGGACTTGAGGATTTATAAAGGAAGGGCATTTTGAAAATTATTCAGAGCCAACTGCCATCTGAAGAAATAAATATCTCAATGCTCTCAAAGAAATCTCACAAAAGGCATCATCTATCAAAGTACCTAGAAATATTATACAATGACACTCCAAGTAAAAAAGAAAACTCATAGAAGACAACCCAAGGAGAAGGCAGCAGAATCGGAAGGATATGAAGGAAACAGCATAAGAGACTAAGTCAATTTAATGCTTAATAATTGTGTTATTGGAGTAATTTTGCGAGAGTTAGGGTCAGATACTGATTAGTTAAGAAAAAGGGGGCTCAGGTTTGTTAATGGTTTTTGTTTCGTGTTCACTGTTAGAGTTAGGAAAATACATTATTATTTTTTCTTTACAATGTAAATTGGGGTTTTCTTTCACTCACTCACTTTTAGCAGGTTAACGAGGCGAGGCAAACTTTTGTTGGTATGATAGTTTTAATTAGCAGAGGGGTTTGACCTCTGCATCGTGACATTTTTTGGAAGGGTTGTCGAGATAAACCAGGGAATTACAGACCAGCAAGTCTCCCATCAGGAGTAGGGAAACATTTGAAGAATATTCTGGAGAACTTAATCTCTACTTGGAGAGGTAAGGTTTGATCAGAAACAGTCAGCATGGCTTTGCCAGAGGGAGGTCATGCCTGACAAATTGGAATGAATTCTCAGAGGAGGTGACTAGCTGTGTAGATGAGGGTACTGCAGTTGATGTACTTTATATAGATTTCAGCAAAGCCTTTGGCAAGCTTCCACAAAGGACACTCATAAAGAAGGTCATGATATCTTAGGTAGATTTGATCCAAAATTGTTTCAGTGATAGGAGACAGAGGATAGTGATAGAAAGCTGTTGTGTGGCTGAAGGCCTACATCTAGTGGCATACTACAAGGATCAATGTTGGGTCACATGTAGTCCATAATGTTTATAAACGTTATGGATGTGAATGTGAGGGGGAGGGAATGATAAATAATTCTGTGGATGACATGAAAATTGGCAAGGTATTTGACAGTGGGGAAGATTTGAATGGATTGGTCAGATGGGCATATCAGTTGCAGATGAAATTTAACACTGGAAAAGTGTGTGGTGATGTATTTTGAGAGAATTAACAAGACCAAGCAGGACACCATGAAACTGGAGGATCTTGGGGTGCTTGTCCACAGATCCTAGAGGCACAGAGCATGTTAATAAGGTAGTTAAAAAGGCTTTATCAGGTTTTGCACAGATTATAAGAACAGGGAGGCTATGTTGCAACTGTACAAAACTTTAATGAAAACACAGCTGGAATATTGTGCGCAATTCTGGACTCTGCACTATGGGAATGATGTGATTGCACTGGAAGGGGTGCAGAGGAGATTCAGCAGAATGTTACCTGGGTTGGAGTGTTCTTGCTAGGAATAGAAGCTGGATAGGCTTAGTTCTTCAGAGCAGGGAAGGCTGAAGCAGGGGCCTGAATGAGATGTACCAAATTATGAAGGGAATGGTCAGGGTGAATAAGTAGCTGCTGTACCCCTTTGTTGAAGGGTCAATCATGAGGGGACATAATTTTAAGGTGTAAGGCAGAGGTTGAGAGGGGACTTTTCACCCAGAGGGTGGTGAGAATCTGGAATGCACCACCTGGGAGTGTTGATGAGACGGGAAATCCCATAACTTTAACAAGTACACAAATAACCTCTTGAAATGTGATAGCATTCAGGGCTACTGACGGAGAGTCAAAAAATGGGATTAGTGTATAGATAGTTCTCCTACAACGTGTGGTTATTAAATGCAATTTGTCTGTAATGTAATTTGCGAATTGCTGACTTTTTTTCTAAAGTGAACTCCCATTCACTGTTAGTGATTCTCACCCCCAGCACAAGGTATCGTGTGTGCGGAGGACTGGACTGCGTGTCGGCATCACATGATCAGTCAGTTTGTGCCCTTTCTCATGAGCTTTGTGAAAGGTATTCAGAAATGTTTGTGCTAGTAGACTTGGATAAGTATCATGAAAATATCTCGACAGTCTGAGGACAAGAAGCTGAGAGCAATCTGTTCATTTAAAAGCTAAAGAGTTGAGATAAGAGTGAAATTTCAGTGGAATTATCTCACAGTAAAAGGACAATGTTGAGGACCAGTTTAAAACTTGGCTTTGTTGCTTGTATTAAGAGCTTTTTTCTCTCTCTTTTTGGTTAAAAAATACATTTAGATGTTAAAGAATATCTGCAGAGTCTTGTAAATCTGTTTCAGTGACTAATCACTATGGTAACCACCTGCAAAAAAAAATACCAGTACTGGGGCTTGGACATGGTCAGTCAGGAAACTCTGCACATCGTGGGTGAGGGAGAGAAAGGTGGGTGGCACACTGTGACTTTTGGTGCATGTGTAGAGATGTCCTGAAGGGGTGAGTAGGCTTTGCAGAAGAGTGGGCGGCACGGTGGCACAGTGGTTAGCACTGCCTCACAGCGCCAGAGACCCGGGTTCAATTCCCGCCTCAGGCGACTGACTGTGTGGAGTTTGCACGTTCTCCCTGTGTCTGCGTGGGTTTCCTCCGGGTGCTCCGGTTTCCTCCCACAGTCCAAAGATGTGCAGGTTAGGTGAATTGGCCACGCTAAATTGCCCGTAGTGTTAGGTAAGGGGTAAATGTAGGGGTATGGGTGG
>NC_057710.1:106182348-106221553 GCF_004010195.1 Chiloscyllium plagiosum
TAATCTAATCTAATCTAATCTAATGATTTAGGGTCTGATATTAATAAGGATGGGAGTGAGTGAGGAAGATTTGCAGGAAATAGTGGGTACAGTAGCAGAGATAGAGTGAGTACGGGATATCAATGATAAGATGGTGGCACTTCTACTGGCAGAGTAGAGAGGGTCAATGATCTTGTCCTTACATTCTGTGCATTCCTGCAGATGGTGTAAACTGCACTGGTCTGGATGGTAACCCTGGTCCAGGTTGGTGTGGTTCCAGTAGAATGGTGTCCTCTGTTCGCCTGGGAGAAAAGGACATCCTGCCTCTGCATTATCCCATCCCCACCAGCAGCATCCCCATGTCCCTGCCCACAAAGAGAGGCATCAATTTTCCATTGTCTGCCACATCCAGGACTAATGTCAGGAACCATGCAGGGCAGCTCTGGACTGACAGCTCTTGTCTAGGTACACAATATCTTTTTAAAGTTGGTCAATTCTGGGATATCCAGGAAGTGATGAGTTGTTTTGGAAATGGCGCATGGTATGATGGTGCTGGAATGTATGAGAGGGGCACCAAAGGGTGGGATAGGTAATAAATCAGACAGGTTTTGTAAAATAAGGTGATAGATGTCCCCAAACAGCATGATGCGAAACCGTCTGAAAAACCTGACAAAACTGACACCAAGTGAAAGAAATTACGATTCAGCCCTTGATCTATCTAGGCAGGGTTCATTCTGAGATCTGACTTGTGCAGTGTTAACATTGGATGAGATCAGAAGACTGTCTAGAATGTAGTGCAGCCAGCAGGTTTGGATGCCAATCAAAAGTAATCAGTGAAAGATTCTGATGAGTTGCACTATACAACAGATCAAAATTTACTTAGCCTGTTTTATTGTTTATATTAGGCTAACCACTATTTTTGTTTTGATTTTTACTGGTATTTTTGATGGCCCACCCCCAATCCTGTTTTCCCCCATCGGCCCCATTATTTCTATAATACAATTTTCTATAACACAGCATCACACGGGAATGCAACTATGCCATTATAGCAGAACTAATTGTAGGTAGATTAATGCAAACTTGATGTGCCAAAGGCCTCTTGTGTTTTGTATGACTGTATGAATACATGACTGGATAACACTGATGTGATATTCTTTATATTTGTTGGGGAATGTTCCTTGGAAGGTGAGCAGGTCAAACATTTTGTTTGAACTTGTCTCTTCTGAATCACATCAGTTCCTAATGCATTTAGTTATTGCTCACTATCCTGTTTGACAATCTGCTTTAATTCAGTGCAGATGCTTCGATTGTCTGCTTATCACTACACATCTTCTCAAATGGTACAGATGAGTCAGTCGCTGTCTTTTTACTTGTAGCTTATTTTGAATGATGTTGCCACTTGGAATCTGAACTCTCTCCAGCTTCGACAGCAGTGAAAAACATTTCAGTCAATTCACAGTAGTCACAGCTTTCCATCTAATTTACGGTATAAAACAAATGTTTTATTCCCAAGTAGCTAACCACAGAGTGTGTCAATTTTTTTATATAGTTCCACCATGATCTTAGAAAGTTCAGCAAACTTTACTGCCAGATTTTTCCTTGATCTTTACTTATTCGACATAGCCCACAATTCAAATGAGATTTAAGTTAATACATAATCTGGAGAGTAAAGATTTTGAGTTTACTCTGATGACCCTGTTATTTTCATGTTTCCGGTCCAGCTTCATGGTATCTGACCACCATTGCAGTGATGCCCAACAGAGCTGTAACACATTTTTAAAATTACTTCCGTTTCAGCCTGGATTGCAATATTATATAAGATTTCTCCTTTTGTAAGGGGATTGTTGTCTTCTTATTAATGCAATGCCCAATGACTAGTCAGCTGATCAGCTCAACTCAGAATTGGGACCACTCCCATAGACCACTGCCTTGTAATGTACCCTATACCTCTGCGTTAGGGCTGCAGATTTCTTCCATTTCTGCATGTCTTTAATAAGGTCAATGTAATTCTCAGAATTAGCCTTCTGCATTGGGTGTTGCCATGAGGCATAGTGGGGTTCACTGGTGTCAGTATTCAACAGTATCTGCGGGTTCTCTTTAAGTCTTCTAGGTCACCAGCATGCTTTCTCCTCCTGTTTTTCTTGAAAGTTTGAAGGTTAGTTTCCCTCAGTTGGCACTGTTTAAAAATAAAGCTGGTCTCTCCCTCTTACTGAGTTATGGCAGGGGCCGACCATTATTGCCATATCACTGCTGACCACGTTACATGTGTGATTTCCTGTAAGCCAGAAATAGTAATGGTTGGATGGGAATAGACACTGTTCTGGTATAACTAGAAGAATCTTGTTAATTAGCAATTGGAATTTTATGAATTATTTCAACAATTTACAGGTTGAATAAATTTAACCAACATTACCACATGTTTTTTTGACATTTTCAAACATACACAACTACAACAGCTCTGCAACTATTAAAAAGATCACTTAGATCTTCTCCTTGGTTTTGTTTCCATTTTTGTATGCATCTTAACAATAATTTTACAGTCATATTAAATCATCATTATTTTACATTCAAGCATTCACTGATTTAATGCCCATTTCGGAGACAAAAAATAAAATAAATGAACTAGAAACAATTCAACAATACAAATCATAACCACTGGGGTGGTACGGTGGCTCAGCAGTTAGCACAGTTGCCTCACAGTGTCAGGGACCTGGGTTCAATTCCAACTTTCCACACTATCTGTGTGGAGTTTGCACATGCTCCCTGTGCTTGCATGGGTTTCGTCTGGGTGCACTGCTTTCCTCACATAGAGCAAAAATGTGCAGGTTAAGTAGATTGGGTATGCTAAATTGTCCATAGTGATCAGGGATGTGCAAGTTGGATGGATTAGCTATGGAAAATGCAGTGTGAAGAGTGATGGGCCTGGGTGAGATACTGTTTGGGGGGGGGGTCGGTGCGATCTCAATGGGCCAAATGGCCTGTTGCCTATCACTGATAAACTAATTTTCTTCCATTTGGGTATATTTCCTATCCCTTAGTATCTTCTCCAGTAGCTTCCCTATCACTGACATCAGGCTCACAGGTCTGTAATTACCTGGATTATCCCTGCTACCCTTCTTAAACAAGGGAACAACCTTAGTAATTCTGCAGTCCTCTAGGAACTCCCCGTTTTCAAGAATGCTGCAAAGATATCTGTTTAAACCCCAGCTATTTCCTCTCTTGCTTCCCTCAATAAGCCTTTTAGAATACACAACACTTCCTTCCTCGCCAATTTGCACGAGAATAATTAAAGATCTATCCCTAACCTCAACATCTGCAATGTTCCTCTCCTTGGTGAATACCAATGCAAAATACTCATTAAGAATCTTATCCATTTTCTCTGACTCCATGCATATTTTTTCCTCGTTACCCCCTTGCTCCTTATATATGAATAAAAGGCTTTGCGGTTTTCCATAACACTTCTCGCTAAGGATATCCCATGACCTCTTTTAGCCCTCTTAATTCCTCGTTTCAGATTGGTCCTATATTCCCGATATTCTTCCAAAGCTTCATCTGACTTCAGTGGCTTATGTACGCATCCTTTTTCCTCTTAGCTGGTCTCACAATTTCATCTGTCATCCATGGTTCCCTAATCTTGTCATCTCTATTCTTCATTTTCACAGGAACATGTCTCTCCTGTTCCCAACCTACATTCCCCAGCTCCTGCCGAAGTTTGGTATAGTTGGCCTTCCCCCAATTTAGCACCCTTCCTTTAGGACCACTCTTGTCTTTGTCCATGAGAATCCTAAAACTTATGGAATTGTGATCACTATTCCCAAAGTAATCCCCCACTGAAACTTCAACCACCTGGCCAGGTGGTCAATGTGGGCCATTTTAAGTCAGTGTGGTCATGGGCAGCTGCAACACCAAGCAATGAAAATGTTATGTAATTGATAGATTTCAGTAATTCAATGTCCAATGGATCAGATATAAGTTCTGTTTCTTTTTTTTATTCATTCAGGGGATGAGGGCGTCACTGGCTCAGTAGCATTTAATGTCCATCCCTAATTTCCCAAAAGGAAGTTAAGAGTCAACCACATTAGCTGTGGGTTTAGAGTTAAATTTAGGCCAGACCAGTGAAGGAAGGCAGTTTTCTTCCCTAAAGGATATTAGTGAACCAGATGGGTTTTTCTGACAATCAACATTGAATTCATGGTCATCATTAGACTCTTAATTCCAGATTTTTTTAAAAATTGAATTTAAATTCTACCATATGCCATGTTGGGATTTGAGTCCAGGTGCTTAGAACATTGTTGGGTTAATAGGCCAACAATGATACCACTGGGCCATCATCTCCACCTATCATCCTGCCACATCCAAGCTGACAGCTTCACTAGATACCAAACTGTTCCAGTTATCATTGATTATGGGATCACCCCCTCATGCAACTATGGGGATACGTCCAGCAGAGTTGCTAATGGGGAGAAGACTCTGCACCAGGTTAAATCTGATCTTCTCAGACCTAGAGCTGATGGTGAAACAGCATCAGGAATGTCAATGGCTGACACAAAATTCAGCTTGAAATTGGAGGTAGTTTACTTCAGGAGCCAAAGTTTGGTGTATTAACCATGGGAATGGCCTTGCATGGGTAAGAGATATGGTCAACATGAGGTCAGGTCCAGTAACATTGGGATCCTGCGATAGTCCTGAACAAGCAAGCGGGTCATATAAAAGCTTCAAACTCGAAAACATTGCATGAGGAAAATAAGCCCCGCTCCTCGATAGCCTGGATTAGTGTGAAGAACTCGCCATGTGTAAATAAAGGGTGACTTGGTGACGAGATATCGACCTCACTGGAGTTATTTCATATTTGTGACAATTGTCATTTTGTAGTGTAGCCTGTCTTGAATGTTAAATCTCATTCTTCTCGAATACTAATCAATTTCAGCACTAAAGAGTCATAGAGATGTACAGCAATAAACAGACCCTTCGGTCCAACCCGTCCATGCCGACCAGATATCCCAAACCAATCTAGTCCAACCTGCCAGTACCCAGCCCATATCCCTCCAACCCTTCCTATTCATATACCCATCCAGATGCCTTTTAAATGTTGCAATTGTATCAGTCTCCACCACATCCTCTAGCAGCTCATTCCACACATGTACTACTATCAAAATGAAAAAGTTGCCCCTTGGGTCTCTTTTATATCTTTCCCCTCTCACCCTAAACCTATGCCCTCTAGTTCTGGGATCCCTGACCCCAGGGAAAAGACTTTGTCTATTTATCTTATCCATGTCCCTCATAATTTTGTAAACCTCTATAAGGTCACCCCACAGCCTCTGACACTCCAGGGAAAACAGCCCCAGCCTGTTCAACCTCTCCCTATAGATCAAATCCTCCAACCCTGGCAACATCTTTAAGTCTGCCTCTTCCACGTTTCAAATGTCTTCTATTGTTTTTCACATACTTAATCCCTTCCTGCTTCTTCTTTATGTATGCACTCATTCTGCTTGTACATAACAATTAATGGTTCCATCCATTATTATCTAAAAATGTCTTGTGCTGTTCCATTTCTGTGACCAGAATGGGAACAGTGTATTTATTATTGGAAACTGCACAATAGCTTTCATCCATTTGGTGCTAAAGTAGATCTTATCCAATGTTTACTGCCAGTACGTTTGGACAGTCTCAGGAATTTGGACTGCAATTACCTGTTTGTGAAAAGAGAAAAGTATGGACTCCAACACCCTTTTGATGAGTTGAGAGTGAAAACAGTGGTCAACAATGACCGCAGCGAGGAGTATCAGATTAAGAGTGAGAATATGATAACGTGGACCTTACTCCAAATTGTACCACCCTCACCCCAAATTTTCATCAGTATCCTATTCAATTATGATGCAGTTTTGGAGGAAATTATTTTGAATAAGCTCAGTGCCTCCTTGTGATGATAACACTCTTTGAATTGATCCTGGAAATTCTGTTTAGCTTTATTACCCTTTTGATAAGATACATTCAAAACTGCATATCTTGCTTTGTACAAATGTTCACCTTGTTGGTTTTGTGCTCTGTGTCTCCATTTATAAATCTATTTATAGAATGCTGTTGATATATTTCATGGTTTTATCTACCTACATTGGCACTATCTTGAAATCATGTATTTCAACTCCTGGCTTTCTCTGTTCATCCACTTCCTTGTATCGCTTTCCACTGAGCTTCAATTCTTCATTGAACTTATGAAAGGTTTATAGCTCACATTGTTCTGCATTAAATTGCACCTAACAGAAGCTTTCCAAACTCTCCACTTTTGAAGTAGGTTTGGGAAATCTGATGTGCTGGAGAAGAAACCAGTTGTAACCTGTTGAAATCTGCTGACAATATAAAAATAGAAAAATCTGGAGATTAGGAGAATGTAGCCAACGACTTAAATCAGACATTAAACTGGACAACCATATAACAAATGAAATCAACCCCTGATAGATGTGAAGTGAACCTGCCAAGAAGATGGGATGAAAGTACAGATTTCAATTAATACAGAGAAGCTCAGATTGATTGTGAAGTATTGAAACATGTTATTTCCACTGTTCTCACAATCTGGAAAGCAATTAAATGATTTAATAGAATGACAAGTTACATAACCTGAACAGGAGAATTTGATGTTATACTCAGATTTTAAATGTTAATGGCTTTAAAAAGTGAGGTCTTGTCAGATCGTGTTTGAAATATGTGCTCCATTTTGGTCAATCATCAAATGCCAAAATAAAACTGGAAGGGCACATTGAAGACTGGTTCCAGAAGTCTCATGAAAGTGCAACAGGAACAGTTTTAAAAAAAGAAATAGGAAACCTTGAAATAATACAGATGGGCAGGGAGACTCTTCATGGAATGATGGTGAACAATAAATGGCGTGGATACCTTCAATGCAAATTATTGCTTTAAAGAATTTGGAATCATAGAGTTTAAATGGAATATTAGTCGAAGTCTTAATGTGGATTTTCATTCATCATTATTTGGAGGTTCAGGTCTCATTGTAAGGAAGCTGACTTTAACTGACCTTGCAATTAGGGTGTGGTGTTCTAAAAATGAAAAGGTTTAACTTGCTGTCCATTCCTAATCCTGACATGCCTGCAACATTTTGTTTGGAAACTTAACTAGGCATCCAACTGTTTTAAGTGGGATCCTTTCAAAATACCTAAATCAGGTTCGACAATGTACATAGAACACTCAAGCAATTTGACTCATTAATGGGTGAAGCCTATTGGTGTTTGACCCAAGTAGTATGTCTTCCAAGATTACAGGTCACATAATACTCCTCACAATTCCTCAGCAATTATTCTACCTGCTGCCCTTTTTCTATAATTGCCTTTCCCTTACTAGTTGTCATTTCCAGATCAGCAAGTGTACCATTAAGAAAAAAATGTTTCTATTTATGGCGTGCCCGTCATGTCCTCTGGCCATTTCAACCTTCTTTATGGATAGTAAGTTGCTCATCACTGTTGTAATGAACAAAATGCAGCAGCCACTTGTTATACATGTTCCCACAAACAGAAATGTGATAAGAAGCAGACAGTCTTGAAAGAGGCTATTTGAGGGATATTTATTTCCAGAACACTTGGATGAACGTCTCTGCTTTTTCTTTCAAAATTGATTTGAAACCTTGTGTGACCTTGCTTTAGCAACTCAGAAAAAAGAACCTTTGGATTTCTGCCACCCACCGAATAGTGAGTTATCTGTAAGTGATGGATCAGCACTAATGCACGTAAACTGAGTCTTCAAAATGAAAATCAGGCATCACACCAAAGACATTAAATAGGCAGTATTATTACCCCTAAAGCTTTGTTCACCAAAGATTAAAGTGACCCTCTTTCTCCCAAATGTAGGACCTGAGACAACATTCTTTGGAAAAGAAATGAGATTGATATTGTGAGTGCAAAATGAATTTTATCTTATCCATTTTTGTATGTGTTGGAACTTTGAATTTGCATTGTCCCTAATTTACTGACCATTATGAGTTTTTCTTGTTTGTTCACAGAATGTGGGTGCTACTTGAGTGCAGCCACAAGTCAGACTAATAGCTGTGAAGAGAAAGTGAGGTCTGCAGATGCTGGAGATCAGAGCTGGAAATGTGTTGCTGGAAAAGCGCAGCAGGTCAGGCAGCATCCAGGGAATAGGAGAATCGACGTTTCGGGCATAAGCCCTTCTTCAGGAATGATAGCTGTGAATGTGGAGTTACATATAGACCAGACCAGGTAAGAACAAACTATTTCCTTCCACAGAGTACATAAGCAAACTCGATGGGTATTTTTCAAACAATTGACAGTAGTTGCACAGTCATCACTGGGCTAGCTATTTTAATTTTAATTTGAGGTTTTTATTCAATTCAAATTCCATCCTCTGCCATGGTGAGTTTTGACTCAACAGCGTGTGGCTGTGGATTAATAGCCCACTGACATTATCACTGCACCACTGCCTCTCTAAACGATACAGCATGAGCAATTCATCCCTGAGCTTTCCATAAATTCCCAGAATGAAGCCATCTCATCAACAATTCAAATTTGAATTTTTTTTAATATCTTGACAGATCAGAATGATGTCATGACATTATTGATTGGATGAACTTATCCATTGAGAATCAGATCACATCAGTGGAATGACGTGCTTTGAAAAAGCTTTTGTGCCTTCTAAAAGAGATCCAATCAATTATTAGGTGCTTATTTGTTCATTTCAGGCTTAATGTGAGTCATCCTGTCTTCCCTACATTGGCTGTGTAAAGTTTCATTCTCAGGACTTTGCAAATGCTAAACAGGAAAAGAGTGTGGCCATTCTAGTTTACTGGTTAACATCCTAGTAGTCAGATTTATAATGGTTATGGAATGTTGAGTAATCATGACATTCCAATGCTATTAGTTTGCGGTACTAAATTGAGGAAAACCAGTCAGTGGACAGATTTGATAACCATAGCTCCAAAGTTATCTATTCCTTCCATCCAAGGATATGACACTGACCATTAAACACCAATCCTGATGTCTGGTGTTGTTAAGGCATTAAAAGAAAATTCAAAATAGATGGACACATTTTCAACATTTTGAATTCCAACAATTTGAACAACATTCATAACTCCTGGTTGTCAATCTTGTAAAACTGATAGGGGTGATTAGATTAGATTAGATTACTTTACAGTGTGGAAACAGGCCCTTCGGCCCAACAAGTCCACACCGACCCGCGGAAGCGCAACCCACCCATGCCCCTACATTTACCCCTTATCTAACACTACGGACAATTTAGCATGGCCAATTCACCTGACCCTGCACATCTTTGGACTGTGGGAGGAAACCGGAGCACCCGGAGGAAACCCACGCAGACACAGGGAGAATGTGCAAACTCCACACAGTCAGTCGCCTGAGGCGGGAATTGAACCCGGGTCTCTGGCGCTGTGAGGCAGCAGTGCTAACCACTGTGCCACCGTGCCGCCCAATCTAAATCCCTGTCTCAATAAAAAGATCAGAAAGTAAAGACCATCTCTTTCTTCAACATCCTCTTTCATTTTGTTCTCTCTCTCTCTACTTTTCTCCCTCTTTCTGCTTCTGTCTCTCTGGCTGTCCCCCTTCTCTTTTTTTCTTGTCTCCTCTCTATTTCTCAGTCTTTCTCTTACTGTTTTCTACTCTCTGCCTTAATCTCCCTTTCTGCCTATCAGCCACAAATCAGAAACTACATTAGGAAGTTTTATTAACACAATGACATGAAGCTCTCCTTGCCCTTGAGGCTGCTCTTTTGTTTTTAATTGCTAGTAGTCAAATATAATTGCACTTAATGAACATCATGCTGAGTCCTTGGGGTGGTTTTTGACTTGGTGCAATGATGTAAAATAGGTAATCGCAAATCAGCAGTCCATTTCACATCTCTCCCAATTTTTAATTCCATTTTACATTCACTGTCATTCCTTTTACTCTCACATTCAAATCCAAAAGCTATCACCTTGAATGTTAGTTTTTAAATAGTAATTAATTCCAGCTTCAAACTCTTTGAAATTTGTAATATGTATTATTTATTAAATGCTAAAACTTTTGTTTCAATTTACATATTACAACAATGTTTGTGCACTAATACAAATAATTGTCCCTCAGTAACTGTGGCTAAGATATTTTCACAGAAAATATTATGGGTAAAATAATTTCACTTGTACATTCACAAAGTTATTTTTGCTAATACACAGACAAACTTGCAGAGCTAGCCATGTTGCAGCACCTGATGGCTGATGTCTCAGCTTTAATTACAGCACAAACAGGAGGCACCATTGTCTGGATACTGCGGATGCTGGAATCTGAAACCAAAAAAGAAAATGCTGGAAAATCTCAGCAGGTCTGGCAGCATCTGTAAGGAGAGAAAAAAGCTGACGTTTCAAGTGTAGACTCGAAACGTCAGCTCTTTTCTCTCCTTACAGATGCTGCCAGACCTACTGAGATTTTCCAGCATTTTCTTTTTTGGCACCATTGTCTGAGTGCTGGAGTGGAAGTTCAGGCTGAGGTCATGTAATCTCAGTTCATTGCTGTCCCAATCCAACCTACATCATCGCAGGCCAGGTTTTCCATCAAGGCTGCTGGATACCAGAAGGAGCTTTCAGGGTCTCACAGCAATCCGGACATCTGTGCACGAGCCATTACTTCCCTGAGCATATAGCATTGGCATTTACCAAATTACCGTGGTCACTGCATTAGTGATCCTGCTTTTGGAACGCAAGAAATAGGAACAGGAGCAGGCCAACTAACTCCCTAAGCATGCTGCTGCATTTAATATGATCATGGTTGATCCAACATATTCACGTCCACTTTCCTGTCCTTTCCCCTTAACCCCTTGATTCCCCAACTGATTAAGAACCTATCTAGGCTAAAGTGAGGACTGCAGATGCTGAGATCAGAGTCCAGATCAGAGTGGTGCTGGAAAAGCACAGCAGGTCAGGCAGCATCCGTGGACCAGGAAAATCGATGTTTCAGGCAAAAGGCCTCATTCCTGATGAAGGGCTTTTGCTCCAAACGTCAATTTTCCTGCTCCCCGGATGCTGTCTGACCTGCTGTGCTTTTCCAGCACCACTCTAAACAAGAACCCATCTACCTCAGTTTTAAATATGCACAAGGACTGTGCCCCACAGCTCTCTGCAGCAAAGACTTTCAAAGACTCCCAACCCTCTGAAGAAAGAAATTCCTCCTCACTTCAATCTTTGTGGGTGGCACGGTGGCACAGTGGTTAGCACTGTTGCCTCACAGAGCCAGAGACCCTGGTTCAATTTCCGCCTCAGGCAACTGTCTGTGTGGAGTTTGCACATTCTCCCCATGTCTGCGTGGGTTTCCTTCGGGTGCTCTGGTTTCCTCCCACAGCCAAAAATGTGCAGGTTAGTTGAATTGGCCAAGCTAAATTTCCCGTAGTGTTAGGTGAAGGGGTAAATGTAGGGGGATGGGTCTGGGTGGGTTGCTCTTCGGAGGGTCGGTGTGGACTTGTTGGGCCGAAGGGCCTGTTTCCACACACTGTAAGTAATCTAATCTAATCTAATCTTAAATTGGCATATCTCTAATCTGAGACTATGCCCTCTGATCCTAGACTCTCCCAGAACATCATAGACCATAAGATACAGAGTAGGATCAAGCAATTCAGCCAAAGGTTGCATGATTCAAGCATGGCAGATATGTTTCTCAACTCCATTCTCCTGCCTTCTCCCTGTAGCCCTTGATCCCCTTACTAATCAAGAACAAATCTATCTCTGTCCTAAATACACTTAATGACTTCGCCTCCACAGACTTCAATGACAATGAGTTCCACAGATTCACCCTCTGGCTGAAGAAATTCCACTTCATAAAATCATGAGGAGTTTTTCCTGGCATGGAGGAGTCCAAAGCTAGTGTACATAGGTTTCAAGGTGAGAGATTTAAAAAGGATCTGAGAAGTTAGTTTTTCATGCTGATGGTGGTTCATGTGTGGAATAGCTTCCAGAAGAGGTGGTGGGGCTGGCACAATTACAAAATTTAAAACAGCTAGATGAGCATACAAATAGGAAGAGTTTAGAGAGATATGGGTCAAATGCTGGCAAATGGGACTAGGTCTGATTGGGATGTCTGGTTGGTGCGGATGAGTTGGACCAATGGGTTCAATTTCATGTTGTATGACTCTATGACTGTACCTCAATTCTAAAATGTCATTCCTTCACTCTGAGGCTGTGCCCTTGGGTCTTAGTCTCTCTTACTACTGGAAACACCTATTTCACATCTACTTTATCTCGGCCACTCCGTATTCTTTAAGTTCTGTATGGGTGGCATGGTGGCTCAGAGCTTAGCACTGCTGCTTTACAGCACCAGGGACCCAGTTTGATTCCAGCCTCAGACGACTGTGTGGAGTTTGCACATTCTCCCTATGTCTGTGTGGATTTCCTTCAGGTGGTCCAGTTTCCTCCCACAGTTAGAGTTGTGCGGGTTAGGTGCATTCGTCAGGAGTAATATAGGGTAGGGAAATGGGTTTGGGTGAGATTCTCTTCAGAGGGTCAGTGTGGACTTGTTGGACCAAATGGCCTGTTTCCACACTGGAGAGATTCTGTAATTCTATGGATTCCCCCGCTCATCCTTCTAAACTCCATTCAGTACAGACCCAGAGTCCTCAACTACTCCTCATGAGACAAGTCCTTCATCCCCTCAATCATTCTTGTAAAACCAACATCCCCTTCAAAACCAACATGTCTGTGATATTCACCTTCTACACAATGGCAATATTTGATTCTGCAGTCAGTAGAGTTGTGAAGAATTAAAGGGTGTTTAGATGGAATGAGCTAAAGATTGCATGGTTAAACAGTGATTAGACTGAGAGAATATGATTGCATATACAGGGTAGTGTCAGCCGTGCCATACATGTGCCATGTCAAGTGGTTTTTGCAGCTGTTGTGCCATTGCATTGCCAGTGAGGGACAATGTCAGATTGCCATTGCTTGTCCAGGTGCACACAGCCTTTCAAAGATATTGCAGGTCCCAGTGATGCCCGTCGTTCATTGGCTATCCACTGATGCTGAGTTGTTCCAGCAACTGTGGTTAGTAAAATAGAGCCACAATCATGTCTGAGGAGAGCCAATGGGTCATGCTAGCTGATTAATGAGCATATTTGTCCATTAGAGAATAAGATATAGGAGTCTAATTAAGCCATTTAGCCCATCAAATCTGCTCATAATTGGTAAGATATGTTGAGGCCTCATTAGTCCTCATAAGAAACTCTCCAAAAATCTCAACCTAATTGACCTTCAAAGGGGACATCTCTTCTTGTTAAATGTGTCCCTCTAGTTCTAATCTCCCCCACAAAAGGAAACATTCTTTCATACGAATCCTATCAAATCCTCTCAGAATCTTGTATCTTACAATAAGATCACCTGTCATTCTTCTAAAACTCAATATACACAGGCCCAGCCTGCCCAACCTTTCCTTATTGAATAACTCCTTCATCCCAGGAATCAATCACATGAACCTTCCAAAGTAATTACATCCTTTTTCAAATACAGAAACGGTGGCTCTGTGGTTAGCACTGCTGCCTTACAGCATCAGGGACCCAGGTTCAAATAAATAAATAAATTGGACATAGTGCTCCTGACGGAGACTTGCCAAGATTCTGTTTAGTTGCAGTAACACTTCCGTACTTTTAGATTCCATTCTGCCTGTAATTCCAACAATCTATTCCATTTTTAATCCACTTGCTGATGCTTCCATAATAACTATTTTTGATATGTGAAATAGGACCCTACAATCCTACAATGCCTCTGAGTTCTGCAATCTCTCTACATTTAAACAATATGCTGCATTTATATTCTAAGTGAAAAGTTCACATTTTCCCACTTGATGCTCGCCTGCAATTTTTTTTTGCCCATTGATTGAACCTCTCTACATCTCATTGCAAACTCACTACTTCAACTTGATGATTTGCTTTCAATTTTCGAGGAGAAAGTGAGGTCTGCAGATGCTGGAGATCAAAGTTGAAACTTTATTGCTGGAACAGCACAGCAGGTCAGGCAGCATCCAGGGAACAGGAGATTCGACGTTTCGGGCACAGGCCCTTCTTCAGGAATGAGAAGAAGGGCCTGTGCCCGAAACGTCGAATCTCCTGTTCCCTGGATGCTGCCTGACCTGCTGTGCTGTTCCAGCAATAAAATTTCAACTTTGCTTTCAATTTACCTTGCAGTTTTTGACCAAATTAACTAACATATATTTGGTCGCTGCACCCATGTTGCATTAGATTGGGACTAGATTTGTGTACTATCTCATTCAATAGATTATTTTATTTTTACATCAGCATGTGAACTTTCCACTGAGTGCATTTCAGTATGGCACAAATTTCTTTGGACTCAGCAATCCATTCCTATCATAACCGAACTCTTCCCACTCCTCAGACCTTACACCAACACCACTTGCTCTCCCCATACCCTAATGTGGCATCTTCTCACAAAGCAACAAAATAAATGTAGGCCAATTCAGAAAATCCCTGGGAAATCCCATTCTGACTCCTGAAGAGGATCAAGCTCTACGACAATGGATGACTGGTGTGACAATTCTTCTCTTTCTACATAGATGTACATTGATGCTTATAAGGATATTGACAGTGAATGCCAGCAACATGTTCCAGGGAAATGTGATGATTTATGTGCATCTATCCTCATTCTTTGTTTCTTTTTAACTCACACAAATTGCCCTTGTGCTAATGTAGAAATTGATGCTCCGTAAAAGTTGATATGAAAATTCTGATATTGTTTCTTATAATGCAGCTAAGTAGAAGAACATTTGGCTAGTAACATTCTAAATGATCACAGATTTCAAGTAAACCTTCTGTTGCAATAAGTCTATCACATTTAAAATACTGCTCTCAAGCATTATAATGAAGTGCTTTTTTATGCTATCACATTGTGTGATTGCAGACAAATTAAAAGCGATATGCTGAACATATTCCATTGTTGGTTTTATCTCTGTTGTGCTATGGCAGTAGGATAAACATAGTAGAAATGTGGAGGTTTCATCAGCACCTAAAAAGTGATGGAGAGGGAAGCTCTGTCAGAAATTTGATTAGCCTGCTCCTAGCTCAAAGACAGTAGGTAAACTAGATGGTAGCCATTGTCCATAAAGGACAGTTGGCATCTCTCTTCTTTAGAAACAATTGGTTTTATAGCTTAAGGATCATCCTTCTTCATCAAGCAAGTGCCATAGTTAGACTCCATGAACTACAATAGCCAGGACATGGACTGAACCAAAGCTTTGAGTTTTATTCTCAAGCTATCTAACCAACTTAGCTAACCAACTCCCCAACAAATAGACTGTCGTCCACTGGCATCTTGTAAGTAACACGTCCCTGTGAGTGCTAACTCAAATCTTTAGGAGAAAACAGGAGGCTACGCAAAGGCAACTGGCAACCATAGTATACAATGTTGTGCACACTAACTTACAAATAAGCTGTTCTCCCCTGGAGATGTTGGCTCAGATTTCTCCTAGGCCAGGACCCCACACATTGCTGGGAGCTCCAGTCCCTTCCTTCCTCTGACATATCAGCAGGAATCTCTATTGGATGGAAAAGACCAACTTAAAGACTGGAAAGCAGCACTAGATATGCAGCAAGAGATTTGAGGGACACATTAATTATGATTCAGTGACTTGCTCATTTACCTTACCTAAAAATTTGTACAGAACCTCTCTGCATTAATAGTCTTAATGACATCCTTCACCTCCTCCTCAATGCTGTGTTAAAGAATCTTCAAACCATTCAACCAATATCAATGATATTCTGACAATGCAAATTCAGAAGCTGCTATTAAAACACTCTGCAGCTAAATGTGCTAAACATGATAAAAGTGATAGATGTAATTACCAACACAATAGGGGTGATTTTGACCTCCAATGTAACTGGATTTTCATCAGACAGAATAATAAAAAGGAAAACCTTAACCTGTCTCAAGCAGTCTTGAACGCAGCCACTTCTGGCTTTAACAGAGATGGGAAGTGGATAATGAACATATTCATTCATGAGGCAAGTCACTCACTGAAATATCTTAATGAGTTCTGCCTCAGATTTTATATCCCTTCCAGCTATAACATTGTTCTTGGGAAAACAGCTGCTAAAGGGAGGTAAGGATTTTCACATAGGAAAGGGAAGGACTTTTCCATCACTTTTCAGGCAGGCAGAGCAGGGGAAGCTTCCCCAAAATAACCCATTTTTCCAATCTACACAGTTGGACACTCAGTCATTCACTCCTCCCCACTGAAATCAGATTCCCAGCTCTTGCCCTAATGTCCTCTGACACTAGCAATCACTCCATGCTGAACCACACTGGACCCACCTACCAGTTTGTAATTACTACTCCAAGTGACAGCAAACGTAATTTTTAGGTTACGTACAAACACATGGATGAGGAGCAGGACTAAGCCATTCTGCCCCTTGAGCTTGCTTTGCATTCAGTAATATCTTGGCTGATCTGATTGTAACCTCAAGTCTATTTCATACCTACCCTGATAGCCTCTAATGCCCTGTTTATCGATAATTTTGATGTGGGCATTCCTGACTAGGTCAGCATTTATAGCTTACTTTGATTGAGAAGGTGGTGATAAGCTGCCTTCTTGAACCACTGCTGTCCATTTGTTGTAGGTGCTGTAAGGGAGGGAATTCCAGGATTATGACTCAGTGACACTGAAGGAACAACAACATATTTCCAAGTCAGGATAGTGAATGGCTTGGAGGGGAAAGTGCTGAGTTAACCATTAGCCTAAACCTTGGGCCCTGAGGATTAGTGATCATATTTTTGAGTAAACTTCAGATTCTTCATTTGCTTTGCCACTTTGGCTATTGAACTGCAACTTCCCCCAACAGTACCATTAAACCTGGTGATGAATATGTAGTGATTGTGAATTGGACAAACAGATGATTTACCTTGTAGTTGTGGTATTTATGTATTTTATAGGAGCTTTTCATATGGATGCAGTTTTTAATTTTTATTATTTATCAAGCTTCACAATCTCAGGCTTCATTCTGAGGAAGCTCTCACCTGTGAATATCCAGACTGTCTGTCATCTCTTAACTTTTAATACCACCCAAAATAGCACCACACAGGCTGGGTAAAGTTCTGAATTAACCACTTGTGAGATGCAAACAATTTGCTGTTTAAAGCTGAGTTCCTGAAATGTTGTTCAGCTTTGTTCTGTGTGCTGTCATGACAGTCCTCTCCTGGTTCTCTCCTGGTCAAGCTAGCACTTGCTGCTGCTCGCTCACACTGGAATGGTTCACAGTGTTGAAAACCTCACATGCTCAACAGCGAACCCACATAGGGTGTCATTTAGCTCGGGTTTGGGAGGGATGGTCACAAGTAAATTAGTATCCTCGAATGGATTTCCCTCCTCTGAGGTCTGTTGTGCAGGCACTAGGTGCTGGCAAGGACTAAGAGAAAATCAAAAATGGAGAAGAGTTAAGAGATGACAGACAGGCTAGACATTTGCAGGTGTGAGTCTCTTCAATTTGAGGCTCGAAATTGTGAAGCTTGATGAATATTTCTTGAAGGTTTATAAGTCTGTATCCATTTCAAATGTTCCCATAATGCACTAACACCGCAACTGCAAGGTAAATCATGAGCTTGTGAAATGTCAACTTCTCTACAGATTCGTCTCTGTGTTTAATATCACTGCTTGGAGATCTAGGAGACAAAATGAACCTTAGAATCTTCAATAGAAAAAAAATATCCCAAGGGCACAAGAGACAAATCCTTCATTAATCTGCCTTTGCATAATGGATGCAATGTATTTTTAGATTATCATCAGTGTCCCCAACCCCTGGTTTCTCTTTTTTAGATCAGTTACAGTTTACCCATTAGAATGAATGATGCACCATAACCTAAATTTCTAAAACCTTGCATTGTCAGTGGAAAGTCTAGAAACACTACTTTATTTGTTTTCATTTTTTCTTTGCCACAAAATACCAAAAGATCTTGCTATTCGAATGCCAGTTGTTATATAGATACAACCCTTGAAATATTTTTATTGGGTTCTGATATTGCTCCTTTACCTTCTGCTATAATAATGACAATCCCATTTCACTAAAACAGCACACTCAATTATTTAATGCTACTTAGACTTATTTGTGATACAGACAACATTTTGTTCTGGATCTTACTGAGTTGAAAGGAAATCCTGATCAAACCATTCAATATAACATACGATGCTTCATGTCATTTTAATTGGAAAGAAATTGATAAATACCTGACTTTCATTCTGATGAGTCATGAGTTGCAGCTATAAGCCATTCTGTAAGCAGCACTTAATGACTTTGCTTGAGGAAAGTCAAAGTATTGTGCTAATAGCAGCATCCCTCATTCTAATCAATGTCAAGCTATGCAGCAAAGGAGCAAGAGCAAACATTCAGTTTGTTCTCTGTAAATATAAAGGCTGTGGTATTACAAAGATCGCAGTAATATGCTTCAGCCTTTATTTCATGCCAGGAGAGCTTTCAATCATCCATTGATAGGAATGTGATCTGCTTTCCATATTCAGAAGCCTGCTGAGCTTCATTGTTGTCTGATGTCTGTCAATGGATATCATATTTATTCAGAAAATAATACCAATAAAAAGAGAATATGTACTCTTCATTCATATAAGTGACTGGCTATTCTTTGTGACTTTCAAAACATATATTACAAAACCTGCACTATATATTGTTGCAGCACAGTTCTATCCTTCAATTTATGGTTTCTGTTTTGAAAGAAATTGTTGGTGTTCTGTTATACTAAGATGATGAATAAAAAAGAATGGGTTCTCAAATGTCTTGACTTTCACAATAAAAATTCATGAAATATATTCTGCGTTTGCTACATGTCGAAGATTATTTTGCTGAATTTTAGGCCTGAACACTGTCCCACAAACAATTTAAATGCAGCAATTCCATTGACTAGAATCATGTATGCTGGAGGAACACTCAGTTGAAACATTCAAAAGGGAAGTGGACCATTATCTGAAGGGGGTGAATGCCCAGTGTTACAGGGAGAATGCAACAAGGTGACCTGTTCATTGGAGCAGGCAGACACAATAGATCAAATGAACTCCTTCTAAGCTGTAATAATTTTGTGAGTCTGTGATTAATTACACCAAGAAGATATACACACACAGTGATTTCTAGTGCTCAATCTATCATACATTGTGAGATTTAGAGAATATGAACTTATTTCACTGTTATAGGACATCTGTATCTTGGGCACATGGCTCATCCCACAAACTGGAAATTGCTCAGGTACAAATTTCTACCTGCCTCCCTCTCTTCCACCACCATTTAAAGAGATTGCAGTTAAATGAGTATGAAAAAGATCCTGAGGGGACTTTAGGCTGCAGTTCCAATGTGAAAGCTCATTTGCAGACCACCCTAAGTTATATAGCACTCACTCTATGACCCACCACTGACATAATGGTCAGAAGGTGTGAACTCGGAGCTTTGGAAAGGCTTGTTCTCAGCCTCGTCATCACCTGCACCAATAGTTTCAGTAGTGGGGGGCAGAGGCTCAGCGTGCTCCAAAGCCCATGGGAAGTGGCGCACATGTCATAATGTCAACCCAGTTCAAAGTGTGAGACAAGTGATGTTCTCGTTTCGAATTGGCTCTGGTATCGCCAATATTGAAAAGCTGTAAATTGCTCAAGTGTAGAGAAAGCTAAGCAAATATATGGGGAGGGAAAGAATAATAGGTTTTGTTGATAGAATTAGATGAAAAAACATGGAGAGAAAATTGAGTAGAAGATAAATTTTGAGAAGGATCAATCGAGCCAAATAGCTTGACTCTGTGCCATAAATTTTCTGTAATTCAATGGAAACAGCACAATGCATATTGCCTAGAATATTACAAAAGAGGTGGTGAATTTAACCATGAGTGAGTAAGAGGTTAGAGAAGCCGGCTAATCATAGAACCTCAGTTGTCTACCTGTGCTCTGATCTCTGTGGCAGTGGTTGTATTCTGCTCAAGACCTTGCCATTGAGTTGGCCTTACCATCAACCCTACCCCTACTTTGCAAACCTATCATTCCATCTTTTCCTGCTTCATTCCATCCAATCTCAAAGTAATTCCCCAGAAAATCAAAACAAAACCACTCATGAGGATCACATGCACCAATACTTTGTTTTAATTCCCTGCAATCACAGTTTGTAGCACATGAATTCAGTAGTGGAAACCAGTGATCTTTGTAGATGTTCTCCCAATTTATGAACATATGTACAACCATGCAAGTTAATAGGAGATGTCAGCTATTCAGCTCTTCAATCCTATTTGGCTATACTGTTCAACAGTGTCATGGCTGGTCTGCTTGAGTTCCACAGTCCACATTCCCAATGAAATTTTGACTCCCCTGCCTATAAAGAAACTATCTGTCTCTGCCTGATGAGTATTCAATAATCCTGCCTCCATCGTCTGAGGCTGAGAGTTTCAAAATCATACAATCCTCTTGAAAGGAAAAAACCCTCTTATCTCTGTCCTAAAAGGCAACTTAATTTTGAAATCTCCTAGTTCTGAAATTGCCCACAAGCAGAAACATCCTTTCTGCATTCACTTTGTTGAGACCATTCAAGATCTTATAAATTTCAATCCAATCACTAATCACTCTTCTATGCTCCAATGGAATCAAGTCTATTCGAAAGATAAACCATTCATTCCAGGCATCAATTCAATAATCCTTCTCTGAACAATCTTGAATGCATTTAGATTCTTCCTTAAGTAAGGAGACCAAAACTGCACACACATTTCGAGATGCAGACTCATCAATACCCTGTGTAACCGAACCATGCCCTCCTTACTTTTACATTGAGTTCCTTTTTTGATAAATTGTAGCATTCCACTGTACTTCTTAATCACTTGCAGTCATTCTCCATTTAAATGCATGTTAACAATATGTTTTCTTGCCAAAGTGAACAACTTCTCATTTTTCCACATTACATTTCATCTGCCAGATTTTTTTCCCACTCGCACATTGGTCTGCATCCTTGTTATAACATTCTCACAAGAAACATTTCTACCTGCAAATTTAACCACCATGCCTTTGACCTCTCCACCTTAATTATTGATGTAACTTATACGAAATTAAGGCCCTGCCACAGACCTATGTAGATCCCCACTCAGCATTTGCAGAGAGAGAGAGAGCAGTTTACAAAGAAGTGGTGAGTGAGATTTTCTGTTACATTCCCACATGGATCAGAGAGAGAGAGAAAGAGAGAGAGACAGAGACAGAGAGAGAGATTGAGAAGCTTTCTTTTTGTAGGTTAAAAATCTCTTGTTGGATTATACAAGCATAAGACTACAGTCACCTGCCCAGGAATCATTCATGTGGTTGTTATTATGCTGAGCTTTCTTACCAGTTAACTAGTCCTGTTAAAAAACAAAGCAAAAGATTGTCTGTCAGCAAAAACTGTGCTGAACACACACTCGGATGCTGATCTGCTCAGCATTCTCCCCGACAACTTGAATAAAGCAATATTGTATGCACAGCTTGCAATGAGTTCCAATAATTCAGTCATTGAAATGCAACATTCTCTTCCACAGTTTCCTCAGTTTAAAGCAGTACCTTTTCTCATTTCACCTCCAAAGAAAGGAAACATCCTTTGATGCAGCTTCTGCAGTCAACTTCTCAAGCACAGCTGCCTCCCTTCCATGTTTTTTGTTTCAACATAACAATTTTTTATCTTCTGTTAGTCAATGTAATTCATTTCAAAAACTGTGAACTTCAGTGATATCCTGTCCCCATGAGTCCTTCATACCTATCCTATCATCTCCCGACTGTACCTCTGTGTCGCATCCAGTTAATCCAAGAATATGCCTATTCAGTCATGTGAAAGTAACACAACAGCCAACATAGATACACTTTGCATGTAGAGATCTGGGCTAATCAGCAATGAGCTATGGGAAGTCTAGACTATCAAATCTCTAAAGTATTAAGATACTCCAGTTCAACTGTGATCAGGCAGAACATAGGATATTGCATTGATGGATCACCCACTCAATTTTATTGCTTGATCAGTAATGTAGCTCCCTATCAGATTTGTGTAGATTGCTACTGTCCTTTTACGGTGGGTGAAATAAGAAATCTCTTCAGTTTTGTTTTTTTTATGATTTTGTTGATTAAAGATGTGACCGAACAAGTGATTTCCTAACCTACTAACAATGATGAGTCTTTGCAAGGAAAAAGATGATGTTTCTTTCTGCATCTTGCACAAAACCACTGAGACAAAGTTGGGAGTCATTATGAAGTCAAGGAAAATCAGAGCACAGTGGAAAATAAACAAGCAATCCAATCTGATTTGTATCCTGGCAGATAGGTAAATTGAAATTGCACCCATATTGATTCATAGAGTCTGTAGATATAGTTCATCAGTTGACAGTTTCATAAATTAAGTAGCCATATAGAATTTCATCACAGATATTTCAAAATTATTTAGACCCAGAGACTCCCGAGTACACCTGCAAGTTATTTTTAGTTTGTCCATACCAACTGCATGTTGCACTTGCATGACATAAATGTGTCTATTCAGAAATTAACAATATAGAAGTTCAAAATAATGGAAATATTATAGCGTGTAAAGCTGTCTCCCTTCAGCTATGATAAATCCAGGACAATATTCATTTTTTCCCAAGTAGACTCCAGATTCTGCACAAAAAGATAAATAACATTTTTATTTTCCAGTCTTATGGCTTCAGGAGAAGCAAGAAATCCCACTGGAGCCGTATATCGGCCCAACCGTTGTTTGTTGTCTTTCTCCGGGAATTCACTCAAGGCTACTACAATGGGGCAGGCAGGGCAAAACTCATTCATACAGGACGAAGAGGGCACCCTTTTGGAACCACCACAACTGCCAGTTCCTCACTTGGATTATTTTGATGAGGTCTTGAAGCCCACGTTCAGGCATCAAGTCGAGCCACAACATTGCCTTTATACTTCAAACCAGACACCAATAAGTTTTTAGGAGGAAGTGAGGACTGCAGATGCTGGAGATCAGAGCGGAAAATGTGTTGCTGGAAAAGCGCAGCACGTCAGGCAGCTCCCTTGTGGTTGGAGGGTTCCTAGGCGGAAGATGAGGCGTTCTTCCTCCAACCGTCGTGTTGCTATAGTCTGGCGTTGGAGGAGTCCAAGGACCTGCATGTCCTTGGTGGAGTGGGAGGGGGAGTTGAAGTGTTGAGCCACGGGGTGGTTGGGTTGGTTGGTCCGGGTGTCCCAGAGGTGTTCTCTGAAACGTTCCGCAAGTAGGCGGCCTGTCTCCCCAATATAGAGGAGGCCACATCGGGTGCAGCAGATGCAGTAAATGATGTGTGTGGAGGTACAGGTGAATTTGTGGCAGATATGGAAGGATCCCTTGGGGCCTTAGAGGGAAGTAAGGGGGGAGGTGTGGGCACAAGTTTTGCATTTCTTGTGATGCTCTTCAGAGAAAACTACCCACCATTCCTACTTGCTCTGGTCTACATGTAACTCCAGTCCTCCTGGTGTGGATTTAATGCCGTCTAACGTCAACTAGCAAGCTATTAAATTTCAGGATCGCTAGACATGCAGTCCTCCCTGTAAAGCCCATATTCTTGGAAACAACTTGGAAAAGTTCTCTTTGCCTTAATTGATTAAAACTCTGATGTTTAAGAACACAAGAAGTAGGAACAGGAATAGACAATATGTCCTGGTGAGCCAGCTATTCCATTCAGTACAATCATGACTGATTCTGAGCTTTAGCTCCACTTTCTACTAGGGAGAAAGCAGGATTAAGCTATTGAGGCCATGAACGTGATGCATGGTGGAGCAGGTTGCAAGAGCCAAATGGCCTCCTCCTGCTCCTAGCTGCTACATTGCTTTGCTTCCTGCCTCCTCCTTTTATCCATTAATTTTGTAAGAGATCAAAACCCCAGTGACTTGGAACACCTCAGTTAACTTTATCTGGATAAAATTTAAGCTCCATGTCCAAGCTTAAACAAAATTCAATTAAAACTTGGTGCATACTGAATATACTGAAGAGAAATAACATTAGAAAAGATAAATGGATAACCCATTTCATTAGAATTCCAATGATAGCTAGGCTTCAGAGTATTGTCCCAAAGCTAACTTGAGAATTATTCTCCTCATTTCTGTCTTGCCTTTGTTTACACATCTGAAGCATATACGTTACCCTCAGGATAGAGGAACCTGCATTTGTGTAAATGCTTAAGTTACACTAGGTATGTTAGAGGTTATATTTGACTTTGTTCTAAGCAAGGGTAAGAACTGTTGAGCTGAATGTTAATAATTCAATATAATAGACTCCCACGTTCTCTCATTAAATAACTCACTGAAGCTTTTCACTGTACATTCTGTTCATAAAATTGTTCTCTATCAATATTAATTTCCAAAAATAGTTACTCACTATGTGTTCATTTGCACAATGAAATCACAGTAAATTAGTTGTTCCAGCAGACTGGCTATTTAGTATTGAGGCTAACATCCATTATGTTGAGTTAGCATGCCATATGTTTATTGAAATTAAGCAGTTAAGGAAATTGTTTCTTATCGAAACAACATTATACACACTCCACATTCTGCACAAGGTTCATTCTACTCCATTTGTTCCATTACTTATTATTGCTCATTTCAAATAATTCATGAATATTGGAGACAATAGGAGATGTCTACATCCCTCATCTGATGAATTTTTTCAATGAATAATAAATAATCATATGGCGACAATTACTATTAGTTAGAAACACAATAATCTTCCCAACATCTGGCTCACACAGTGAATGGGGGTAACAGTTGAATCTGCTGGTTGCATGAGAACTACTGATGGCAGCTGGGAGAATGCACCTTGTCACTGCCACAGGATGAATGTGTGTTTTAAAAGTCAGTAGCCAGGACTGCTCATAAAAGCCATCAACAAAGTTTAGATCAAAAGGCGAGAGAGAGGTGACCAAATTATTAGTTCCGAGAGTGAGGAAATTTAATCCCTTTGCATTAAGTCATTCACTCTGCCTTTGGAAGGTCTTCAAGAGGCTTCAATTCTGACTTCCACTTTGGTTTCCCAGACTTTGTATTTTGGGAGAACTATTACACGCAGTAGGGAGGTGCCTTTCCGATTGCTTGCGAATTCCAGATGCTTGGGTCCCGGGTAACAGGGGGTTTACTGTACCTGGAAGTTTGATGTTATCGTACAAAATGACTCACCAAAAACATTTAATAACAGTTCTGTCTAAACTGTATACTTTAGCCTCTCTTGACTGACAAGAACAAAAGCAAAAATATCACTAGATAATGCAGATTCTATTCAATCACTTCATAATTTTGTTTCTGCCCTAAAATCATTTGCTTGCATTTAACACAAAACCTGGTTTTCATTGGTAGGCCTCTAGCTACAAGAATCACAATAGGCCTTGTTCAGGTCATAAAGGAGCTGTTCTGTAGTGATAAATAGCATATAGCATGAGTTAGGGTGAACAATATACCCTTCTACTCCCGGGTTATATGGGTAATAACATAGATTGTAATAGCATGAAGAACACAATGCTAACAAACCAAATAACACAGGCCAATCTATTCATGGAAAGTTTATTTAAAATTTGCAATAATACACATGAAAAAAACAAATTGAGAGATAACAAAGCAACTTATTATTTAACTGGCTACAGTTCAGAGATTACTGGTGGAGCAGGGGAAGATAAATAAGAACATCAGTCAAAAGCTTTCATGGGAGTGATGGATTTTCATCATGTGAAATAACAATTTTAGCACTTCTGGTTGGTGAATGAGTGACAAAAGTTGTTTTCTATTCATTCATGGTGTGAGAGCATCACTGGTTGGGCCAGCACTTGTTGCCCATCCCTACCTGTACTCGAACAGGTGGTGGTGAACTGTTTTCTTGAACCACTGCAGCTAGATCCACAAAGTCATTAGGGAGAGGGTTCCAGGACTTCAGCCCAGAAGCATCAATTGAAAGCTATTGCCCCAGAAAGTGAGAAGAGTGACCAGGAGATATTTTAATATATAAACAGTAATGCATTGTAATGGCAAATAGTGGCAGAGCACATCGTGTTGAGAGAAACAAAGGATAAACATGTGAATTTAGAAGAGAAAGGGGAAATAGACTTAGTTTTGTATTGTTTGAAAGGTCAATCTAGATTTGAAAACATTGACTGTTTTAAACTGAACAAGGCAAGCCCAATTTAAAAAATTGTCAAATGCTCCTAACATCAAAAAGGGCATTGATAGACAGACTGGATCTTCGAAGAGCTGAATGGATTCCTTCTGCTTCATGAATTTCTCTGGCTGCATGGTTCAAACTCTTAGATACTGAAATGGTTTTATTGACAGTGACATTATAAAATGCTCCATGTTATGCAGAATGGCTTTCAGCTGATGCTAATAAATGGGCCAGCAGTCAAATGGAAGTCAGACAAAAAGAATGCAAGCTTACAATTGGAAGTCAACCAGTTTGAATTATTAGAGTATAGGAAAGTTTCTAACTGACACGTTGAATTGAGCGTGACCCAACATTGTCAGGACATCTTATGCCATTTCAGGGCGAGTGATGCCTCACTGAACTCAAACTCAACTGGCAATTATGGTCTGGAGGTGGCCTCTGCAATGTGACAGAAAGAAAATGTGTACAGAGAAATATGAAAACACAATCAGGGAAGGCAGGACCCAATTGTATACTTACTTATTTCCACTGCCTGTTGGTAAATTTCAAACTGAAACCCTTCTTTGAGAGTGAAGGCTTCTTTGGGAAATGCAGTTCACTAAAGAGTAGCTGGCTCAGCTGTGCCTGTGGGGCAGGAAGATCGATAACAGAAAGCAATGAGAGTGGATGCGATAGGCAGGAGGATGGACACAGGAAGCAGTGTGAGGGGATGCAATAGGCAGGAGGATGGATAACAGGAAGCAGTGTGAGGGGATGTGATAGGCAGGAGGATGGATAGCAAAGGAGCAGTGTGAGGAGATTCGATAGGCAGGGGCCAGACAGATGGTTTCAGCAATTAGAGATGTGAATCCAAAATGACCTGATGACCCCTACCCTCCTGCTGGAGTCAGGGTCAAGAATGTCACTGAGCATTTGCAAAGCTTTCTGAGGGAAAAGGTGAAAAGACAGTGACTGTAATCCAAATCATGTTAATATAAAAAGAAAAGAAGTCCTGCAGATTCCTTTTAGGAAGCTACAAAGGAATCTATCAAGGATAATTTCACATCTCGTGAGTATAGGAATTTGGGGATTGAGCAGATGAAAAAAATGGTTTGTAGAATGATGCAGGAAGGAGGGCTTTAAACTCTGGGACATTGGGACTATATCTGACAGATGGTGAAACGGTACAGGTTGCATGAGCTGTATCTCAACAGATGTGAGACCAAAAACTGTTAAAAAAAAATGTTTGGTATTGTGCCGTGACCCATTTTATTTGGAAATTGAGAAAAGGTAATGGGCTGCATTGTGAATTTTGTTTTTGGTAGGTGTTAGTTTTATGCATTTCATGGAGATTTCACTCCAGGAGATCTTAAAAAGTGCCTCAAAACCACCTACCCCACTCTAGCTCCATACTACCACTACCAATCCCGAACCAACTTGCAACTAATCGGGTAAACACTGAAAGATTGGTATCCCTGCTGCCTGTGCCATCTTTAAAAAGATGCTGTGTACCAGGATAAGCACTGACATTCTGAAACTGCCCTGCTCATCAATGGACAGTCTTTCTAAAGATATCTGAGAAGTGGAAAATGGTGCCATGTTTCTTCAACGTGGACCTTGTAGTTCTGATGGATGGGATGGTCGAGAGGAAAGGCCTCCTCTTCCCAGCGGAAAGACAAAGGAGGCCATGGCAAAAGATCCTGGCAGCTTGTTCCGAGATCACCACCCAGGTCAATGCTGTCTCAACTGCGCAGAATAATGGTCAGCAGAGCCACAAGAAGGTCAATGACATTTTCTGTTGTATCTGGTAAATGCCAAACTCGTGTCTCTGCTACCTCATACTCTATTTCTGCTATTGCACCCACCAAGGCTCATGCGCTACCAGTGCCAGTATTGCAGCAATATCTTCCCTCACCCACATTTGTTCCCCACAGACTCCCAAATCCCCAAACAACTAACCTGGGTGTCTTCTGTGTCACCTGCTCACTCGCCTGGGACATCTCACCACCTTTCCCACTTGCACCAACACTAAGAGCTGTGCTACCCACTTTTCTCTCACTCAATCCCTCCCTCTCTCCAATTACAGCAGAAAACAATCCAAAACAAGATGGAGACCATTTGCTGCTTGGTGAAAGTGGGATATCAGTGTTTAAGAATCTGGTGGAGACCATCCTGTTTTGGGCTGTTTTCTCCTGTAATTGTTTCCTCAACTCAAACAACTTCCAGTTGTGTAAGTATGTGCATCATAATGTAATGTTTGCAGTAAAACAGATTACAGCTATTGTTCTGAACGGAGCAAACATGAACAATCAAATTTTGATTTACATCATCTGGTTTGTATATATCTGTGACCTGCCATGGATTAAAATGGTTTTACAAAACAGAAGACACTGACTTTAAGATGGCCACTGTGATCATCTGATCACAAGCTAAGCTAGTTGATGAAACCATCAATAAACAAGATGCTGTCTCAATTGAAGTTAGCATGTCATCAATATGATTGAAACCCCCTGTCACACTGATATGTATCTTCTATTTGCTTTACACCTCTCTGAAAGTTTCATATATTGGGATGAAAACAATCTGCAGATTATCCAGATGAAAAAAAAATAAAGCTAGATACATGAATGCACAAATGAATTGTATTACAGACAACAGATTTGGCAGAGGGAAGAAAGATGGATTTGGAAGAGAGGAACTGGAAGGCATGCTCTCTCTCTCTCTCTACCTGCTTTTATTTCAACCCCTTGGAAGGCAATATGTGGTGTAAAGAAAATCAGACAAACATTCCAAGAATGCAAAGATATCTACAAGTTTCAATATCACTGAGGATACAAGTCATCAATTGAACAATCATGTGTTCAAGTTAAACCTAACACCATAAGGACTGTATGAAGTTTTTAAATTTCATTTTCTTTATCTTCCATTTGTACTAGACAGTGTTCTCTTTTAAACTTTATACCTGCGTTTGTGTATACTTAATGTCACATTTTATTATTTTCTTAGAGTGAATAAGCAATAAATTCCTCTTTCTATTATTCAAGAAAACCATGTAATTGCTTCCTTAATTTTGAACTAGTGTACAATGTTTTAATTGAAGCATGATATAACTGTGTGGTAAAAGTGTTTGCAGTCAAGCAAGGAATTTTAAAAAGAGGAGAACTCAACTTCTCCCCTCCTCACCTGGCTACAATTATATCAGAAAGAAATTTGAAAAGTATATGAAGACAATGCTGTAATTTACAAAAAAAAACTAGCTGCAGCCAGGTTCCTTTGGACACTCACACTATCCAAACTCTCCAAACTTTCTGTTTTCTACTAAATTAAACCAATTCACATTTATTCACATTACATTTGATCTGTCATTTTCTAGATTGGCCTGTCCATATGCTGTTGAAGCCTCCTTGCACCATCCCTACAAATGGTATTGCCTCCTAGTGATCAGAGTACAAGCAAAACAGGACAGAGATTTTGAGTTTTCAGTGAAGTCACTGAAATAATCAGCAAATTGTCAATGCTTAATGGAATAAATCTAAACAAAATGCTGAGACCTTCATATAGCAATGTGTGTGACAATTAATTCTTTTCAGATCATTTTAAAACTGTGTTTGATTTTATTGTACAGCCTTTGTTTTCTCATTTCTAAAAACAATGTTGTATTATTGGAAGGGATGTAAAGAAGAATTACACAGTCAATGCTGGAAAACATGGGAATGTGTCATTGACTCAAATTCACAGATTAACCATATTAGTCTTTAGCAAGATCAAAAATTTAAATACTATAAGTAGTTGCAATTTTTCCTGCTCTCTCTACACCATTACTTCATAGAAATTTATCTTGAGTGTATGATTATAATACATAATTTGTAAGGATTTGTCCAGGATAGTGTCAAGCTTCTTGAGTGCTGTTGGAGCTGCACTCATCCAGACAAGTGCGGAGTATTCTAATACACTCTTGACTTGTGCCTTGGAGGTGATGGACAAGCTTCAGGGAGTCAGGAGGTGAGTATTCCTAATCTCGGACCTGCTGTTGTAGTCAATGCATTTTTATGGCAAGTACAGTCAAGTTTCTGGTCAATGGTAACCCCCAGGATGTTGATCATGGGAGTATCTGTGATGGTAATTCCACTGAATGTCATGGGGTGATGCTTTTTGGTGATGAACATTGCCTGTCATTTCTGTTACTTGCCACGTTTCAGCCCAAGCCTGGATGTTGTTTTGGGTCATAGAGCTCTGCAACAAAGAAAATTCCTTTCAATCCACTGCGTCCATGCCTGTCAAAAACAACCACCTAACTATTCTTATCCCATGTTTCAGCACTTGGTCCAAAGCCATGTATACATTGGCATTGTAAATACACACCTGAATACTGTTTCAACGTTATGAAGGTTTCTGCCTCTAAAACTCTTACAGGTAGTGACTTCCAGATTCCTACCAGCCTCTGGATGAAAAAGGTTTTCCCCACATCCCCTCTAAACCTCCTCCCCTTTACCTTCAATCTGTGTTCCTTGGTCATTGACGCCTCTATCAAGTAGAAAAGAATCTTCCTATCTAATCTATCTTTGCCTCATAATTTTTATACATTGCAATCATGGTCTCCTCTTAACCTCCCCTGCTCTAAGGAAAAACAACTCCAGTCTTTCCAATCGCTCTTCATAACGGAAACTCTCCAACCCTGGCAACATTCTGGTAAATCTCCTTTGCACCTTCTCCTCTCACATCCCTCATATAATGAGGATTCCAGAACTGCACAAAATACTCTAGCTATGATACAGTTCCAGCATAACCTCCCTGTTTTTTAACTCTGTGACTTGACTAATAAAAGCTAGTATACCATAAGCTTTCTCAATCACTTTATTCACAGAGAAAATAAGGACTGCAGAAGCTGGAGATCAGAGTCAAGTGTGTGGTGCTGGAAAAGCACAGCAGGTCAGGTAGCATCCAAGGAGCAGGAGAATCGATGTTTCGGGCATAAGCCCTTCATTGGGAATGAGATTCTCCTGCTCTTCATTGCTGCCTGACCTGCTGTGTTTTCCAACACCACACTCTCAACTGCTACTTTAAGAGACTGATGTACATGGTCACCAAAATCCCTCTGATCTTCAGTGCTTCCCAGGGACCTACCATTCAAAATCAATTCACTTGCCTTGTTTGTAATGTTCAATTTGTAAAGAATATCAATCCTTGTTTTTAAATGTAAAGTTTTTGAATGATAGCTGCTCAAAGCCATATGATTATTCTTGTTGCTTTACTGCAGCCAACAATCACAAAAGGAAGGCACAAGAATTCAAAGGAATTCTGAAAGACTGGAAGAACCACAGGGAAATATCAGCATAATTTACTTTTTTTTGTGGAACAATGATTCATTTCAAAATTAACATAGCAGAGATTTAGTTTTTTTATTGGGACAAGACAAACTGCCGGCCATGTTGAACAGAGCTCCAAGAAAATCTCTGAGGGAAACTATTTAGAGGGAGGAGATTCACAACTGGAAGACAGAGGAAGGGTCATAAGCTAAAGGACTGCTGTATAACCAGAGTGCCAAAGTTCAAAATCTGCAATGTCATGAAAGTGCAACAAAGCATCTTTACTGCCTCCCAGAATGTGTCATCCTCAGTCAACCTGTGAGAGAAATCCCCCCAATCCCCAAGGCCAACCTCATTAGAAAATTGTAGAACACCTGCGAGTTCTCAACCCCTGTGTGTCAGAAGAAGAAAAAAACGCAAATGAGTGAGGCCTGCATTGATAGCAGACTGGTCTTATTTCATCTTTATAAGTAGCTTTTACCCAAGTCTGCTTTTAATCTTTGCATCTGTATTTTTACCTAGTAACTTGATCACTTTGACTTGAATAACTTACAGCAGTAGTTTGCAACAAAATAACTTTATTCTTGCTTAAAGCTAAGGCTTTGCTGCTGGTTCTTTTAAAATTGGAACACAATGTTAAGTGGCAACTGAAAGTACCACACAATTACACAAATTCACAGTTCACAAACCACACTGCAACAATATCTGGTGTCGGGTCAGCTGGGACAGAAATATGGGCAATTTCACCAGCAAAACAATAATCCTGATGCTGCATTTCCTGAATCTAGCAGCTGCGAATAATTACACTGTGATGGCAAGTGGGCTAATCAAATCGACATTAGAAAGAAGCCAAAATATCAATATTTTCATGTTCTTTTTTTCATTTTGTTAATCTTCTTGTCCACTATATTTGCCACAGGGTAGTTAGTCAGATAATAAAAGTCAGATGGTGAAAGATGGAAGTGAGACGAAAGAAGTCAGAGTAAATATTTTCAGACAGAGACAAAGAGGGAGAGAGTGATGGATTTCTAAATCCAAGCCAGTTCGCAGTGGGTTGGTAATGATGTGAGTTAGAAGCTCATCCCTGTTCTCCGTGAGACTTGGAGCCCAGCCATCCGTTCATCAAAAACAAAGGAAAGGTGCAACAAAATGAGAATTCAAACTCAGCCTAAAAAATAACACAACTGTACAGCCACAAAGGTTTTCGTTGATGGCAGGCTGTGTTAAAATCAAAGAGAGATGGACGATGTATTGGCATATTGGAGGCGGTGCTAACATAGCTTAATAATGGAGATGGAAAATTACATTCTGTGAAGACACGTCTGCCTTTAGGCTCCTGATGACATTGACTGTTAGTGTGGACATAAAGAGAATTGTGCTGCTGTCAACGTTCTCTGCCCGAGGACTTAGTTACTATTGATTTACAATCAGCTGTAAGAAAAGAGAGAATATATTAAGAAACACAACATTAGTATTCTTGAAATAGAAACATAAAATACCAGAAATACTCAGCAGGTCAAGCAGCAACTGTGGAGAAAGAAACAGTTCATATTTCAGGTCAATGGCTTTTCAGCATTTGTAGCTTTGTTTCAGATTTTCAGCAACTGCAGAGTTCAGCTTCTTGATTAGTATTCCTGGTTTTAGCTGCAAAAGGACTAATTTAATAATCCAAGCTGTAATATTCATTAATTGTTTAAATCATTATTTAATTATTTAAGTCAAAATGTTCCTAGTACAATGTTGAGGAGAATGAAAGGACTCGTAATGGATGAGGTAAGTCAGCCACCTTGTGAGGGAGGAGTGTATATCTGTAACCAGTCACTGAGCCTACACTGGGAGCAACATGTCCTCCAACATGTTAACCTTGGTAACACAGGCATGCAAGGTCTCTCTGGAGCTTTACCAACAGTATCTGCAAATTGCTGATAGATATTTTGACTGTTGTTTAGCCGAGATGTGTTTTAAAATTTATATCGAACCAAGAGTTAAGCTAAAATTGATACTTGCAGCAATTTTTACATGCTCTCTTGAGTTTTCTACTCCCAAGAAAATGTTTCAAAAATCTGCATCAGACGGTGATGTAGTAGTTCTGGTTAGGGGGATACAAAGCAATCAGATTGGAACCAGCTTACCAACAGAATTACTGTGAACTCAATACGCAAAAGCTGTACACTTCAGCAGAATATCTGTTCAACATTACCATTACAGCATTTATTATTGATTGATTTAATACTGTCGTTGGTGGGAGAATTCTGTCAAGAAGGACAAACTCAACCAGAACTGAACTACCACAGTGACTCCCATCAGGTTTCAAAAGAGTCTTCTTTGCTACAATGACTGGCATGTAGCAGCTGAGCTGTGCTTTGCTTAGGGCCACTTTCAAACTGATGAAACGTAAACTATTGAAATGTGCCAACATAGTGCTCTGCTGTGTATTTCATTCATCCTGATGAAAAGTAAAAATCTCAAGCTTTCAAATCTTTAAATAAACGCTCCCATGTATATTGAAGGCAACAAGGAACGCAAGGATTAAGTTAAATTGCTCTTGCAATTCTATCTATGCAGAGAGACAACATGCACAATTGTGTGTCTTTTTGTTTTGAATTTCAAAATCAAAGTGTTAAGTGACATATATGGCAGAGATTATGGAAGATCATGCTATGTGGAATGAATGGACCCCTGCTATATTCTGTGATCAATACTTCAATCTTGCAAAATCCAGTAAAGACCATATCAAAAAACTGGAATATGCAAATGTGTTGCTCTACTTTATTTCTACCGTTCTTACTCTCTGGGATTGAACTAAAATCTCTGCAATTTATTTGACTTAGTTAAGATTTTAGTTATACAACCTTTCCGATGCAAACCTGCACCTTTACAGGCTAATCTTAACAGGCCAAATTTCTTACAATAAGGCTCAGGAAATCTTACAAAATGAACTATATTCATTTGGATTTTATTTTGGTGTTACTAAAATAAACAAAAATAGGAATGCTGAGACTTGTTTCCAAAAGTGAGAAGAGGCAGATAGGTTAAATAAAAGTGCAATTCAAAATTGTGAGAACAAATAAAGTACAGAAGTACCAATTGAAAGAAGCAGTGAGGGTGAGTGAACAAGCAACCATGAATATTTTATTACAAAACTTCCAGAAAATCAAAGTATAAGGAGACAAATCCATAAGTCAGGAAAAAAAAAGTACACAAGTGCAGAGATGATCTCTTCGTGGTATGGTCACTAGGGTATTCACCCAGAGACCTATGTAATGTTCTGGAGACCCAGGTATGAATCCCACCATGGAAGGTGGCAGAATTTGAATACAGTCTGGAATTGAGAACCTTAGGATGACCAGGAATCCATTGTCGATTGTTGGACAAACCCATCTGATTCACTAAAGACCTTTGGGAAGGAAACTGCCATCCTTACCTCAGGTGGCCTACATGTAACTCCAGACCCACAGCAATGTGATTAACTCTGAATTGCCCCTCGGGCAAATAAGGATGGGCAACAAATGCAATGGTCACATCCTCTGAATGAATATATTTTTTAAAAAGCAAGTTGAGAAATATTTAAGCAAAAAAATTGAGTCTTCAAGATTAGAGTGCCCTGCAATTCTGTGCCCCCCTTCACAGAAAGAACAATTTTATTTTTAATTCCCTCATTATTGTTGGCATCACTAGCTCAGTCAGCATTTATTGTTCATCTACAGTTGCCATTGAGAAAGCGATGGTGAACTGCCTTCTTGTACTGCTGCAGTCCGTGCCCTATAGCTGGATCTACTTTATCATTAGACAAGGAGTTCAAGTGTATGACCCAACAAAACTAAAGGACTGGTTATACATTTTCAAGTCAGGCTGGAGAATGGCTTAGAGAGAAACTTACAGATGATAGCATTTACATGTATCTGCTGCTTTTGTCCTTCCGAATGGAAGTGGTTATGGATTTGGAAAGTGCAGTCTAAGGACTATTTGAGAAATTCTGCAATGCTACTATCGAGTGTTGGCAGTGGAGGGAGTGGACATTTTTATGCCTGTGGTGCCAGTCAAGTAGGCTGTATTGTCCTGGATGGTGTTAAGCTTCCCAAATATTGTTGGAGCTGACTCATCCAGACAAGTGGGGAGTATTCCATCAGTCTTCTGACTTGTGTCTTGTTGATGATGGACAGGCTTTGGGGAGTCAGGAGGTGAATTACTCATTGCAGTATTACTACTTTCTGACATGTTCTTGTAGTCACTGCATTTATATGGCAAATACAGTCAAGTTTCTGGTCAATGGCAACCACTAGCATGTTCAGGGGTACAGGGGTATTCCATAAATCCTTTGAATGTTAAGGGGCAATGCTTAGATTGTCTCTTATTGGAGACGGCCATTGTCCGGTATTTCTGTGTACTGAATGTTACTTGCCACTTTTCAGCCCAAGCCTGGATATTATCATCGAGTTATTTACAGCAGAGAAAAAGCCTTTTGGCCCATTGGATATGCCCACCAAGATTCCTCAGTGCTTTCCAGGGATCTACCATTCATCATCAATTCATTTGCCTTGTTTGTCCAAGTGACACTGCATTTGAAAATAGACTGCTTCATAGAAACATCAAAGATAGGTGCAAGAGGAGGCAATTCGGCCCTTCGAGCCTTCTCTGCCATTCATCATGATCATGGCTGATGGCTTCACTATCTAGGGAGTCATGAATAACACAAAACATTGTGAAATTATCATTAAATAATCCACTTCTGTCCTTATGATGGGGGAAGGTCATTGATGAAGCAGCTGAAGATGGTTGGGCTTAGGATACTAACCTGAGGAACTCCTGCAGAGATGCCCTCAAACTGAAATTATTGATCACCAACAACCACAACCATCTTCCTAAGTGCCAGGCATGACTCCAATAAGCAGTGAGTTTCGCCCTGATTCCCATTGAGTCCAGTTTTGCCAAAGCTCTTTGATGTCACGTTCAGTTGACTGTAGCCTTGATGCCAAGGGCTGTCACTCTCACCTCCCCTCTGGAATTCAGCTCTTTTGTCCATGTTTGAACCAAGGCTGTAATGAGATCAGGAGCTAAGTGGTCCTGATGGAGCCCAAACTGGGCGTCATTGAGCAGGTTATTGCTGAGTAGATGCTGCTTGATAGTGTTATGAAAGTGTAGAGGTGCCTTTAAGAGAGTTGAAAAGCTAGCAGAACTACCTGACACTGTACCAAGTGTTCTGAAAAAGGGAACATTGGAACATTTGGTCACACAACTAGCTAAGAGCTATGTTGCCTGGATACAAAAAACAAATTCAAATTCAGCCAATCAATTTAAATTATATCCCAAGATACCAAACTCCAATCAAGTTTGAATTTACTGTTTTGACAATATTAAAACCAATGAAATGATTGGATGTTTTGGGGAATATAAATCTCACATTTTTAACAGGTACCCAGAGCAGCAAAGAGCAGCAAACAGAACTGCCAAAAGACCAACAGATGTAGGCTGTTAGTAAGAACTGATGAAAGGTACTTGTCTGGTGAAGGATTTTGCACAGAGGAAAAACATTGACACCAACCTGGAAAGAAAATCTACAGAGGACGACACAGTCGCTCACCTTTACAACTGCCTTTCCCTTACCTCCCAATCTGCCTTCCCCAATCCCCACGGAGAGCTTCCTGAACACCACATTGGTGCTCCCTTTGTTCCCACTCCCCCTTACCCATTGTGTTTATTGGATGAACATACAGGCAGACTTGGCCCATTCCCTTGGGTGATCTAACTTGACAGTCCCATACTCCTGACTGGTACATGTACATCTTCCTGACTAACCCCCATACTAGACACTAAGAAGCTGCAGGATTAATCATGACCCACTCTCCAGGCTTGGACCTCTGGACCAAGGGTGCTCCTACCAGCTGCCTGGCTGTGGCCAAACTCCAGGACTGATAGCAGAGGCTGCCCTTACTGAGCCAGGACTCCCTGACTGATGAGTCCTACCATGGGCTTCAGTGATGATTACTGCCCTTAAACTTTGACACATGGCTGTTTGCTTACAGCACATGTAGAGTGCTGTAGTGTAAGCTGCTGGTGCATGGTGCAGATGTGAGGGTGGTGCTGCAATGCACTGTATGGCTAAATAGTTATTCCTTTGAGTCTAGCCAACAAGACCAGCTGCCTGGCTCTGTGACAGCACTAAAGACGTGGTATGGATAAGCAAGGCAAGGGATGCTGTGAGCATCCAGGTGGACACTAAATGAATAAGCACTAGGAGAGCAAGTGAACAAGTGCTAAGCATGTTTAATAAACATCTCACTGCTTCCTAGCCAGCAACTCGTTTCAATGTCCAGAACTCTATTTGATAATGCAGTGGGTCTCTCCAGAGATTCACGTAGACCCCACCTGACTTCCTACATGATTCTAACGTATTTCTCTCCGAAACCCCATCATTCAGACCCCAATAACATTCTGCCCCTTTTTAAAATAAAATCATTGAATCGTGGAGGATAGAAGAGGCTCTTTGACCTGTTGAGTCTGTACCACCAAAAATAAAGTAAATCTACACAGGCCCCACTTGCCAACACAAGGCCCATGGCTTTGAATGCTATTACATTTCAGGTGCTCAGCCAAGTTTTTTTTTAAAGGTTGTGAAGTTGCCTGCCTCAACCACCATTCATGGCAGTGCATCCTCAACAAGTCTGACACCGTCTGTGGAGAGAGAATCAAAGTTAAAGTCTCAAGTCTGTTATGAATCTTCAGAACTTAAACTATGAAGTGTCAGTCAAGAATTTAAAGTATGCAAATGCCTGAGCATGAGTTCCAATAAATTGAACACTGTCTAACCTGACTTCACCATCTCCAGCACTTTAACATCACAAATAAAAAATGACTTTATTGAAAGGCAAATTTTATTGTTTAAAATCCTTGTAATTATAACATTATTCAGTGAATTATATTTAGCTATACTTTTTGTGATAATTTCAACAACAAAGTTATTCAGGAGAAAGTGAGGACTGCAGATGCTGGAAATGTGTTCCTGAAGAAGGGCTTATGCCCGAAACGTCAATTCTCCTGATCCTTGGATACTGCCTCACCTGCTGTGCTTTTCCAGCAACACATTTTTCAACAGAATTATTCAGCTTACTTAATAAATAGTCATTCATCTGTGATTTTTTTTAGATTTGTTCCCAAAGTTTAAATATGATTTCTTGCAGATCCGTTGTTATAGATTTATTGTCTCAGCCACTTCAATAAATACACAAAATGATTGTTTTTATAGAACATAGAACATAGAACAGTACAGCACAGAACAGGTCCTTCAGCCCACAATGTTGTGCCGACCATTGATCCTCATGTATGCACCTCAAATTTCTGTGACCATATGCATGTCCATTAGTCTCTTAAATGTCCCCAATGACCTTGCTTCCACAACTGCTACTGGCAACGCATTCCATGCTCTCACAACTCTCTGTGTAAAGATCCAGCCTCGGACATCCCCTCTATACTTTCCTCCAATCAGCTTAAAACTATGACCCCTCGTGTTAGTCATTTCTGCCCTGGGAAATAATCTCTGGCTATCGACTCTATCTATGCCTCTCATTATCTTGTATACCTCAATTAGGTCCCCTCTCCTTCTCCTTTTCTCCAATGAAAAAAGTCCGAGCTCAGTCAACCTCTCTTCATAAGATAAGCCCTCCAATCCAGGCAGCATCCTGGTAAACCTCCTCTGAACCCTCTCCAAAGCATCCACATCTTTTCTATAATAGGGCGACCAGAAATGGACGCAGTATTCCAAGTGCGGTCTAACAAAAGTTTTATAGAGCTGCAACAAGATCTCACAACTC
>NC_057710.1:106221965-106227295 GCF_004010195.1 Chiloscyllium plagiosum
CACAGCTCGACCTTCATCAACTTTTCTAGTCACATCCTCAAAGAACTCGATGAGATTTGTGAGGCATGACCTGCCCCTCACAAAGCCGTGTTGACTGCATTTAATCAAGCCATGCTCTTCCAGATGGTCATAAATCCTATCCCTCAGAATCCTTTCTAATACCTTGCAGACGACAGATGTGAGACTTACTGGTCTGTAATTGCCGGGGGTTTCCCTACTTCCTTTCTTGAAGAGAGGAATTACATTTGCCTCTCTCTAGTCCTCAGGTACGACCCCAGTGGAGAGCGAGGATGCAAAGATCTTCGCAAGTGGCGAAGCAATTGCATTTCTCGTTTCCCAAAGCAGCCGAGGACAAATCTGGTCTGGGCCTGGCGACTTGTCAATCTTAATGTTTGACAAAATTTTCAGCACATCAGCTTCCTCTATCTCTATCCACTCCAGCATGCACACCTGCTTTTCAAAGGTTTTATTCACTGCACAGTTCGTTTCTTTCGTAAAGACGGAAGCAAATAACTCATTTAGGGCTTCCCCTACCTCCTCAGACTCCACACACAAATTCCCTATGCTATCCCTGATCGGCCCTACTCTTTCTTTGACCATTGTCTTACTCCTCACATAATTATGCCCAGGTAATGTATTTATAATTTTCTAAAATAACTATTCCACTAATATTCTTTGAAAAATGGAAAATTCCATTAATGTGACATGCATCCTGTAAAGTTAAAAGGATTGACCAATCACTATCCAATTTTGACGATATGATACTGCTGAAGTGCTCCATAGACTAAAATTCTATTTAGAGGAGAGAATTTAATATCCATGTACAACTCTTCCACAGAGACTATTGCGTTAGAAATTGCTGAGTAAATCAAATCGCATTTACATTTCTGTTCAACTAAAATAACAGAATTTTTTTCTTAAATCTCATTCTATCTGGTTCTGCTGCAGTGCCTTTCAAAGCTGCATAGATTCATGAAATAACTGAATCATTTTTAATCATAGGCAGACATATGGTTCGAAAGAGCAATATTGCACTTAAAATGACTGGTTCTGCAGTTTCTGTCCTAATTAAGTACATGGCATGCTTTTATTTATTATTAACAATATATCTAGTAGTTTTTCATAAAATTTTCTCCAGGGCTTTGAGAGAAACAGTGCCTTAATCATATTTGATTTAGAATATAAAATTGAGAATGTGAACAATAGTGGGCCAGAAATTCCAGTGGTGCAATTTAAGCCAATACTGAGTCATTTAATCAAAGTCTTTGTGTTCAATGCTGTGGAGGGAGACCATCTCATAGTTTGTGAGGTTGGCTCATTTGCAAGTAATTTGACTAATTATTGGCAAAAATAACTGTTAGCACAGAAATATTGCAGCAGGGTTGTTTGGCTATTAGCACCATACTTCCAAAAACTAAGAATGACTGTCAGACCATTTTCCAGACTGATTCTAATGCCACATAGTTAGCACAGTGAGCTCACGTGTGATTTGTGGCATTTATGAAGTACATGTGAGCACTGGCCCATATTGCAAAGGGACTAAGAAGAAGTGTTTGCACTTACACAGCTATCCACATGAATTGTAACCAATGGAAGACTAAGGCAAGACTCCCGCCTCATTGTTCCTGGAGTACCATGGCAGAAAAACTGTTTTTCCTTTAAAATCAAGAGTCTGACAATGAATTCATCATATTGCATTTTGGTTAAGGGATGGGGTAGGAGGGAGAGAATGGCTTTTATATCTTGGAAGCTTATAGAATATGTCACCATCTATTTAACTATATTTACTTCCATACTTATCCCCCTTTCTCCACTTGAACAGGATTCTACCCAAACAGCTATAATTACAGTGATCTTACACAAGTGGGTACATTTGTCAACGCTAGCCCAATTGAGTTTTTTATGCACCTGACTAGAGAAACATGCAGAGGGCCAGGGGAACCACTGAGAAAACTGGGATAATACTAACTGAAAATTAGTAGCAGCACTCATATTCACCAGGCCAGAGCCCGAGGTGGGAGCAGAGCAAGTATGGGCTGAGCTGGGACCCAAGTCAAGGCTGGAACCCGCAGTGGGAGCAGAGCAAGCATGGGTCAAGCTGGGAACAGGGTCAAGGCTGGAGTCTGGAATGGCAGCAGAGCAAACATGGGCTGAACTGAGAGCCAGGTAAAGACCGAAGCCTGGGGTGAGAGCAGAGTGAGAGTGGGCTGAGCTGAGAGCCGGGTAAAGGCCGGAGCCTGGAGCAGGAGCAGAACGAGCATGGGCCAAGCTGGGAGCTGGGTCAAGGCCGAAACCTGGGGCAAGAGGAAAGTGAGAGTGGGTCAAACTGAGAGCTGGGTTAAGGCTGGAGCCTGAAGTGGGAGCAGAGCGAGCATGTGCCAAGCTGGGAGCTGGGAGCTGGTTGAAGGCTGAAGCCTGGGGCGGGAGGAGAATGAGTGTGGGCCAAGCTAGGAGCCGGATAAAGACCGGACTCTGGAGTAGGAGCAAAGTGAGCATGGGCCAAACTGGGAGCTGAGTCAAGGCTGGAGCCTGGGGCGAGAGCAGAGCAAGCATGGGCTGGCCAAGGAATGAGTTGTGGAGGCAAGTCTAGAGCAAAGACCAATGCACAGAGACAGTGTGGCCTCATGTTCTGAAGCCCAGAGGGCATGGACTCTGTGGAAAAGAACCATAACTTGAGTACTTCAAAGACTCTTTTTATTCTCATTCTGGAGTTTTAAGCTTTGTATTCCCATACTTGTCACTTCTTTTTGACTATTTCAATTCTGTGACAACACCTAAAGTATCTGTATTTAGGTACCTTGTAATTTGTTCCCTTGTTTTCTGCAGAGTTATAATTGATTTTTTTTTAATGAGGAATTACTACAATATGTGAAAAAGCGTTTATGACTTTTACTTATATCAACTTCCAAAAGGCACTTTACAACGTCTCCCACATAAGAGGCTGCTAACAAAAATGAGAATATAACTGGAGAAAAATATCTATCAGTTTGATAGATAATTTATTAGAAGGATGGAGTGGTGCTGGAAAAGGACAGCAGTTCAGGCTGCATCCGAGGAGCAGGAGAATCAACGTTTTGGGCAAAAGCCTTTTACTGCTCCTCAGATGCTGCCTGAACTGCTATGCTTTCCCAGCACCACTCTAATCTAGACTCTGGTTTCCAGCATCTGCAGTCATTGTTTTTACCTATTAGAAGGATGGAGACAAGCAGGGATAATGGTTATGTACTAAAATTGCCAGGAATCCGTACATGGAGCCATTGGTTTTCACTATAATTATAAATTGCTTGGTAAAAGGAATGAGGAGCAGTATGTTTAAATTTACTGATGAGGCTGATGTAGGTAGCACAGCAAATAGTGGCCTAGATTTTAAGATCATGGCTGGAAACCTTTTTTTATTAAGTTAATCAATATGGGTACCAACGTCAGGGCCAGTATTTATTGACCATCCTTATTAGCCTTGAGAATGTGGCAATGAGTTGCTTCTTGAACCTTTGCAGTCCATGTGCCTTAGGTAAACCCACAATGCTATGAGTGATGGAGGTCCAGCCTTCTGAACCAATGGCACTGAAAGGATGCGATATATTTCCAAGTCAGGCTTGGACGGAAGGTGTTCCCTCCATATATCTGTTGCCCATAGCCTACTGATTGGAAGTAGTCATAGGTTTGGAGGGTGTTATCTGAGTTTATTTCTGCAGTTTATTTTGTAGATAGTACATGCTGCTGCGACTGAGCATTGGTAGTGGAGAAGTGGATGTTTGTGGATTTGGTGCCAATAAAGCAGGCTATCGGATGGTGTCAAGCTTCTTGAGTATTGCTGGAGCTGTAGTCATCCAGGCAAATGGATAGTATTCCATTCCACTCCTTGACCTGTGCCTAATAGATGGGGAACAGGCTTTGGGGAATCAGGAGACAAGAGGCTCATAACAGAATTCCTAGTCTCTGATCTGACCTTATAACCAATGTATTTATATGGCAAGTTGAGTTCAGTTTCTGGTCAATGGTAACACCCAGAATGTCGATAGTGATGAATTCAGCGATGGCAACACCATTGAATGTCAGAGGGCGATGGTTAGATTATCTCTTGTCAGAGGTGATCATTACCTGGCATTTGTGAGGCATGAATGTTACTTGCTACTTTTCAGCCAAAGCTGTATATTATCCAGGGTTGCTGTGTTTGGAAATGGACTACTTCAGTATTTGAGGATTTATAAATAATGCTAAACATTGTGTAATCATCTTCAAACATCCTCACTTCTGACCTTATGATGGAGGGAAGGTCATTGATGAAGCAGCTGAAGTTGGTTGGGTCTAGGGCTGTACCCTGAGGAACTCCTACAGAGATGTTCTCATACTGACATTATTGACCTTCACAGCCACAACCATCTTCCTATAGCCCAGGTATGATCCCAAACAGTGGAGAGTTTCAGTCTGATCTCCACTGACTCTATTTTATTTTCTAAATGTTCTTGCTGCCACACCAAGTCAAATGCAGCTTGATATCAAGGGCTGTCTCTCACCTCACCTCTGGGATTCAGCTCTTTTGTCCATGTTTGAACCAAGGCTGTAATGAGGTCAGGAGCTGAGAGGCCCTGGTGGAATCCAAACTGGGTGTCACTGAGAATGTTATTGCTGAGCAGGTGCTGCTTGATAGCACTGTTGATGGCACCTTCCATCTCTTTATTGATGATCAAGAGTAGACTGATGGGGAAGTTGGCCACGTTGGATTTGTCCTGCTTTTTGTGTACAGGATATACCAGGCAGTCTTCCATGTTATCGGATAGATGCCAGTGTTGTAGCTATACAACTGGCTGGAGTACAAGTCATCAGTAATATTGCTAGGATGTCATCATGGCCTGTAGCCTTTGCACTATCCCATGTCTCCAACTTGTTTGAAATGAAATGAGTCAAAATGGCTGAAGACTGGTATCTGTGATACTGGGAATCTCACAAAGAGATCAACATGTATCATCCATTCAGGACTTCTGGAGGAAGATTGTAGCAAATGTTTCAGGCTTATCCTCTGCACTGATGGGTTGTGCTACCCCATTGCTGAGGAGGTTTGTGGAGCCTCCCCCTCACTACTCAATGTGGCAGGATTACAGAGCTTAGATCTGATTCATTGTTTGTGGAATCACTTATGCTGAAAATTTGTTGCTGGAAAAGTGCAGCAGGTCAGGCAGCATCCAAGGAACAGGAGAATCGACGTTTCGGGCATAAGCCCTTCTTCAGGAATGAGGAAAGTGTGCCCAGCAGGCTAAGATAAAAGGTAGGGAGGAGGGACTTGGGGGAAGGGCATTGGAAATGCGATAGGTGGAAGGAGGTCAAGGTGA
>NC_057710.1:106229976-106233163 GCF_004010195.1 Chiloscyllium plagiosum
TCCCTCGAACTCAGCACCACCTTCCTAACCTGCAATCTTCTTCCTGACCTCTCTGCCCCCACCCCACTCTGGCCTATCACCCTCACCTTGACCTCCTTCCACCTATTGCATTTCCAATGCCCCTCCCCCAAGTCCCTCCTCCCTACCTTTTACCTTAGCCTGCTGGACACACTTTCCTCATTGCTGAAGAAGGGCTTATGCCCGAAACGTCGATTCTCCTGTTCCTTGGATGCTGCCTGACCTGCTGCGTTTTTCCAGCAACACATTTTCAGCTCTGATCTCCAGCATCTGTAGTCCTCACTTTCTCCTGTGGAATCACTTAGCTGTGTCTACCATTCTGCTTATGCTGTTTGCCATATAAGTCATCCTATTTTGTAGCTTCACCAGGTTGACATCTTTTAGGTCAGTCTGGCGCTGCTCCTGGCAAGCCCTCTTGCAATCTTCTTTAAACCAAGGTTGATCATTTACTTTGATGCAATGGTAGAGTGGGAAAAATGCTGAGCTATGACATCTTAGGTTATGTTGGAGTACAATTCTGATGTTGATGGCACACAGTGCTTTACAGATGCCCATGCTTAAATTGCTAGATCTGTTCTAAGTCTGTTCAATTTAACATGGTGATAGTGCCACAATGAAGGGTATTCTGAATGCGAAAATGTGACTTCTTACCCACAAGAACTGTGAGGTGATCACACTTACCAATGACTATCATGGACAGATGCATGTATGAATTTCCCTCTTATCGGCATCTTCACCCCCTGCTGCAGACCCAGTCTAGCAGCAATGTCCTTTAAGAGTTGACCAGCTCAGTCAGTAGTGCCGAGCCACTCTTGGTAATTGGACATTGACAACCACCACTCAGAATATATTCTGTGTCTCTGCCACTCTGTGTGCTTCCTTCAAGTGGTGTTCAATAGAGAGCTTCCATGAGTCAAGGATCCTCTCCTCATGCGGGGAATGAAGACAGATATCGATCAGCCCACCATCAGCCATGGCTCTTTCAATTCTATTTTCTCCTGCGATGCGACAAAGGGAGGGAATGAGTGGGATGATGTGTTAGTGTAGCCGCAGGACAGGTGTCTCAGGTGAGTGAGTAGGAAGCACAGAGGGCATGCTGGGATCATGGGAAGAATGACAGCCATTCAGAGAAGATGCTACATGCAATGCTGAAGGTGGTGGATCATGATCTTTGGTAGGAAGTGTCTGCAGTAGCAGAATGAAAGTGAGTGAGAAACGAGCAGAGAGAAAATGGAGAGACTTACCCTTGCAGAGTGTGGAATGTCTTTGACCTTGTTGCACTGCTGGATGTCTGCCAGGCCATGGACACCACACTTATCTGGCTGGTAGTGTAGCCTCCTCTGAGATAGTCCACCATTCTATTCCCCAGGGCCTGCAGATCCGGTTAGCAATTTGGAATGAAAACTTACCTCTGTCAGCATTCCCTGGGACAATTTCTTTTTGTATTCATTCATGGGATGTGAGCATCACTAGCCGGGTCAGCACTTATTGCCCATCCCTAGTCACCCTTCAGAAGTGGGTATGAGCTGCCTTCTTGAATCGCTTCTACTTCCAGTGCTGTCAGTAGAAATTCTTCCCCACATTGTATCCGTGGAGGTCCTGGTTTGTAACTTTTGAACTAATGTATGGCTGTGGTTTAAATATGGTGCTCACCAAAGGTCCTGACAGCAACAAGAACTTCCACAACAACAGCATCATTGGGATGGTTTTCATACATAACAAGATGAGCAGCAGTAAATCATAAGTGATACCTTACTAGAGCTCAGAGAGCAACTGTCCATGAAACTCCATGAGATTAATACTTAGCTGATTATTAGTAAAATTCAGACCAATGTTTCACAGCAACAGCTTTTCCCATACTGCAAGGTAGATTCTAAAGCATTAACCCTGATTTTCTCCCCACAGGTGCTGGCTATCTGCTGAGTATATCTATTTTTATTTTAGATTTGTCAGCTGCATTTTATTTTTTCCACTCATTATGGTATGAAGCTGACCACCTTCCTTTTTAAGGTGCAGTCTTGTATGTGACGATTCAAAAGTCTTTAATGTTTTCTTCACAATACTCAATTCAGTTAATGAGTTTTTCTGTGTATTTCCACGTAATATTAGATGCAGTATCAGTAATGAAACAGCTGAAGTGGATGGATGCAGTACTTGTATCAATTAAATTTATTGTCATAACTGAGATTTAAAAAGTTTAATCAGCTATTAATAATCTTTTTTTATTGTTTGGCAGACCTACTAGAAACAACAGTGATTCCAGAACTGAGCCTTGAGGCACCCTATTTAGTATCATTCCCCCATCCTGAAGGAGCATTGTAAATACTTACTTGTTCTACACTCGGTCAGTTTATTATTAATTACAGGAATTTTCTTGAATATGCACAGCACCGAATTCAAATAATATTAAAGTTCATTAGATTAGGCTCTAAATTTCACTGAGGTCACCAAACAATTCAAGAAGTTAGTTAGGCAATATGTGGACTTTAGATCCACATTATCTGTTATTTACTTGATTCTTCAACTGCAACGGGATTCTCAGGTTTCCTCCTGATAGCTGATTCCATTACTTTACATGGAACAGAAATAATACTCGCACACTTGTCATTGCCTGGCTCCATTTCTGTCACCCTTGTGAATATCACAAGACTGTTCCAGTCTTATGGTTCCTTTGATGATTATGCTGATGATAATAAGGAAGAGGGTCAGAAGTTCCACTCAGTGTGAATCCATGCCACCACCTCTGGCTTTGTGACCCTATGCTTCAACCCTCCTTATCTACCCCTGCATTAATTGTCTTCCTCGTTCCAAATATTAGCTCAGAAAATCATCTGGGGGAGTGATACATTAGTGACAATGAAGCAGAGGACATGAGTGCAAGGATGGAGCATTTTTCAAGTAAAACTAAGCAGAGAAGTTTGATATTTTGGACTTCTGATCTTGCATGTAATTATCTGAAAAGAATGGCACTCAAGTTACTTCACAATACATGCAGTCTCTGAGGATACATGGCTTTGGAATCATCTATTCTTTAAAGTAATTAATGAAGAATATGACAGATTTATTGGAATCTACTTCAGAACCCCAATGTAAAGGTTCCCACAAAACCATATAATGAATAAATGATATAAAGATTGTACCCTTTTATTTTTCTGCATTTTTGTCTGTG
>NC_057710.1:106233663-106259063 GCF_004010195.1 Chiloscyllium plagiosum
GCACTATATAGACACAGCTGGGGGCCTGTAGACTACTCCTACCAGTGTCTTCTTTTTCCTTTTATTTCTTACATCCACCCATATGGAATCTACATCTTCCAATAGCAGGTCATTTCTTGCTATCACAATTATTTCATTCCTTACTAAAAATGCTATCCCAACAGCCTTTCCTACCTACCTGTGTTTTTGAAAAGACACATATTCTTGAATATTTAGTTCCCAGTTTTGATCTCCTGTATTGTAACGGTAATAGAATCACATCCATTAACCTATATTTGTGTGGTTAATTCATCCATTTTGTTCTGAAGAATATGTGCATTCAAGTAAAGAGCTATTAATTTAGCCATTTTTTCCATTTTTCCCATTGTGGTCGTATTTACTGCTGTTTTTCTATGTTTGTATATTCTGTCCCTTCCTATCCCATATGGGGTATTGTCATCCAAATGGAATGTAATATTACCATTTCCTCTTGCTTGGTCAGCCTATGATTTCCCTCTCCCAAACTCTCCCCTCTTCTGATTAATTTAAAGCCCTCTCTTAAGCCCTGGTTGTTCAAATTGACAGGACATACTTCTGCCCCCATCTAACCCGGCATTGCCCTTTCTCAGCTCAGCAGTGTCCACTTCTTAATTAGACAGTTCCCAAACTTAATTGAGTTGTGCCTTCTTTTAATTAGGCTGGTCCTCCTTTCAATTTAACACAGCCCACTTCTTAGCATCAGTAGACTCCTGATTCAGCAGGGCCTTCTTCCTAAATCAGCAGGTGGCATCACTTCCATAGAAACTGTATCTGGAGAATTAGTGATGGAAAATAAGGAGATGGCAGATGAATTTGGCAAATGTTTTGAATTTGTCCTCACCATGACAAAGACAATTACAGATTGGGTATCCTTTGTCAGAAAACCTCAGGACAAACTGTTTCACAGAAGAACAACTTTTTTGTTTCTCAGATTCCAGGCAGCAAATAGATTTGCACAGTTCTAATCACTTGCTCTAACCCAGTAAATAAGCTTAAAATCAAGGTCACAACATCTGTTCAAATTTCGAGGAATTGTTGAGTTTCTGCTGACTGTGTTGGGAAATCTTTGTCACCTTTGTGACAAAGGTTAAATCAGTCTGACAATCAGTTACCTAATTGAAAATGGTTTCTACCTCTTGTGATAGCTCCACCTAACTATCACGATCACTTTGGATGAATAGGTGTGTATACATAACTAATTGTGGAAAAAAGGAATCAGGCCCAAAACAATCACCAAAGACTTGCATTTACCAGTTGCACTTTGGTCCATTATAGCTCCAGTTGGGCCCTTTGAAAAGAACTTTGCTTTATGCAAACTGACCCAAATGGACACAAACTGAGCTGAATGGCCTGAATGACCCAAATGGACCAAAAGCAAAGTTCTTTTCCAAGGTCTGAACTCAGTGTGTCAACAGGTTTGCTCAGCTCTATTTGTGTCCAGTTTCAAGAAGACCTTCAGGTTTTAGCTCCTTTTTGTTTCTCCAATGTGAGGGTAAAGGGCACTGACCTGTAATATCCCAGAAACAGCAATAAATCGGGAAATGGGAAGAAAGGATGAACTCAGGAAAATTATAATTACCTGACAAGGGGTGCTGAGTGAATTGCTGGAGTTGTGGGCTGACAAGTGGGGGGTTTCTTAAATGAACTTCATTCTTATTTGTTTAAAGAAGTGGCTAGTGGGAAAGTAGATACATCGGTTTTAATTTTCCAAATCTCCTTTGATTTGGGGAAGGCCCCATTAGATTGAAGATCGGAAATGTAACTCCTTTATTAAATCAGGAAGGAAGAAATGAAACAAAAAACTGCAGGCCAGTTAATTTAACATTTGTCATAGGTAAAATGTTGGAAGCAATTGTTGAAGTAGTTATAGCAGGACACTTAAAATAACCTCAATGTAATGAGACAAAGTCAACGTGTTTTGTGAAAGGTAAATCATGTTTAACCAAGATATTGAAGTCCTTTGAGGAAGTAACACATCCTGTGGATAAAAGAGAACTGGTAAATTTCTGTCCTTAGTTTCCAAGACAGCATTTGATAAAGTGCCACATCAAGGGTTATTGTGGAAATTAACATATGTAGTGGGACGCCTTCTACAGTGATGTAGAAAATTGTTGGTAAGATGTTCAGAGTATTTGCGCAGCAGAGATTGGTATTGGGAACTCAACTGCTTATAAATGATGTAAATAAAATGGATGAATGGACGAAAGATATGGTTTCTAAATATGTTAATGAAACAAAATCAGCAGCTGCCCCCATCCCATCTCAACAGTGCCCATCCCTCCAGAATTCAGTGCTGCTGATTCACTGATTTTATCAGAACTCTCATCCCCCACATCTTTGTTCAAAATTGTATTGTGTGTGGGGAGACAGTCAATTACAAAGCTGCCTTTTATGAAATGGCTGAGCCAGTCTCATGCAGCAAGTACATGCTCAGGACCTGCATTTGATCCTGACTTTAGTATCCTGAAACTCAAAGGAAAATTCCGCTCCAAAAATCACAATTTAAATTGTTACATATGTCACAATAACCAATTACAATGGTGTATGAATTATAACTCGGGCTTTGCAGATCCCAGAAACTCAAAAGAAGATGAGCCATCTGTTTCAGAGTTTCTAGCTAGAATACATTTATTTAATGTTCAATCTGCAATATGAGTTAAGGGAGAAAAAAGGCTTGTGAATTTGTAGTGGGTAAATGCATATGGGGACCAATTCAAGAATATAAATACTCCAAAGTGTCTTAGAGACAGGGTTAAACTGTACTGGGAGGTGTTGGGATATACCTCTGACATCATCACAATGAGTTTGGAATAGAAATTGAAGTGTGTACAGCACATGCTTTTTCAAAACCTGTAATTAAAAGCTAGATAAACAATTAAACAGTGTATGACCATCCCATTTGAATTTTATGAAGAGTGCACAGGCCCATAAAACATCAAAGCCTCAGATGTTTGGCAAAGACGCCTTGCCATCTAGAGCAGACACAAAGCCAGGAAGATTATCACGGTGTGAGCAGGCCTCAATCAAGTTGTGGGTGATCACTTTCAATCAGGGGGTCCCAGAACAGTAACTCAAGGGCAGCCTCCAATACCAGGCTGGGGGCTTGCACACAGTCAGTCAGCCACTCTGAGCTGTCAGAGTCAGGATGCTCTTTATTAAGATCTGAGGAATTGGATGTCAAGCAGGCCACCACCGACCTTGACTCTTTCTGCTTTAGTGTGGGCTTTTTCTGTCGAGGATGAGAGGCAAGATTTAAGGGACATGAAAGGGGGTGGCAGAGCTATTAAGCAGTTTGGTAGGTGTCCTAAGTGAGTGAGCAGGCACAGCAGATGTCATGTAGGTTTCGGACTGTCGGAGGTTCGGGTGGGCAATGGCAGGCGAGGAAGATGTTGCCGGTAATAATGACAACGGTAGAGTTTGAGCCTTCGAGGGCACAGTAGCAGAGAAGGTGCAAATGTGAGGAATTGAATAGGAGGTGGTGACACCTACTCTGGTGGAGTGGAGAAGGTCATTGACCTTCTTCCTATATTGCTTTGTCTTCCTCCAGTTAGCTGAGCCTACACTGAACCTTCATTCACTATCTATAGGCTGGCATGGTCTAGTGTCATGGCCTCTACTACTGGTCCTGGGGAAAGATGACACCCTACCTCTGCAGCACCTTGCCCAACAAGACTTCCAGGTCACTGTCTGAAAGGTTCCCATTTCCCCTCATCTGCCATGTCCAGGGCAGATGTCAGGAACACTGCAAGGCAAATCCAACTGACTGCTCGTCCCGGTGCACAACAGATATATGTGAAAGAGATGCTATTCTTTTGGCAGCTAACCATTGATTAGTGAATTATTTTGTGAATGGCATATTGTAATATAACACTATAATATAGAATTGGACTACAGAATGCCATAGGAGCAGGGTAGGTAGTTAATGAGGTGAGTTTGTTAAAAAGCATGAAGAAATCTCATTCAGCCACATGCTGAAAAACCTCCAAAAAACTTGACACAGCTGGCACTTTGCTGAATATTTAGGATTCAACCCAATTTTTCCTATCGATGTACAAACTATCAATACCTGCAGGCACTGATTCAGTTGCAAAATCAGTTTATTGATCAATGCAAGTTGATCAATAAACTGATATAGAAACTACAAACATATACAATGACACCAGATATGTTATGCATCAAAATACAATGTCATCCCTACGTATAATTAGAGAGTGAAAAATAGACAGCAAAATGAGGCAATGTTAAATGTTATACATTTTCACATTGCCCTAAAACCAGATACCATTTCAATTCATCATGTATAATCCTTAGTATATTGGGAAGTTATAAGTAGAAACATAGTTAATTCACCTTATCATGTGATCAAAAGAAAATTTAGTAGAATACCCCGAGGCTTACAAAGGTGATTTAATATCTAGTTCACAATTTCATCTGCAGACTTTCTTATGAACAGCCCATACACACCAGGCTGACTGATCTATGTTCAATATATAAGTTAAACAGAGACAATCCAACATTTAGTGACACTCAGCACCAGTTGAGCATATGATGAAATTCATCAACAGTTATAGCAATACAAGATGGCTAAATGAATATAATGAGTAAATACCAACAAAATGTTAACAATTACCTATAATTGCAACTGAGAAAGGAGTTACTAGTATCAGGAGGAGGATGGAAGATAAGTTGCCTCCTCAATAGTGTATGAGGTCTTGTGAGACCATCAAACACAACACAAAGTTAAATTGGGATCTACAACACAATTCTAAAGATACCATTCAAGCAATGCACACAATTCTTGTCCTCCTGCACATGCTTATTCCTTATGCCTAAACTAATGACAGACTTATCTTGCCTGGGAAGATTAAGAACATGGAACAGGAAACAAAAGCTTCCATGGCTTATGCTGTCTGTGTTAAGTGGGGAGACCAGCTATGACTGTAGACACTAGCCAATCTAAACCTGATATTTCTATCAGTCTCAACCTCTTTACCAATATTATTTCTGGCCTTTTCCAGTTCGTTAAATCCAATTTGGAATTAGTTCACAATGAGCAACTCTGCCAGTACTTACATTACTTTTTTAATTTTTTTTCTCTTTTTTTCATTTATTTTCTTTGTTCTTTAGAAAATAGATGACAGGTTTAGATAGAGGATCTAGATTGGCACAGACTTGGAGGGCCAAAGGGCCTTTTCCTGTCCTGTAAGTTTCTTTGTTCAATGTTCTCTTTATTATATATCTATAGGTTCAGAAGGCAGGGATCAGAAAGGGAGTGCAGACATCATGGACACCTCAAAGTACTCATTATCAAATGTTCAGAAGCATTCACCTGATCTTAGGAGCAACTAGCTTTCTATAGTTACACAGTACTGCATGTAATATCCAGAAATACCCAAGGAGCAGATTGCTGAGCAGTTCCTTTTCGTAGTACATCACCATGAAGGAACAATCCACCAGATACCAATCGCTACTTGTCTAAAGTGACACAGCCTCAAATTCTGAGTTTGTGTTCCTTTCAAATTGCACAAGTTTTGCAAGGAGTGGCCATTTGTGGGTACATGGTCATCCAAAATGACGAGAGGGGAAGGTTTTATTTCACTAAAACTGATCCAGTTACACAGAGTTACGCAGAGTTAAAATTAGTTGCCATTCATCTGCTGAAGCATATATCCCACCGTAGAATGTAGGAACATCAAAACAAGAGTAGGCTGTTCAAACTCTCAAATCTACCATTCTTTTTGGCTTTGTCCTCTAGTTTTGGCTTTACTAAACAAGGTTTTATCAAACTTTTTGTTATGAAAAAGGCAAATGTAAAGTGCCCAGATGCAATGTGACTGGTCAAACTACTTAACAGTAAGCAAAACACAGTTTATTTAAACATTATAGTTAAAATACAATCAAAGAAAGAGGAATTTAGAATAATTTAACAGATTGGAAACTTAACAGAATAATAGATTCAATAACTATTACTAATTAACTGTTAGAACATAGAATATAGGACAGCTTTTGTACAGCTGCAACAAGACTTCATGGCTCCGAACTCAATCCCTCTGTCAATAAAAATTAACACACTATGCCTTCTTAACAACCCTATCAACCTGGATGGCAACTTTCATGGATCCATGTACATGGACCACAAGATCTCTCTGCTCATTTACACTACCAAGAATCTTACCATTAGCCCAGTACTCTTTATTCCTGTTGCTCCTTCCAAAGTGAATGACCTCACACTTTTTTGCATGAAACTCTATTTGCCACCTCTCAGCCCAGCTCTGCAGCTTATCTATGTCCTTCTGTAAGCTGCAACGTCCTTCGGCACTATCTACAACTCCACCAACCCTCGTGTCAACCACAAATTTACTAAACCACCCTTCTACGTCCTCATCTAAATCGGGCAACTGTCTGTGTGGAGTTTGCATATTCTCCCCGTGTCTGCGTGGATTTCCTCCGGGTGCTCCAGTTTCCTCCCACAGTCCAAAGATGTGCAGGTCAGGTGAATTGGCCATGCTAAATTGCCCATAGTGTTAGGTGCATTAGTCAGAGGGAAATGAGTCTGGGTGGGTTACTCTTCAGAGGGTCGGTGTGGACTTGTTGGGCCGAAGGGCCTGTTTCCACACTGTAGGGAATCTAATCTAATCTAACCTAATCTAATCTAATTTGTAAAAATGACAAACAGCATTTGCCCTAAAACAGATCCACGCAGTACCACTAGTAAATGAACTCCAGAATGAATATCTCCAATTAACTACCACCCTCTGTCTTCTTTCAGCTAGCCAATTTCTGATCTAAATTGCTAAACCAACCTCAATCCCATGCCTCCATATTTTGTGCAATAGCCTACCATGGCAAACCTTATCAAACACCTTACTGAAATCCACATACACCACATCAACCGCTTTACCCTCATCCATCTGTTTGATTACCTCTCAAAGAACTCAATAAGGTTTGTGAGGCATGACCTACCCTTCTCAGAACCATGTTGACTATCCCTAATCAACTCTCAGCTGCCTTGCCTAGCCCCACTACACCCTCTCCCCCTCCCATTTATCTCTCTATCCCTTGGCTCACAAGCCTCGTTCCTGAAGAAGGGTTTATACCCAAAATGTCAATTCTCCTGCTCCTCAGATGCAGCCTGACCTGCTGTGCTTTTCCAGCACTACACTCTCGACTCTAATCTCCAGCATCCACGGTCCTCATTTTCTCCTTGATTCTTTAAATAGTTTTCATAGACATAGATTTAGACTCTTCGGTGGCTTTTCTGGAAATATTGACCAGGTGACCTTCTCAGTTCACTCAAGTAAAGGCAGCAATATTTCCAACTCAGCTTTCTACTCTCTGGACTTCTGGAAGCTAGTGTGATGGATTAGGCAAAGAGCTTTCAAATCTTCATGCTGTGTCATCAGCAGCCAAACCCTTCTCCTCAGAAAACACAGTTTAAAAAAAAATCTTCAACTATGGTCCCACCCTAACAGACTGACTCACTTTACCCAAGGCCTCAATTACTATTCAACATCTGGTATCTGCTTGATCATAGGATCTTGTCCATACTTGCTGGAACCAATTCCCAGGTATTGATCTCATTAATAGCTAATATCTGATATTTGGTGCAATACAATGCTCTTCCCAGATCACTATGTCTGGAGGAACCCTTTTAATCAAGAATTACCTTGCAATTAGCCTCCAGGCCTGGCCTCACAAACAAACAAAAGTTTGTTTGGTCTATTCTTTTCCTTTTACCACAAGCCATTTCCCCAAGACTACAATCCATCTTCAGCCCACAATTCCCAGTTCACAGCTCAAACCAAAGTAGATAAATGAACAAAAATAAAAATCATGAAAAATCAGTGATGGTTCGAACACCTGTAAGTAGCATTGGTTGAAAGATTGGGTCCCTCATACAGCTAAATAATAAAGAGCATTGGTATGCCTTCGAAGTCCAAAGATGGTAGGTAGTTTGCCAGATCAGGTGTACAAAGTTAAAAATCACACAACACCAGGTTATAGTCCAACAGGTTTATTTGGAAGTACTAGCTTTCAGAGTGCTGCTCCTTCATCAGGTGGTTGTGCAGCAGGACATAAGACACAGAATTCATCACAAAAAATCACAGTATCATGCAACTGTGTGATTGCTGTTAAGTATTTCATCTTTTAGAATGGGTTGCAGATTTCGGTTTATTATTATGTAAATATCAGAGTTACTTTCAAGTAACATTCTCGAGGTAACAAGGTTTTATTTTTAAAAAGTGGCATCTCAGCTCCGACAATGCATTAAGGTATGAGGTCAGAGTTTGCCTGTATCCTAATCTTGAGTCAGACTGATTCTATTTCCAAAGTAGGAATTTATAAAATGTTACATGGATTGACTATCTGCATTGACTGCCTGCAGATTGTGTGCTTTTTGAGGAAAATAGAATCTATCTGCAATTACAATTCTGCAAATGCAAATGCAACTTCAGGTCTTGGCATTGTTTAACATCTTAATCCAACTTGAGCCCCTTCCCCCTACATCCTGATGAAACTTGCCTTCTTCTAGTGTATGCCCATAATCAGAACATGCACCATGGGCAGCACCAGAAGGGATCAGAGGCCATTTTTAAATTTGCCACCAGACTAAATTTTGTGAGGTTAGTCCTCAGTACCAGCATTCATAAACCAAATTTGATACAGTTAATGAAGAGTCAAGCTTCTTTTATTGTGCTCAGTTAGCTTGTATTTACTGACTACAGTAGTTGCATGCTGAAAATGTGTTGCTGGAAAAGCGCAGCAGGTCAGGCAGCATCCAGGGAACAGGAGAATCGATGTTTCGGGCATAAGCCCTTCTTCAGGCTTATGCCGGAAACGTCGATTCTCCTGTTCCCTGGATGCTGCCTGACCTGCTGCGCTTTTCCAGCAACACATTTTCAGCTCTGATCTCCAGCATCTGCAGACCTCACTTTCTCCACAGTAGTTGCATGTTCAAATGAAAAAGAAATCAGTAAATACAAGGATTGTGCAAACACTGTTTATTTCTTTAAACCTATTTATTGTGAACAATAGATTTTACTTTGGTTTATCCTTGAATGTAGCTCCTCAGAGACAAAATTAAACTTCACTTAGTGGATGTTGTTTTAGCCATTTGAAAATAAAGCTTTGACTTGCATTGTTTTGAGCAATATCTGTCCCAGTACATCATGAAATCATGATCTTTCGTTTTTTGCAGCTTTTCAAGGTTTTCTAAAAAAAAATTAAAATATTATTAATCATTTTGTGTGTTCTGAGGCGGATTGTTCAGAAAAAAGGAACAGTAAAAATCTGCTGCACAGGAATAAATTGCACCACATGGGAAACTCTGCACAGAGAGACACATCAATTCCAAATGACAATTTTTATTCTTCATGTTTTAGTTTTATTTGAAGTTATAAGATTCAAGTTTATTAGAAAGCCAAACATTTCAAGAGTCTGGTTATTAAAATACTTCTTGCTTACATCAGATTAATGCTCTAAAATGACAGCTTGAAACATGGATAAGATGACTTCTGTCAGAATAGTTATTGAACAGAGCCTGCTGCTATTGAAATTGACGTATCATTTTTCCAAAATTAAATGTGCAACTTCAGGTCAATTTCATGAATTCATAATCAACCAACTGGTAAGTTCTTTATACTTAGACTGACTGATGGAATCAGGGCTCTTCAGTGCAGTATAATGCTAGTAATTGTGCAGGGGAGTAATTACGTTTTACAAATAATTGGTACAGTGATGATTGAATCCTGGGTTTTAAATAACACGTGGAAAGGGACCACCAACCATGACATCAGTGGAAGTGTGCCTCCTTAGGCATCCCAGATCTCTTCTGTTTTAGCTTATCACTGTATACATTGAAATAGATATCATAGCCCTTAAGACAGCAATTCCACTTTGTTGAAGGAAATGTTTTAGTTGTTTTAAAACATACATTTGCAGAATGCAGCATTTTCAGGTGTTAGAGAGGAAGTGCACACTTGACCCCTCATTGTATTACACTATTCAAAAAGATTGATCTGATTGCTGCTTTAACTCCAATGCATTCACCAACAAGAGGTTTTCAATAGATATATGTTATTGCTAATTTCAGAAAGTACTAAATAAGATTTCATTTCTAATCTCTGAAGGAAATATGAAAATCATATGCATCAGTTACAAATGGAGACAGGGTATTCTGTTAAAACAGTTAAAATACCAACTACACTTTTTAAAAAGTAACTCATGTGATTCAATGGCATGATGTTCCTTGGCCTCATAGTCTGTATAAGTGTAGTTGTAGCATATGCGTGCTTAATACCTTCACAAATGGCTGAATACTGTGGTGAGAGAAACAAGTAAAAGAGTGGAGACCAGATGATAATTGTAGTGAGTGTATTAAGGTCAGCCAGATGGACATCATAGAATATGAGTTCTCCAACTGGGGCTGTTAGTCTGGTTGACAGATATAAACAGGACTGTCAGAGGTTCTGTTCACTCTGAGAGTTGGCTCTGAGGGAACTGGATCACTGTCAAGTACTATATCCATGTAAACTGAAGGTGACTTGGTGACAGGATACCGGCCTCTGTGGAATTATTTCAATCATGCATTTGTGAAGGTCTCTCATATTGTAGGTCCAAGCACTGTCTGAGTCTCTGCCTTCTAGTTTTCAGAGATAAGGCATATATATTGGACCTAACAAGAAAAAAAATCAGAATCATTTCTAAATAATAAAAATCTAGAAGCAGTGGTATTCCAAAGAGATTTAGGGGCCCACAAACATAAATCATTAAAATGTTTTTGGAGCAAATGGTGAAAATCCACCCAGAAAGTTGCAACAAAAAAGGGAGCTGCGTGTTCTTGTACACAAAACACAGGAAGCTAGCACACAGGCGCATCAAGCAGTCAGGAAGGCTCATGAAATGTTGGCCCTTATTTCAAGGAGAATAAAGTTGTGACGATGCTGTGGCATTCAAGAGGTTATTTTGTCCTGGTTTTTTTGAAGAGAGGTTGTAAGGCAAAGGTACCAAGCTGTCTCTAAGAATTTAAACAAATTGTGATGCCTTGGCATTTTGGTTTAAAGTTGTAACAATGGAAGCATGGTGTGGCCAGCTGTCACAGATCAGGATTTCTGAGCAACTGCAGAAGCTATTGGGGTCTCAAAGGAGTTGAAAGTTTCAGTGAATGTTTCCTAGCTGCTACTGTCTCTGGATTTTCTCGATGTTTTTTCCCCCTGGAGTGGAGAACTGAATGTGAGAATCTGAGTCTGAATTTTCCTTTTTGTTAAGGGATGCATTAATGGGATGTTACTATATTAGAACATTGCTATATTTGTTGCCACCCAGGTTGAGAGAGTTTTTAAGAAGACACATGGTGTGTTAGCTTTTATTGGTAGAGAGATTGAGTTTTGGAGCGACGAGGTCTTGCTGCAGATGTACAAAACTCTGTTGCGGCTGCAGTTGGAGTATTGTGTACAGTTCTGGTCACTGCATTATAGAAAGAATGTGGACACTTTGAAAGGATGTAGAGAAGATTTATGAAGATGTTTCCTGATATGAAGAGAAGGTGTTGAAAGGAAAGGCTGAGGAACTTGAGGCTGATTTCATTGGAGAGAAGGTTGAGGGGTGACTGAATTGAAACATATAAGGTAATCAGAGGGTTAGGTAGGGTGGACAGTGAGAACCTTTTTCCTTGATGGTGATAGCTAGCACTTGGGGACAGAGCTTTAAATTGAGGGGTGATAGATGGAGGACAGATGTCAGAGTTAGTTTCTTTACTCAGAGAGTAGTAAAGACATGGAATGCACTGCCTGCAACAGTAGTGGACTTGCCAACTTTAAGGGCATTTAAACTGTCATTGGATAGGCATATGGATGAAAATGGAATAGTGGAGGTTAGATGGGCTTCACGTGGGTTCCACAGGTTGGCGCAACATCGAGACCAAAGGGCCTGTACCATGCTGTAATATTCTATGTTCTATGTTTTCTGTTTTCCCTGACACCTGGTTTTCCTGAGCCAGCTGTGTCTCTGGGTTTTCCTTGTGCTCTAATCTGGCTAATTGAAGCAAATATTATTGAAACTTTTCGACTCTTTCCGTCCACCACTCACCCTCTACTGTTCTGAAGCATTAATGGCTACAGGCATCTTCTGAGGTACTCATGGCTTTGCCCAAAACAGATCCATGATCTTTAATCTTCTCAGCTCCACAGGGCATCAAGTAAGATAGTTAGAAGTGTTAATCTTGTCCCTACCCAGCACTGCTAAAAATCAGTCTACTCCTGGTTCTGTCCAATTGAACTCTTTCTCCAGAACTGCCCATCAGTGACCCCTGGTCTGAGTAGCCTATAAAAATGTGTATATTAAGTTAATGCCCTACAACAAGATAGAATTGAATGTTTTCACCTAACTACTTAATGTTCCATAAATGTCATATTCTCTCAGAATGCTAGAAATGGATTTCATCACCACTTTGCTCCTAAGAGGAGCAACAGCTTAATCATAGTGAAGGTCTATTTATAATGGCTTTGAAAATGTTCAAAGTGCTTATCATAAACCTCTGACAAATAGTTTTTTTACAAATTACACAGTCAACTATCATTTGTGTTTTTTCATAGAGTATACTTACAAAACCTTAAAAGTTTTAACTCAAACAAAATCAAGAACAAGTAGCAGGTAGGATTAGCAAGATTTAAACATCTATCCTTTAATCTCTGGATGGAACAGCAAAAACGATACCATTTTCTTCTTAATTTTTTTCATGGTCAATGAAATGCAGCGAAGATACATCAAAGTTTCTTTAGAAATATCTTGATCATCTTGCACTTCTATTTTTATACCGTGAAATTTTCAACCTTTCTATGGTAACTGCAAACCGATGCTTTGGAAGCCATGAACACAATATCAGAGGAGTCATGCTGAACATTGCTAACATTTTGTTAATGCCCTGATTAAAACTTCTGTCCAGTTTGAACACCACACTTCAGGAAAAATATGAAGGTCTTTGAGAGTTACCAGGAAAGGAAACTTACCTCCAAACATGTGGAGCTTTAAATGCAAGGCTATGTTCAAAAAGCTGGGATTGTTCTCCCTGGAGCAAAACTGTTTGAATGGAGGTTTGATAGAGGTATACAAGTCTCTGACTGATTTAGATAAATTAATTCAGAAATAAATGTGTTCCCATTCATTGATTTTATCAGGACTGGAGGAAACAGATTTAAGATCAGCAGAAAAGTGCAGAGGGAATGTTGCCATACTGAATGGTAAACACTTTGTTGTAATGTAAAGGGTTGAATATGTAATAGCGTACACAATCAGGGGGAGTTATACAAAATCACATGACCACAGGTAGCTGTTTCTCTCTAGCACCCTCAGGCCAAGTCTCGCCCTGTGTGTAGTTAGTATTTAAATAAAAAGGATTGTTTGCCAACAACCAAGCTGCTGCATTCTCCGTCAACCACCCTCCCAGACACAGGGAGAAAGTGAGGACTGCAGATGCTGGAGATCAGAGCTGAAAAATGTGTTGCTGGAAAAGCGCAGCAGGTCAGGCAGCATCCAAGGAGCAGGAGAATCGACGAAGAAGGGCTTATGCCCGAAACATCGATTCTCCTGCTCCTTGGATGCTGCCTGACTTGCTGCGCTTTTCCAGCAACACATTTTTCAACCCTCCCAGACACAGTCAAACCAGAACAACAGAATAACAAGATAATTTGAAACATCCAGTTTCCCCATCTACCACTTCAAGGGCAATCAATGGTTTCAAAGGAAATTGCATTGAAGGAACTAAACTTGCATGTCTTCAGAGACCAAGCAGGGGAATGAGACTAACTGGTTTGGTCTACTGGGGGACGGCATGGACTCGAAAGCTGAATGGTTCCCTTCTGTACCACAAACTGCTCTATAATATGAGCATATAAGTATTATGCTGGAGCAGCCCATTCAGCTACTCAAGCTTGTCACTGGATAACTCATTGTTGATCTAACTATGACCGCAAATCTACTTTCCTATTTATCCTATTGAACTCTCCAAACTCAACCTTAAAAATCGTCAATGGTCCTGTCTGTACTGTTCTCTGGGGAAGATAATTCATCTGTCTAACAACACTCTCAAAGAAAATATACCTCTTCATGTCTGTCTTAAATGGGAAATCTTTGATTTTTAAACTATGTTTTCTAGTAAGAAGAAACATCCTCTCAAAGTCCATCCTGTCTACTCTCGTCCGGAGTTTGTGCGTGTGTGTTGATTTGATGAGCATTCATTTTTCCAAATTCACGTGGAAGCAGATTCAGTCGATCGACATGAGATCACCTATTTATCCAGGGTACAGTCCAGTCAATTTTAACTGCTTTGAATGAACTAATGTTCTTCCTTAAAGTAAGGAAAGCAAAACGGTAGACAGTCCTCTAGATGTGGACTTACCCAAGCTTTTCCCAACTCCAGCAAAACCTCCTTACATCTCTTCTCTCCTCCTTGCAATAAACATAACATTCCATTTGCTTTTCTAATCACTTGCTGCACCTGCATATGGTTAATATTTAGGACAACCACAATCACTGTATAGTACATTTTCTGCAATCTCCCTCTATTGAAATAATGTACTGCTTTGCTTCCTGCCAAAGAGGATGAACTTACATTTTGCCAAACTATCCTCCATCTGCCAAATTGTTGTTTACTCCTTTAACCTACCAATATCCCTTTGCTGATTAGTTTTGTCTTCTTCACAATTTTCTCCCCAACATATCTTTATATCATGAACAAATTTAGCAACCGTGTATATATTTAATCCTTTAACCAAAAAGTTCATAGTGATTAGCTGAGGTCCAGTACTGGTCACTCTGATACTTTAATAGTTACAACTAGCCCATCTGAAAATTACCAATTTATTCCTGCTACCTGTTATCAAACTATTCCTCGTCTAATCGTTACCCACTGTACCATGAGCTCATATTTTGTGTAAGGACATTTGATACAGTACCTTATCAAATGCCTTTGGAAATCCAACTACATCGCATCATCTAAGACTCTTAAAAATATAAAAAAGCAGTCAGGTTTCTTCATATTTATTATAGATATTTTTATTTGTAGACAATCTTAAGATGCATTCTGTTGGGTTTGGCTGAAGGTGAAACCCAAATTAATTTTATCATCTCTGAGGTGTATATCAGAAATAAATAGTGCTACTGTTCTTAATTTTGATTTTATGCTCAATAAGATGCTGAATGTCCCTTCTTGCATAATTCTGAATGCACAATAAATACTGCCTTGCTAATGTCACCCATGTATCGGTAAGAAATTGCATTAAAGATACTGCAGTAAAATAAACACAAGTGGATCTACAACAAAGCCATCTTCCTCAATGGAATACCAAGGATAAGTTTCCTGCTCTTCTTCAAAATAGTGCCTTGGGGTCTTTTACATCGACTTATAGATCACAGAAGCCCAGAAAAGACTAGCAAAATATTCAATCCTTTTTGAAAATAATCCTAAAGGACAATATTTGGAAGGTCATATATCATTCTGGAATCAATTATCATTTTTTTGCTGGGAATCTCAAAGCATTCCCAAGTCACAGTACATGCTCACACTAGCACTTACATTTTAGGCTTTACTGGATTTCATCTTGGGTGGAATTCTATACAGTTTACAGTAAGAGATCAGGCACACCTGTCTGAAAATTATCAATTTATCCCTACTCCCTGTTATCAAACTATTTCTCATCTAATCGGATATAAAAAGGGATCTTGGAAAACACAAATCCTAAACGCCAGTTCCCAGAGTGTTTTGTCTGACATAAATATACCCTGCCCACTCTTGTTGAAGAAGTTTACAGTTCCACAGTGTTTGTTGGCCAAGAGACCTAGAAAGGTTCCTCAGGTAGTCTTCCTGCCACCCTTCAGATCATCTTCAACTTACACTCAGTTTTACAGGGGACAGATAACGTTAAGGGCAGTGCACCTTAGTTCAAACCCTTAAAAAGCCAAGTGGCCTTAAGCACTGCTTCCTGCCCTGCCTCTTTTTTTTCAGGCTGACAAGAGGAGTTTGGGCGATTTCATTTGAACATCAGAGAAATGCCAGCTGGGCTAATGGGTGGTACGAATCCTAACCCATTACCTTTTTACTACTAAGATGTGGATTTCACTCTTGCTAAGACAACAGCAGTAAATTCCCTCTCCCAAGCTGAATGCTGTTGATGCATAGCTTTGGGCACTATTAAATCAACACAGTATCTCTGAGAAATGAAGCAGCTCACAAACCAGTAATAAATGTCTGGAAGGACTCCTATCATTCTTCTGGTGGAACAACAATGCAATCCCCAAAAGGCCATCACCATTCCTGCAAAACCTAGCCAGGTCAATTTCAACTGTTTTTATTTAGGAGGTTCAATTGGTCCCCAAGCAGGATCAGGCTTGAAGTTTGGAGAACCTACAGAGAATTTCTGGGCCATCAATTTACTTGATGCTGTTTCTGAACAACTGATACAGAAATGCAAAGGCATGTTTTCTGAGTGCCAATATGATATGTTCAAAATTCACCATAAGTTGGATATTGAAAACGGTCCAGCAGCCTACCGAATAATGTTTACTGCATCACATAAATGCTGAATTTGCAATGAGACAACCAAAGCTGTGGGAACATCATGAATTTGGAAAACCATTCAAAAACATGCCAAGTATAAAGGAGCTTCCTCTCATTTTTAACCATGTAATGAGGATGGCCACATTGGAATGTTTCAACTGTTAAAATAGAATCAAGTATATGATTTGTTAAGAGCATTAATTTGGTGTTTGAATTGTTTGAAGACATTATGAACTGAAATTCTCACTATGTGGATAGAAACATAGACAACAGGAGCAGGAATCGCCCATTCAATCATTGGAGCCGGCTCTGCCGGTCAGCAGGAGCATGACTGATCATCCAACCCAGTGTCCTGATCCTGCATTTTCCGAATATCATTTGATTCTTTAACACCGAAGAACTATATCTAATCTTTTCTGAAAACATTCAATCTTTTGACCTCAACTGTGGCATTCAATTTCACATACTCAACACTCTCTGGATATTTCTCCTCATCTCAGTCCTAAATGGCCCAACATTTTTGTTATTCGTTTATGGGATGTGGGATGTGGGCACTGGTCAGCCTTTATTACCTGTCCCTAGTTGCCTTTGTGATGGTGGTGGTGAGCTGCCTTTTTAAAGCCACTGCAGTCCACCTGCTGTGGGTTGACCCACAATGCCGTTGGAGAAGCAATTCCAGAATTTTGACCCAACCACAGAGAAAGAACGGTGTTATATTTCGAACTCAGGATGTTGAGTGGCTTGAAAAGGAGTTTATGGGTGGTGGCGTTTCCTTATATCTGCTGCCCTTGTCCTTCTAGGATGTGATCATGGATTTGGAAGCTGTTTTCTGAGGATCATTGGTGAATATTTGTAGTACATCTTGTAGATAATGTACACTGCTGCTACTAGATGTTGGTGAATATTTGTGGATGTGGTACCAATCGAGAGGGCTGTTTTGTCATGGATGGTGTCAAGCATCTTGAACATTGTTGGAGGTGAAATTATCCAGTGAAGTTGGGAGCATTCCATCACACTCCTGACTTGTGCCATGTAGATGATGAACTGGCTTTGGGGAGTCAGAATGTAAGTCATTCACTGCAGTATTCCTAGCCTCTGAACTGTTTGTGTAGCCACAGTGTTTATGTGGTGAGTCCAGTTGAATTTCTGGTTAATGATAACCTCAGGATGCTGATAGTGAAGGATTCAGTGATAGTAACACCATTGAATATCAAGGAACGGTAATTGGATTGTCTGTTACAGATAATGGTCATAGTCAGGCATTTGTGTGGCACGAATGTTACTTGCTACTTGTCAGCACAAGCCTAGAGTTCAGATCTTGTTACATTTGACTGCTTCAGTATCTAAGGATCAACAAATGGTGCTGAACATTATGCAATAATTAGCGAACATCCCTACTTCTAACCTTATGATGGAGGGAAGGTCATTGATGAAGCAGCTGAAGATGGTTCAACTGGGGACACTACCCTGAGGACCTCCTGCAGAGATGTCTTGGGGCTGAGATGACTGACTTCCAACAACCACGACCATCTTCCTATACAGCAGGTATGACTTCAATCAGCAGAATGTTTGGCCCCAATAGCCATTGACTCAAATTTTGCTCGGGTTTGTTGATGCCATACTCAGTTGATTGCAGCCTTGTTGTCACTCTCACCTCACCTCCGGAATTCATGCTTTTTTAATCCATGTTTGAACAAAGACTATAATGAAATCAGGAGCTGAATGGCCGCTGGCAGAAACCAAACTGGACGTCATTGAGCAGGTTATTGCTGAGCAGGTGCTGCTTGATAGCACTGTCGATGTCACCTTCCATCACTTTACTGATGATCAAGAATAGATTGATGTGGGAGTAATTGACAATGTTGAATTTGTCCTGTTTTTCATAGACAGAACATATCTGGGCAATTTCCACATTATCAGGTAGATGCCAATATTTTAGCTGTACTGGAAGAGATTGGCTACGGAAGTGGTAAGTTTGAGCACAAACCCTCTGTCTTCTTCCTGGAATGTTGTCAGGGCCTGTAGCCTTTGTAGTATCCAGTGTCTCCAACTGTTCCTTGATATCACATAGAGTGAATCAAATTGGCTGAAGACTGGTATCTCTACTACTGGGGACCACAGGAGGAGGCCGAGATGGATCATCCACGTGGTACTTCTGGCTAAAGATTGCTGCAAATGCTTCAGCCTTGTCTTTTGCACTGATGTGCTGGGTTATTCCATCATTGAGGATGGAGATATTTGTGCAGTCTCCTCCTCCAGTGAGTTGTCTAATTGTCCACCACCATTCATGTTATGTTTAAACTGCAAACCCTAGTTCTGAATTGTCCACTCATCAGGCACATCTATCTTGCCTTTCTTGTGTCTAGCTCTGTTAGAATTGTATAGGTTTGCATGGGATCTCCCCTTTTATCTTTTAAACCCTGATGAATATAGTTCTAACCAATTAAGTCTCTCTTCATACATCAAGCCATTCCAGGAATCAGTCTGGCAAACCTCTGGTTGACTCCCTGCATAGTTAGAACATCTTTCCTCAGAATAGGAGACTAAAACTAGACACAATATTCCAGGTGTAGTCTCACCAAAGCCCTGTACAATTGCAAAAAGATTTCTCTGCTCCTTTATTCAAAGCCTGCCACTATGAAGGCCAACATGCCAATTGCCTGTTTCATCATCTGCTGAACATGCATGTTTTCAGTATTTTCAGACTGAAATGTCACCCAGGTCTTGTTGCACCTCCCCCTTTGCCAATCTATCACCATTCAGATAATAACCTGCCTTCCTATTTTTGCAATCAATGTGCATAACCTCATATTTATCCATATTTACTTCATCTGCAATGTTTTTGTCCACTCTCAACTTGTCCAAATTCACACTGAAGTGTCTCTGCATGCTCCTCACAGCTCACTCTCCCACCCAGTTTTGTGTTGCCTGCAAACGTGCAGATATTACATTCAATCCTTTCTTCCAAGTCATCAAATTATATTGCAATTAGCTAGGCTCCAGTATTGATCCCTGCACTATTCCACTAGGGACTGTCTGCAACTCAGAAAAAGACCTGTTTAATCTTACTTCGTTGCCTGACTGGCAGATCTCCATCCATGTCAGAACACTGCTCCCAGTCCCATGCTAAATTAACATGCTCATCTCTCATGAGGCCTTCTGGAAGTCCAAGTAAACCACACCCACGGGCTCTCCTTTATCAACTCTGTTCATTACATTCTGAAAAATCCTCAAGTATATTTGTCAGGGTAGCTCAGTGAGTCAGCATGGTGGCTCAGTGGTTAACATTGCTGCCTCACAGCACCAAGAACCCAGGTGACTGTCTGCATTGAGTTTGCCCATTCTCCCTGTGTCTGCGTGAGTTTCCCTTGCGTGCTCCAGTTTCCTCCCACATTCCAAAGATATGCAGATTAGGTGGATTGGCCATGCTAAATTGCCCATAGTGTCCAGCCATGTGTAAGTTACGTGGATTAGTGATAGGGTAGTGGGGTGACTCTGGGTGGGATGCTATTTGGAGAATCAGTGTGGACTTGTTGGGCAAAATGGCCTGTTTCCACACGATGGGGGTTCTATGATATGAAGCCTGATTTTTCCTTTTCATAAACTTATGATGACTCTGTCCAATCCTGTCACTGATTTCCAAGTGTTGCGCTATTAAATCTTTTATAATGGACTCTAGCGTTTTCCCACTAGTGATATTAAGTTATCTAGTCAATAATCTTGGTTTTCTCTCTAATTCCTTTTTTAAAATAATAAATACATTAGCTACATACCCACACAAAGGAACAGTTCCAGACCATACAGAACCTTAAAAGATGTCCACCAATGCATCCACTACTTCTAGGGCCACTTCTTTTAGTAGGCAAAAGTGAGGACTGCAGATGCTGGAAACCAGAGTTTAGATCAGAGTGGTGCTGGAAAAGCACAGCAGGTCAGGCAGCATACGAAGAGCAGGAAAATCGACGTTTCGGACAAAAGCCCTTCCTCAGGAATGGAGGCAGGGAGTCTTCCCCCATTTATCTCTCCACCCTGGAGGCTCCCTGTTTCCATTTCTGATGGAGGGGTTTTGCTTGAAATGTCGATTTTCCTCCTCCACTTCCTTTAGTATTCTAGGAAGTAGATTATCAGGTTTTGGGATTTTATCAACCTTTAATCCCATCAATTTCCCCAACACCATTTCCTTACTAATACCGTTTTCCTTCATTATCTCCCACTCACTGCGTTGCCCAAAATTCCTGTAACATTGTTCATGATCTCCTTCAGGAAGACAGCACCAAAGTAGGAATTTAATCAGACTGTCTTCTCTTTGTTCCTCAATATAACTTGCCTGTTTGTGACAGTAGAGGGCCTCCATTTGTCTTCATACCCTTTTCTCACACATACTCATAGCCCTTTTTCCTGTTTGTGTTTTCTCTGCAAGCTTATGGAAAAGCTAAGGACTAGCAAAGGAAATTAGAGCTGGTATTAGAGCTAAAGAAACGGTGTACAAATCACCAAAAAAAGCAGCATACCTTAGGATTAGGAAAAGTTTAGATTTCACAAAAGAACTACACCGAGTATTGAATTTAGAGAGCAGCCTCATAGATTTGGGCCAACAAACAGATCAAAACCTAAATTGACCCAAGAGCAACTGGACTATTTCAGCTGCAAATGCTGACATTTTGACCAGAAAAGTGGAGTCAAATTTACTAGACAAAATCATCCACAGTAGATTCAGTCTAATAGGTTATTTTCTTACTTATGGATACATGATGCATTAACATCCATGACATGTAGTAGTGATTTCACCATTGTAGCTATGAAAACCCTTTTAATGGATTATGTTTAGATATCATCAACAGATGGATACTAAATATCTAACAAATAATTCAACTGCAAGGTACAAGCCAGGAAGAGTTTATGACTATTCTTCCTGAAATTTGGTTTTATCTTCAAAGGGCAATGAGACAATTTTTGCTCTTTTCATCTCTATTATGGAGTAAGATTTTCAAGTTTCTCAATAGGTTTAAGCAATATGCATAGACTCACATCATTATCTGCATGAAGTCAAAACTAATTTTAATGTAACTCAGTTAATATATCAGTTAGCCTGCTTTGATTGAAATAAGTGGGAATTTAATAAAAATAAAACCAACCTTTGGTTGAGTTCAGCCAACTACACGGTCACCCCTAATTTACAAGGTAGGGATGGGTGTTTTAAACTTGAACTCCATTTAAGCGTCTTCCAATTTTTAACACAGACACAAGTGATGAGTCACATTTACCTGATTGAGCAACAAAAGGTAATAAAAACTTCATTATGAAAATGTATAATTGCTTCATGTATGGCTAAGACAATGCATGTGTAATGCAATTTTCACTAATTTACAAGAACTGTGTAAAAAGCATGATATGGGGCAACAATGAAAAGAACAGAGGGATAACCTCCTGCTATTCTCCTCGATAATAATGCTCTGCAAGAGACAATCTGCTGGTTGTTCATGTAAATTAGAAAGAATATAAAAGTATCAGTGCAATAGAAAAATCAAAATTATGTTCAATCCATAATTAACAGTTTGTTTCAGCTTCTTTCCATTTACCATTTACTATGAGGAAGCGATGTGGGACTTTGAACTGCTGCTTCATATTTATAGAATCTCAGAGTCATAGTGCTTTACAGAATAGAAAAAACACCCTTCAATACATCGAATCCATGCTGATCAGAATCAACCAATTACCTATTCTAATCCTTTTGTCCAGCACTTGCCTCATAGTTTTGTATGAGGTTCTCTAATCCTTCCCCACAACCCCCCACCCCTCCATTTACAGACAGTGTCTTCCAGATGCCTACTAATACCTTAGAGAAAAAAATAAATTCCTCACATCTCCTGCAAACCTCCTGCCTTTTACCTTAAACCTATATCTCTAGTCATTGATTCCTCTCCACCAAGGGTAAACGTTTCTTCCGGTGTAAATTGCAGAAACTTACCAGAAATCCTTGGACTGCACTTTCCAAACCTATGACCACTTCCACCAAGAAGGACAAAGGCATTAGGTTCTTGGGAACATCAACATCTTCACGTTCCCTCTAATATTCTCACCATCCTGACTTCAAAATACTTTGCTGTTCTTTCACTGTAGTTGGGTCAAAATGCTGGAATTCTCTCCCTAAAGACATTGTGGATCAACTTACAGCAAGTGGACTGTAGCAGTTCTAAAAGGCAGCTTACCATCACCTTCAAAATGCAACTAGTGACAAGCAATAAATGCTGGCTGGCCAGAGGTACTCATGTCCAAAGAGTTAATAAATAAGAAAAAGACTGCTCAGGGTACACCAATAAAGTATCTTCTTTAAATGAGGAGACAAAAACTGCTCACAGTACTCCAGATGTGGTCTCACCAGCACTGTGTACAGTTGCAGTTAGACTTCCCAACTTTTATAGTTCAACCCATTTGAAATTAGGGCCAACATTCCATTGGCCTTTCTGATTACCTGCTGCACCAATGTACTGGGTTTCAGCGTTTCATTTATCAATAACCCCAAGGCCCTTTGTGTTGCAAGTTTCTGAAGTTTCTCGCTATTTAAATAATAATAAATTCTTTTGTTCTCCCTTCCAAAATAAATAACTTTGCATTTTCCCGCATTATACTCCATTTGCTAACCTTTTGCCTACTTACTTAACCTACCAATGTCTCTCTGCAAACTGTTTCTTTCCTTCTCACAAACTAACTTTCCACTTGTTTTAATGTCAGCTGAAATTTGGCTACAGTGTATTCACTTCCTCCCACACCATTTCGAGAGGTGCCTTGTCGAATGCCTTCTGGAAGTCTAAGTATAACACATCTCTTTGTGCCCATCTATCCACTCTGGTGGAGATTTCCTCCAAATACACAAATAAATTAGTCTAACTTGAGTTCCAAATAGTGGAAAATGTTGAACAGTTGAATGATCAACATAAGTTAGTATGTTGGGAAACTGGAAATCAGTCATGGATTACAAATGTAAAATGGACTAAAAGATTTCAAAATAATGGGCACTCAGCATGAGACTCAAAGATTATAGGTGGAAGAGAAGGAAAGAACATTAATTGTAAAAAGTCTGGTGGAAAAGGCAGTAAAAAGCATTTTATTCAATTTCTGAAGCCCAACCACATGTTAAGCCAGGGATAGGACATAAATATGAATGTAACAGCTGGAATAGGTTTGCCTGGGGTACCTTCTATATCTCTGGATCTTCATTTGCTTATTTCAACCGATTATTACCATAACTCTTTGTGTCACTTAATTGTCATAATCTAAATCATAAGAAGCTGTATCATGAAGGGAATAGTTAAGTAACTCAATTTGCTCATTTTAAGCGATCAAACTAATGCATACATATTATGTGAAAAGAAGATTAACAAGCCCGATGAAGGCAGTATTCAAAAACATAAAATAAAAAGTAAGTCTAATAAGCACTCTATAGCAAGAATAATGTTGCTACCCTTTTCATAAATGTGAAGTTAATTACTATGGTGTCTGGAAAATATGTAAATTATTGCAACTTGATTACTCTCATCTGATTTAAGAGTTTGCTTATTAGATATATTGCAAAGGCAAATCAAACATTAGTTGTTGAAAGCAAATTAGTAATTTACTATGTACTAAAATCACATTATACAGCTAATAAACAACCGAATCATCTTAATGGATAAATAAGCTAAAATTAAAACTGCAGTTAAAGTTTACTACTCTATTCATGAACTGCCAGTTTCTGGCAGAATAATATTATGTGTCTTTCCACATTTCATAAACTAGTCATTGGGCATTTTGTACATAACAGTAAAGAAAGGGCTCCTGCTGCTAATACATTTTTGCATTGCAAATATCTAACCTTTTATTGTCTAAAACAGAGCTTAAAGTTGATTGATTAGTTATGAAGAAGTTCAACATAGTGAATAGAATTGCACACATCAAAACCAATGTTAATTTCCATTTTTCTTGTTCAGGTATGTATTTAATACATTAATTTAATTCAATAGTGAGTGATTTTTCTAAAATTCAATATTATTTTGTACAATACTCTTCTATTAGAGAATTACAGCAATCTTTTATTAACCAGCACCTTTGGGACCAAGAGTGTTCCAATTGATCAAATATTCGAGTTGAACAAGACATCCACATGATCAACATAAAGCACACACTAAGTAATAAAACCATGATTCAGGGGATGTACAATTCACTGCTATATTTTACTTACAGCATAAATTAAATAATAATGCACCTTTGTTTTAAATAAAACTTACTGTCCAAGAGCCTTCTGACTCATACCCTCAACTGACTACTCAAAAACATTGAGGTAGATCATGATATTTAAAGAGAAATTGACTTGAAATTGAATCAACTATTTGGTATTTTGTGTGGCCTTTCAATTGAACAACAAATATATTTACAGGTCTCTTTTATATCTTTCCCCTCTCACCCGAAACCTATGCCCTCTAGATCTAGACTCCCCGACCACAGGGAAAAGACTTTGTCTATTTACCCTATCCATGCCCCTCATAATTTTGTAAACCTCTGTAAGGTCACCCCTCAGCATCCGACGCTCCAGAGAAAACAACCCCAGTCTGTTCAACCTCTCCCAATAGCTCAAATCCTCCAACCCTGACAACATCCTTGTAAACCTTTTATGAACCCTTTCAAGTTTCACAACATCTTTCTGATAGAAAGGAGACCAGAATTGCATGCAATATTCCAACAGTGACCTAACCAATGTCCTGTATAGCCGCAACATGACCTCCCAACTCCTGTACTCAATACTCTGACCAATAAAGGAAAGCATACCAAACGCCTTCTTCACTATCCTATCTAC
>NC_057710.1:106259377-106315303 GCF_004010195.1 Chiloscyllium plagiosum
AATCAAGTTTGTGAGACATGATTTCCCATGCACAAAGCCATGTTGGCTATCCCTAATCAGTCCTTGCCTTTCCAAATATATGTACATCCTGGCCCTCAGGATTCCCTCCAACAACTTGCCCACCACCGAGGTCAGGCTCACCAGTCTATAGTTCCCTGGCTTGTCCTTACCGTCCTTCTTAAACAGTGGCACCACATTTGCCAACCTCCAGTCTTCCAGCACCTCACCTGTGACTATCGATGATACAAATATCTCAGCAAGAGGCCCAGCAATCACTTCCCTGGCATCCCACAGAGTTCCCGGGTACACCTGATCAGGTCCTGGGGATTTATCCACCTTTACCCGTTTCAAGACATCCAGCACTTCCTCCTCTGTAATCTAGATATCATGTCTGACCAATTTATTAAAGCTTTTTGAGGCAGTCTCATCCAGTGTGGATAGAGGGAAATCAGTGTATGTGTTGTATTTGGACTTCCAGAAGGTTCACCAAGGTGCGACACAAAAGATTAAATGATAAGGTGAGAGCCTAAGATTTTGGAGGTATATTGGCATGGATAGAGAATTGGCTAATGGACAGGAAACAGTGAGTGGGGACGGGATTCTTTATTAGGTAGGCTACCTGTGACTAGTGTGGTTCCATAGGTATCAGTGCTGGGATTGCAGCTGGTTCCAATAATTATTAATAATGTGGAGGAAGGAAGTGAATGTATTGTAGCCGAATTTGTAGATGACATTAAAATAAGTAGAAAGGCTGATTGTGAGAGAAATGCAAACAGCTTACAGAAAGACTTTGATAGGTTAAGTAAGTGGGCAAAAAGTTGGTAACTAGAGTATAATGTGGGAAAATGTGAAGTTTTTCATTTTGGAAGGAAGAACCAAAGAACATAATATTATTTAAGTATGGAGAAACTGCAGAAAGCTGCAAAACAAAGGGACTTGGGGATACTGGTTCATTAAACACAGAAATCTAGCACACAGGTGCAGCAGGTAGTCAGGAAGTCTAATGGAATGCTGGCTCTTATTTCAAGAGATTGTAGAATAAGAGGAGGAAAGTCCTACTCCAACTGTATAAGGTGCTAGTGAGACCACATCAGGAGTACTGTGAGCAGTTTTTGTCTATTTATTTAAGGAAAGATATCATTTCATTGAAAGCAGTTCACAGAAAATTCACTTGAATAATCCATGGAGCAACTGTTTTATGAGCATAGGTTAAATGGGTTGGGACTGTACACACTGGAGTTTAGAAGAATGAGAGGTGAGCTCATTGAAACCTACAGGATTCTTAAGGAGCTTGACAGGGTAAATGCTGGGAGGATCTTTCCCAACAAGCTGCCAGAGGATGTGGTGGGGCTGGTACAATTGCAACATTTAAGAGGCATTTGGATGGGTATATGAATAGGAAGGGATATGGGCCGAGTGCTGGCAGGTGGTACTAGATTGGGTTGGGGTAACTGGTCGGCATGGAGGGGTTGGACCGAAGTGTCTGTTTCCATGCTGTACATCCCTATGACTCTATGGGAGAGTCAAGGATCAGGGGGCATAGTCTCAGATCAAAAGAGTGACAATTTGAAATTTGAGATGAGGAAGAATTTGTTCTCTCAGAGAGTGGTCAAGTGACTCCGGGCCCAAACCTGGACATTCTAAATTGACCCATAGCCAGAGAAATCAGGCCTGATAGAAAATTGGCCAAACTTAATAGCAGCCAGCAGCTATTGGTTGCAGAGAGCAGTGGAAAGTAAGGTCAAAGTGGTCACAAAGGTTCGGGGGAATTGATTACAATCAAGCCGAGGGCTTAGTATTGGATGCGTATTGATCAGACTTTCTGGCACCTTCACTTCCAGCCAATGTCTGAGGGCATACATTTTACACCCCCTGGCATGATAACATTGAAAAGTGTTGGTGCAACCTCACTGGATGCTTTGAAACCAGTTGACTACCCCATTGGCCAAAGGCCACAGAAGATTCTGGAACATCTGGAGCAAGTGGCGATAAAATCGCACACATCTGGAAGCCACCTCCTTGATGAGGACTCAGAACAACAGCCATGGCAGAAGACTGTGCAGCAACCTAAGAAGACCCAGGAGAAGGTGCACCCTGACTTACGCGATCCACCTTTTTGGAAGCAAGCCAACTCTACAACAGACAAAAAGGAAATATATATGGTCCAGCTCAAACACATGTATCATAACAGGTAATATCCTTTCACACAGAGATAGGATGAGATAGGATGTTGTGGGAGCTTGAGAAATGCTCACATAGTGTTTTTAATAATAAATACTTTTCTAATAAAATGAACTTAAACCATTCTGTGTTCTTTTGGCCACCTGGCAGATAAGCGCACTTGAGTAAATTGTTTTTAATTGTTATGAAGACGTGGGTAAACTATACTTTTTAAGAGAGTTAAAAGCTCGCAATGATACCACCAAGTGTTCTCAATAAGACACAATGTAAAACGTGTTCCAACTACTGGAGTAGCTGGTTGCCTAGAAACGTCAAAAAAAAGATCCAAATTAGGCCAATCAGTTTAAATTATTCCCCCCAAAAATACTGAATTCTAATCCAGTTTGAATTGAGTATATTGACAATCTTAAAAGCCAATGACACAATCCGATGCTCTGGGGTATAAGACCAAGGAAAGTTTGAACAGTTGGGAGGAGAACTACCAAGCCCCAGTGGGTAAAAGACTGCCTGAAAAATAGCTCTCTTAAATGGTACCTTTTTTGATCAGTAACCTGTGAGGCAGAATCCCGAAGGAGGAAAGAAGACAGAGGAAGATCCAAATAGAAGAGCTAAAAGCTGCCTGGTTTTGAGATAAGAAGTGTTGTTTTGTAAATCTTAATTGGGAGTTTTGTTGGACTAGTATTATAGAAGGGAATGTAAAAGATAGGTCAGAGTAAGGACTTGTACATAATTGTTAGTCAATTATTTTCTGTTATACTTTAAGAAATAACATTGTTAATTTTACTTCAACTAGTTCTTGGCCACTCGAATTTTTAAAACTTACTGCATGGGATAAATCTTTTCTGTGTTACTGGATTTAAATTAAGCAGGAGAATTTACCATGTGTCATGGCATAACACATAAATGGTTTGAAGTGGCTAAAACACACACAACAAGAGGATTGTAAGTCTTTGGAACAGAGCAGAGATCTGTGTGTGTATTTAAGGCTGAAATAGATTCTTGATCAGTCAGGAATCAAGGGTTACAGAGAGAGGGCTGGACATTGGATGTCAGAAATGTTGGACCAGCCTTCATTTTATTAATAGGTAAGTTTTAGAGGGAAGGTAAGTTTCCCGCTAAAAGGACTTAATTCGAGAGTCAGCGGCCTCCATTTTCAGTAGCAGCAGGAGCGGCAAGAGCAAGGATCTGGGGGGCTGCCAGGAAGGGAAATTAATCTTTTAAGAACTTACCTTGTGTATGAGCAGGAGCAGATACGGAACAGCTGAGTAAGTGAGGTAATATATTTGCACTACTTGGGCAGTGTCTCCTACCCATCCTTCTCCTCTAACCAAACAAAGAAAGGTTCTGTGCACCGGATTGGTAAAGTTCTAGGATTTTTTTTCTAATGTTCTCTGGGAATTCAGAACAGTGGGAATGGATATGAGAGCAGTTGAATGCTCCTCCTGTAGGATGTGGGAGGGAAGGGTCACCACTAGTGTCCCCACTATCTTCAACTGCAGGAAGTGCATCCAACTCCAGCTCCTTAGAAACCGCGTTAGGGAACTGGAGCTGAATGAATGTCAGATCATTCAGGAGACTGGGGGGTAATTGAGAAGAGTTACAGTGAGGTAGTCACACCTCAGGTACAGGAAAAAGGTAGATGGGTTACAGTCAGGGGACAGAAAGGGAACTGGCAGGCAGTGTAGGGATCCCCTGTGACCGTTCCCCTCAACAACAGGTATACAGTTTGGATACTGTTGGGGGGGGGGTATTTACCAGGGCTAAGCAATGGGGTACAAATCTTTGGCACAGAGTCTGCCCCTGTTGCTCAAGAGGGAAGGGTAGAAAGGAGTAGAGCATTAGTCACTGGGGACTCCATAGTTAGGGGGGACAGATGGGAAGTTCTGTGGGAATGACAGAGACTCACGATTGGTGTATTGCCTCCCAGGTGCCTGGATCCATGATGTTTTGGATCATGTTTTCGGGATCCTTAAGGGGAAGGGGGAGCAGCCCCAAGTTGTGGTCCACATAGTACCAATGACATAGGTAGGAAAAGGGATAGGGATGTAAGGCAGAAATTCAAAAAGCTAGGGTGGAAGCTTAGAACTAGAACAAACAGAGCTGTTATCTCTGGTGTGATACGCATGCCATAGGCTAGTGAGGCGAAAATGGGAGACAGCAGTTAATACATGGCTACAGGAATGGTGCAGGAGGGAGGGAGACAATGGGGCTCATTCTGGGGTAGGTGGGACCTCTACAAATGAGATGGTCTACACCTGAACTAGAGGGGTACCAATATCCCGGGGGAAAATTTGCTAATGCACTTCGGGAATGTTTAAACTAATTCAGCAGCGGGATGTATACCTGAATTGTAGCTCCAGTATACAGGAGGTTGAGAGTAATGACATCAGAAATAAGATTTCAAGGTCACAAGAGTGTACCAGCAGCCAGGAACATGGTTTGAAGTGTGTCTACTTCAATGCCAGGAGCATCCAGAATAAGGTGGGTGAACTTGCAGCATGGTTTGGTACCTGGGACTCTGATATTGTGGCCATTTCAAAGACATGGATAGAGCAGGGACAGGAATGGTTGTTGCAGATTCCAGGATTTACATGTTTCAGTAGGAATAGGAAAGGTGGTAAATGTGGAGCAGGTATGGCATTGTTAGTCAAGGACAGCATTATGGTGGCAGATTCGGTTATGTTTACTTTAGCAATGGAGAGGGATAAGTATATACCACAGGGCAAGAGTTATAGCCGGGGAAAGGCAATTATGATACAATTTGGCAAGATTTTAGATACATAGGATGGGGAAGGAAACTGCAGGGGGTGGGCACAATTGAAATATGGAGCTTGTTCAAGGAACAGCTACTGTGTATCCTTGATAAGTATGTACCTGTAAGGCAGGGAGGAAGTGGTCAAGTGAGGGAACCATGGTTTGCTAAAGAATTTAAATTTCTTGTCAAAAGGAAGAAAGAGGCTCATGTAAAGACAGACCTAAAGAGAGAGCTAAGAAGAGCCAGGAGGGAACATAAGAAATCATTGGCAGATAGGGTCAAGGAAAACCCTAAGGCTTTCTATAAGTATGTCAGGAATAAAAGAAAGACTAGAGAAGATTACGGCCAATCAAGGACAGTAGTGGGAAGTTGTGCATGGCATCCAAGGAGATAGGAGAGGCACTAAATGAATATTTTTCATCAGTATTCACACTAGAAAAAGATAATGTTGTCAAGGAGATACTGAGATATAGGCTACTAGACTAGACGAGATTGAGGTTCACAAGGATAATGTGTTAGCAATTCTGGAAAAGTGTGAAAATAGATAAGTCCCCTGGGCCAGATGGGATTTATCCTCGGATTTTCTGGGAAGCCAGGAAGGAGATTACAGAGCCTCTGGCTTTGATCTTTAAATCGTCATTGTCTACAGGAATAGTGCCAGAAGACTGGAGGATAGCAAATGTGGTTCCCCTGTTCAAGAAGGGGAGTAGAGACAACCCTGGTAATTATAGACCAGTGAACCTTACATCGGTTATGGGTAATTTGTTGGAAAGGATTATAAGAGATAGGATTTATAATCACCTAGAAAGAAATAATTTGATTGGAGATAGTCAACACGGTTTTGTGAAGGTTATGTCGTGCCTCACAAATGTTATTCAGTTCTTTGAGAAGGTGACCAAACAGGTGGATAAGGGTAACAGTTGATGCGGTATAGATGGATTTCAGTAAAGCATTTGATAAGGTTCTCCATGGTAAGCTATTGCAGAAAATATGGAGGGATGGGATTGAGGGTGATTTAGCAGTTTGGCAGTTTGGATCAGAAATTGGCTAGCTATAAGAAAACAGAGGGTGGTGGTTGATGGGAAATGTTCATCCTGGAGTTCAGTTACTAGTGGTGTACTGTAAAGATCTGTTTTGGAGCCACTGATATTTGTCATTTTTATAAATGACCTAGATGAAGGCATAGAAGGATGAGTTAGTAAATTTTCGGATGCCATTAAGGTCGGGTGGAGTTGTGCACAGGATGTTGCAGGTTACAGAGGGACATAGATAAGCTGCAGAGCTGGGCTGAGAGGGTAGCAAATGGAGTTTAATGTGGAAAAGTGTGAGGTGATTTACTTTGGAAGCAGTAACAAGAATGCAGAGTACTGGGCTAATGTTAAGATTCTTGGTAATGTGGATAAGCAGAGAGATCTCTGTGTCCTTGTGCATAGATCCCTGAAAGTTGCCACCCAGGTTGATAGTGTTAAGAAGGTATACAGTGTGTTATCTTTTATTGGTAGAGGGATTAAGTTTCAGAGCCATGAGGTCATGTTGCAGCTGTACAGAACTCTGCAGCTGCACTTGAAGTATTGCACGCAGTTCTGGTCATCGCATTATAGGAAGGATATGGAAACATTAGAAAAGGTGCAGAGGAGATTTACCAGAATGTTGCTTGGTATGGAGGGAAGGTCTTATGAGGAAAGGCTGAGGGACTTGAGGCTGTTTTCATTAGAGAGAAGAAGGTTGAGAGGTGACTTAATAGAGGCATATAAGATCATCAGAGGGTTAGATCAGGTGGCCAGTGAAAGCCTTTTTCCTTGGATGGTGATGGCTAGCATGATGGGACATAGCTTTAAATTGAGGGGTGATAGAAATAGGACAGATGTCAGAGGTAGGTTTTTTTAACTCAGAGTGTAGTAAGGTTGTGAAATACTCTGCTTGCAACAGTAGTAGACTCGCCAACCTTAAGGGCACTTAAATAATCATTGGATAAACATATGGATGATATTTGAATAGTGGCAGTTAGATGGGCTTCAGATTGGTTTCACAGGTTGTCACTACATTGAGGGCTGAAGACCAGTACTACACTGTAATGTTCTATGTTCTATGAATGGCAGAGCAGGCTCAAGGGGCTGAATGCCCTATTACTGTCCTTATTTCATATGGTCTTATAAAAATTATCATGAATTAGATATACAATTCATATATTTGGAGGTAAGAAATTAATAAGAGGAAAACAACACTGGTACAAGTAGTGTATATTGTTGGGACAGAGAATATATCAACAGACAATGAAGGCATGTAACAAAGAAAGTACATTAATCATAGGTGATATTAATCACATGAAGATTGGGATAATCAGATTGGAAGAGGTAACCATGAAGAAAAATTCATAGATTGTCTTTCAAACAGTTTTCTCGAACAGTATTCTGTGAATTCAAATAGGGATCAGGCTGTTTTGGATCTGATGATGTGAAATGAGGCAAGTTTAATAAATGATGTCAGAGTAAAGATCCCATGGGAAACAGCGATCACAACATTGTAGAATTTATCTTTCAGTTTGATAGGGAGGAATTCGGTTCTGAAACAACTGTACTGAACTTAAACAATTTAATTATGAATTTTATTATACATGTTGGAAATCAGTATGCTTTTATCAGTTGCTATGATGTTTCTGGAAATGAGGTCATGTTGCAGCTGTACTGAACTCTGCAGCCGCACTTGGAGTATTGCATGCAGTTCTGGTCATCTGGAGATAATGGTTCAACATCTGGAATTGGAAGAAAAAGAGTCTACCCCTGGAATACAACTAGAGTTTGGTCGCAGATGGATCACCTTGGAATAGAAAAGCAAAAAGATGTAAAAAAAACTTGAACATGAAATTAAACAATGAAAGTTTGATCTTCAAGTTGAGAGAGAAAAAGAGACATTGGTAATGGAGGAAGGATATAAAGATAGAGGAAGAGAATATTAAAGAGAGAGATGTATAAATAAGTGGCCGTTATAGGATTTATTAACCCATTCTCTTAAACAAAGTTAATTTATGAGTGACTTAGTGCAGAGAATTGTTACTGTGCAAATTGTTCCTAGTTTATCTATTGAAGGGGTGGATTTTAAACTTGATGGTAATTTGATAGGTGTAACATTATTGGTTTCTCTGAGAGTTTCAAGAGAGCCACTTGAGGTAGGACAGAGGCATGGGCAGAATGAGGTGGAAGAGCAACTTGCCCAGAAACAAAAGTAAATATCAGAAATTCAAATGGAATATTAAAGGCAGCATCAGGAACTAGGCTCTATTATAAAGAAACTGATCAGTGCAGAGAACCGACTTTCATGTACAAAAGATGAGTTTGTTCGTGAAGAATTCAAAGTGGTGATCAGACTTGAACATTGGTCATGGCAAGTAAAACACTTGAATGAGAGCATGAAACATTTAAAGGATTAACCTAATGAAATGAAAGGCTGTTGAACTTCCACTATCAGAGGAATCTATGAAATATGGAGAAATTTCTTGAACAGGAGAAGAAATCAGAACAGTTGGTTAAATGAAAAATTAAAAGCCAATCCCAACAAACTATTGGAAATTCAGTTTAGAAAGAGCAATAAAAGTTTTGAACTCCAATGCAAATCAGAGAACAAGAATGATGAGATGTGCAGTACAGGTTAGCAGATCCAGACTTTAAAGTGGTGAATGATTTTTTTTAAGGAAGAAATTGGTGAGCTGACAAACAGGTAGAAATTGTCTAAGGAGCATTCAGTAACCATGGAAGAAAACAAATCTGAAGTGTACATAATGTCCACTAAAGTTGCCAAATGTGTGTAAGGGTTCTGTAGATGACTCCTAAACAAATGCAACTGAACTGCTTGGAGCAGTGGCTAAGCAAAGTAAAGAGATCAAAAGGAAAGGAATTGAATAATAACAGAATAAATAAATGTTTGGAGAAAATTGTGAAAGATGTGAAATGCATCTGGTAAGAAAACGAATGCATGCAGAAAGTTGTGGCAAATGACTCAAATAAGCTGAAAAATGATTTGAATAAAGTCAGCAAAACTCCCTCAGTGCAGTTATATTTCCAAAGCAACAAAACATATTGTGAAGGAATTGACTAAGGGAAATAATTTTGAAGCTGGTTGTCAATTAGAAATACGTGCTTTCCAAATTAAAGCTAAAGGATTCATTGGAAGTTACATTTCTACCAACAGACAGAAGAGTATGAAGAAACCTTCATTGTTTTAGTTGTGAAACCTATTCATTTATATCATACCATCAGCAAAATGTTCTTTGTGTAATTTGCTATCATGGAACATATACAAATGCATGATGAGAGGCTAATTAGATTAGGTTCCCTACAGAATGGAAACAGGCCCTTTAGCCCAACAAGTTCACACTGACCCTACGAAGAGTAACCCACCCATACCCTATATTTACCCCTGACTATTGCACCTTACACTATGGGCAATTTAGCACAGCCAGTTCACCTGACTTGCACATCTTTTTGGGATTATGGGAGGATACTGGAGTGCCCGGAAGAAACCCATGCAGACATGGGAGAATGTGCAAACTCCACACAGACAATCACCCGAGGCGGGAATCAAACCCAGGTCCCTGGCACTGTGAGGCAGCAGTGCTAATCACTGAGCCACCATACTGCCCCAATGCGAAGATGCCCAAGGGAGGTGTGAACTCACAACCTCTGGTTTACAAGTCCAGTGCTCTAACCGCTGAGCTATGGAGCCTAATATTCCAGTCGCGCTCTGATAATACATCTCAGAAAAACAATACCACAGTGACATGGTGGTAAAATTCAGAGCTCATGCCCAGTTATCAGAGCAGTGTCTAGAAATTTCAAAAGACGTAGAACAAATAAATTCAAGTTTCAACAACACTTTGACCAGAACAGAGAGATCCACCAGTGTTCAAAGTTCCAACCGTTGAATGCCTACGAATTATTGTATTCTTCTTCAATGACAACCCATACTTGGATTGTCATAGGTTGTCTTATGCATCACCCTCCACAACCCTGTAATTTTTAACTTTAAAGATCAGAGTCAGTCTTGAGAAACAAGAAAACCCGATAAGCAAATGTACTGCCCAGCTATTAGAAATGAATGGACATCTATTAAACAATAGATCAATTCCAGAAGATGTGTTAAAAACAGGACACAGTTGCAGAGCCGGACTAAGTCCATGGCCAGTAATGCAAGGATGTTAATATAGTCAAGCCACTGATTTTAGAAAAGATAACCAGCGTACTCCCAGGGGAAATAGGAAATATAACCAATTCAAACTTGATAGAATCTGTTGACATTGATGGGCACTTCATCAATCTCGAGTTTCATATAGCAGTGAATATCATTATCGTATCAGATATTTTAACATGAGTGAAGAAAAGTTACAACCTTTAAATACTAAACAATATAGTCCAGGTGGAACAGTTCTCAAGCAGGAAGCTGCAACTGCCAGATGTAACTCGCTTCTAGCTCCCATTTTCTAGGTCTGAAATAAAAGACTTTATTATTTAGCATTTATTTCTCCCTTGTTGATCTTTCCAGAAATTTGTCTGCAGGCTGTTTGAGTGTTCAGCTACTAGAACTGTCAGTAATCCTATCTAAATAAGTAGTTTATAAAGCCGTAAAATCTTTAAAGCGGTAAATTTCAGTACTGCTTCTGGCTCTTGGATCCACTAGAATGCTCATCATTGCTAACTTGTGTTATTACATAGCAATGTCCATTGCTGCTTTCATGCTGTTTGTTGTGTGATTCTGACCACTACCAGGTTCTGTTTAGGATGGTTTGCTGGCATTAATCCCTTTCTATCCTGGAAACTTAGGGCATGCGTGGCTTACAGTGGTACAGGAAAACAGCTGGTGGAGTTTGAATGTTCTTGTCTTAAACAAGTGTCATTTCTTATGATAGGAATCAGATTGTGTGGAGCTTAACGCAGTCTACAATTAACCCTTTCAGAACCATAAGCCCATACAACATCTGAAGAGTTTTTACTAAAGTCAAATCAGCTTTGGACAATATCAAATCTGACAACGATCCATTATCAGTTTCAAAAACATTTCTGTCTCTTACAAATTCCGATTTCAAAGCTGCATAGTCATAGCTTTCTATTAAACTATAGAAATTGCTAATGAATTTACCTTTGTATTTCTTAGGATGCTGAACTTTTCTGCAAAGTCATGCTCTTCCAGAATGTTTTCTTTGTTTTCAGAGGAAAATAATTGTCAAGAGTTTGTGGAACATCATCCAAAGACCCGATACCTTCTCTTCTCCTGTGATGAGCTAATCCAATGCAATGTAGACACTATCACAACTAATTTGTGCACAGAGAGCTTTCATGCAGCAATGGCCTGTTTAATGTTTTTGTTAGAAGGATAAATGTGGTTGTGGAAACTGGAAGGACATATCTGTTCCTCTACACAATACTCCTACGGATTCTTTCATGATTATTCAGAGTTCAGAAAGGGCAGTTTTAGTGTCTCATCCTAAAGAAGATAATTAATAATTGCACAAATTTTCCATTTCGGAATCCCTATTTCAGACACAGATGAGATAAGAAGTTCATCTGTCAAGAAGTTTTCCAGCCGGATTTTCTGTGCAGGATCCTTCCCAACTGAAGCAGCAGTGGAGGAATGCACATAGGCAGTAGCAGAGTGAATCAAAGGTGAAACCAAAGCCATGCTCGCTACAGTAGATTCTGTACTCTGTGGTTTAAAAGTCCTTGAGCCACTTTGACTGTGTCTGAGAAAACCAAAATGAGCCAGGTGAATGTGGGAGTCGGGTGTCAGGTGGATGTGAGGGTAAGGCTCTGAGTGGGTAAGGGGGTACAGGTGCCAGGAGAGTGAAGGAATAGAGAGGTGAGGAGTAGGGTACTAACTGAGTGGGGAACTAGGGTCAAATCCATGTGGGTTCAGAGAAGTTTGGTCTGTTAGGGACAGGAAGAAGTTGGGGGTCGGAGGCTGGTGGTAAATGTAAGGTGTCCATCGGCGGAAGTCAATGGGTGGGATTCAGGATGAAAGGTTTTGTGGTGGGCTTGGTGGATTGATTGGGGCAACTTCTAAGGTAAGGTTGAAGGTCTCAGCTCCAAATGTGCGATAGGATGTGCGTGTGGGAGTGGGTCGTAAGGGTCAGTAATGAGTTAGGGTTCAGTTCTATTATTACCCAGGAGTTAGAACAGATTTAATCCTCTAATCTATCCTGGTTACATGTGAAAGTAAGTGAGCCAGAGACCTCTGATAACACAGGTTCTAACTCAAATCTCGGCACTTTTCTTTAGAAAGTTCCAGACACCAGGTGGTTGATCACTGAAGGTTTCCACTTGCTGGGAAATAGCCACAGAGCCAGTTGTGTTGGGATTGCTGTGTGGGCCCAGCATACAACTCCAAACCATTCTTTAAGAACAGCTTTCTTTCTTTCTGGAGATCTGGGCTGTCATGATAATTTGTCACCAATTACAGTACTTGGATGAGCTGAAGTTACTAAGTAATGTTTCTAATTATCACTTTTCCCCAAAACTAAAGTTTAATCTAACATTTCTTCAGGAACACTGTGCTCATTAAAAATGTAATTTTATTCTCTAACTTACGTGTTGCAAAACACATTGCAAAACATAGAAACGTAGAAAATGGGTGCAGGAGTAGGCCATTCGGCCCTTCGAGCCTGCAAACACCATTCAAGTATTAATCATGGCTATCATGCAATTTAGTATCCCACTGCTGCTTTCTCTCCATGCCCCTTGATCTCTTTAGCCACTAGGGCCACATCCAGCTCCCTATTGAATATATCTAACAAACTGGCCCCAACAGCTTCCTGTGGGAGAGAATTCCACTGGTTCACAACTCTCTGCGTGAAGAAATTCTTCCTCACCTCAGTCCCAAATGGCTCATCCCTTATTTTTAGACTGTGACCCATAGTTCTGGATTTCCCTAACATTGGGAACACTCTTCCTGCATCTAGCCTGTCCAGTCCCATCAGGACTTTATATGTTTCTATGAAAACCCCCTCACTCTTCAAAATTCAAGCAATTACAAGCCCAGTCAATCCAGTCTTTCTTCTTATGTCAGTCCTGCCATCCCAGGAATCAATCTGGTGAACCTTCGCTGGACTCCCTCAATAGCAAGAATGTCTACACCCTCAGACTAGGAGACCAATACAAAAGAGTATGTTACTGATTTCATGATGCATAATTGTAAACTGAAAATCTCTCCACATACTTGCAGAAACAATTCAGCACTGGAAATGGAACTATTATATTTGTATTTTGATGAATGTTGGAAACATTGTTAGTTACAAAGGAATGTGAAATAATAGAAACTTAAACAGGTGGTGTGTAACTAGTCTAGTTGGCACGTGGCCAAATATTCTTCTGTTAAAAATGGGAATGGTCAGAACAATATTATGACAGTATTCATTGAGAGCGATGGCATTTTGATCACTGGATCCCCAGTTATCAAGATATAGTGTTCAGCACAAACCAGAGATAAAACTGCACAAGCCACTAAAATACTGTGGCTGCAAAAGCAGGTCTAAGACTGGGAATTCTGTAGCAAGTAACTCACCCCCTGATTCCCAAAGCACAATCAATCATCGACATGGTAGGAGTGTCTTGGTATTCTCTCTACTTGCCTGGATAAGTGCAGCTCCAGTAATACATAGGAAGTTTGATATGATCTACAACAAAGTAGCCCTCTTGACTCACAACATTGACTCACATCATCTCCAATGCATAGTAACAGCAATGTGTACTAACTACATGATGCACTGCAACAACTCACCAACAGCACCTTCCAAATCCACAGTCCCTATCACCTAGAGTGACAAGTGTACGGATATATGGGAACATAATCAGCGGCAAGCTCCCCTCCAAGCCACTCACTATCCTGATTTTAAAATATATTGCTGTTCCTTCACTCCTTCTGGGTCAAAATCCTGGAATTCCCTCCCTAACAGCACTGTGGATCTACACACAGCACATGGATTGCAACAGTTCATGAAGGCAGCTCATCATCACTTACTCAAGGGTGATTAGTGATGTACATAAATTCCAGCCCAGCTAGTGTTGCCCATGTTCCTTGAATGAGTGAAAAAAATGACCATGAGCTGTGGATGGCCACATGAGTTAACTTTCAAAAGGAAATGTCCCAGATATTGTTCAAAATGCAAAGTTTGTGCAAAGTGCAGTCACTAGGAAAAGGTGAGCAGAACAAAAAAGATGAGCAAATGAGCTATTAGAAACAGAGGAACAAGAGAATGAGAAATGAAAAAAGCCAAAACATAAATATCCTATGAGATTTTTGTAAGTTTGAAGGCACAATATGGAAAAGAAATATATAACCGTACAAAATGTCTTCAAATAACAGTTCCTCAGAGAATAAATGCAGCCAATTGTTCAGTTCAGGAAGAGGGTGAGGAATAAGCTCACAGTCATAAATCTGTAGTCAAGGATCGATAACAGAGCTCAAAGGTAACATCAAGAAAATTATTATGCAAAGAAAAGTTCCCTTAAACTGAGCAACGTCATGCTAATCATATCTGCATGCATTTGAGATTCGACAATTTGGAATGACCCAGATCAGATAGACACTCAAAAGGAAAAGATGTTAACTGTATGTTCCACGGCAGTTAAGCAGATGGGTCTGCTATCTGAGATGGAGCAGTTTTAAAGGACTATAGTTTACCTCATTAAACAATAAGAAAGAAAACCCATCACCAAGTGAACCTTGCACCTAACAACATCTCCTTAGAGAGGAGACGGCAAAAATGAAGAACTTAGATGGTCTCTCAACAAATGATTCAGGGATGGCCTAACAAGGTTCAACAAGCACACCCAACAGTACAGCAGTACTGGTCTCTCAGGAATGACAACTCACAGGAAGATCGCGTCCTCCTAGCTGTGTATAGAATAATCATACTCAAGACAGTGCAGAAAGAACTTTTGCAGGTGATACTTCATGATCATATGGGAATGGAGAAGTATGTGCTCAGAACTATATCATTCAATAGACATTTACAAAGACATTGAAAGTATGTAAATGATAACTACAGAAGTACCACTCAGGCCATCGCACGATGGAAGACACATTATTCATTTGATTATGCAATAAAGAATGGTACCTCATAGTTACAGACTGCTACTCCGTGTACCCTTTGCAATTATCTCAGCTGTACAGATTTTGCTCACTAAGCAAGAGATTCCTGAAAGAATATGTGACAATATAATCCAATTCATCTCCAGAGAATCGAAAGAATTCACTAGACACTATTGGTTCAACGTCATCACCACACCACCATAATATCAAAGAGGACATGGGTTTATAGAAAGACATATTCAACCAGACCATAGAAGCTTAAAAAATTGCTGAGAGACAGAGGATAGCCCATGTCTTGCCTTATCATCACTCCAACCTACACTTTTCAAGGGTGACAGGAAATTGTCTGCTGAGGTGTTGAATGGATGATGGTACATGATGACTCTGCCAAACAAGATACTTATCCAAATGAGGACGAAGAGATTAGACAATGACTAATACATGTACATGTAAAATGAGGTCAACATTTCAATAAGCATATCAAATCCAGCCTGAGTTGTTGAAAGGACAAATTGTACATGTGCTGGATTAAATGTGAAAGCTAGCAAAAGCTGTTAATGAAACCGAGACACTCCAATGTCATAAATCATTGAGACCAAAAGCAGTAAGGAAGTTTGAAAAAGAGGTTCCAGATTCACCTCCATTTGAGCAAAAAAAGCAGAAAATATAAGAAACACCAGCGATATCACTAACCACCAAAGATATTGCTAGCAAAATGACATATTAGCAATTATGAATTACTCTTACATCAAAAGAAACATGTACAACATCACTGAAGCAGCTACAGCATGATAGCTCAGGAATGAGAGCAGTGGAAGGCAAATGCACTTAAACCATACCGTGAATAAAGTTTCTTCTGAAGAAAGAAAATAATCTATGCAAGACCTCTTAGTTAAAAATAATTAATGATCTGAATAGTTATATTGATTTACAACCAGTTTTGACAAAGTTTCAATTGCCCCAGTACAAGAGAAAGGGAGAGCTGTTCCACTGGGACAGGCTTCATTTGAACCATGCTGGGACCAGAGTGCCAACAAATCATGTATCAAGGGTTGTAGGTAGAGCTTTAAACTAATTAGTTGGAGGAGGTTTCAACTGAAGGGAAGCTTAAAAATCATAAAGAAATGAGACAGCAGAGTTTCAAAATAGCAAGGAATCAAATGATATTCTTAAGTGTGACAGGCAAGTGTAGAAAATATATGCAGAAGCGTGCAGCAAAAATCAGAACCAGTGTCAGTGAGACACTCACCATGATACTTTCACTCCAAGATAGAAAATCTCAGCCAATATATCAGTCTCTTAGGTGAGTAGTATGAAATAAACTAGATGAAGCTCCAGAGTCTAATGTTGAAACAGCAATATAAGAGTCAAATATTCAAAATCTCAGATATCCCAGTAACTGTTCCAGAATATAAAAAGGCAGAGCTATCTTGCTAAAGTCCGAGTCAATTTGAAATTAACTAATTAACCCTAAAAGGAGTGAAAATCAGTTTTGGGTGTTTAAAAAAAAACTGAATTGATTAATCAGCATCCAACAGCCCTGACAAGTCAATGAAAAAGTGCATTCCGCTTTATTTTGGAATTATTATCTCTGTTTATTTTGAAAACATATTATTTGTGACATTATACCTGTCTGCTAGAACAGTTTAAAATGTCATCTACTGTAAACATAGAATTGTGTTACATGACTAATGTTTACATTTGCTTCTTTATTTTGGGTTGTGAGCTCAAGTCCTCATCCTGCAGCTAGATTACTTCCAAGATAACCACAGGGATCATACAAACCCTACATTGTGAAAACAGGCCATTCGGCCCATTGAGTCCACACCGACCCTCCAAAATTGGGTTAGAATGACATATAATGGGATGTAAGAGCACTTTTGAAGACTTGACTCAAAACTAATGGTAGTGTTAAGCAGGAAGTGGATATTGGAGAATATAACTGCTACAGTGGCTCTAGATCATGCAGTAATTTATAAAGTCAGCTGCACTTAAGATCCAGAATTCAGAAAAGATCCTCATACATTTTAGAGAGAGACAAGATATTAGAGAGACAACATTGGATAAAGAAAGTGTCAAAGCTCTCAAAATATATTGATCTGAACAAGTTACAAATGTCCTGATTTCATTAAATGTGAACCAGAGAGGATTTGAGGTTGTCAAAGAAAAGTGTATTTTAGTTATATCTTAGCAATGTAAAAAATAAGTCCCTCTCAAGTGCAACAATTAAGGAGAAACAAAAGAGGGGAAAGTGTTTCAGAAATATTGAGAATTACTTTCAGGTTTATTGTTTGCTTTTAAACATTTCCTTTGTTCAAGAGCAGCCATCTTGGATGCTCACACTGAAGAAGACTTCAAATTGACATATCACCTGAATTAGGGGAAAGTGAGGACTGCAGATGCTGGAGTACCAGAGTTGAAAACTGTAGTGCTGGAAAAACACAGCAGGCCAGGCAGCGTCCGAGGAGCAGGAGAATCGACGTTTCGGACATAAGCCCTTCTTCAGGAATGAGGCTGGCTTGCCAAGCAGGCTGAGATAAAAGGTAGGGGGAGGGAATTTGGGGGAAGGTGCCGTGGGAATACGATAGGTGGAAGGAGGCGATGGAGGAGGCCAAGGACCTGCATGTCCTTGGTGGAGTGGGAGGGGGAGCTAAAGTGTTCAGCTACGGGGTGGTTGGGTTGGTTGGTGCGGATATCCCAGAGGTATTCCCTGAAACGTTCCGCAAGTAGGCGACCTGCCTCCCCAATGTAGAGGAGACCACATCGGGTGCAGCAGTAAATGATGTGTGTGGAGGTGCAAGTGAATTTGCGACGGATATAGAAGGATCCATTGGGGCCTTGGAGGGAGGTGAGGGGGGAGGTGAGGGGGGAAGTGTGGGCACAGGTTTTGCACTTCTTGCGGTTGCAGGGGAAGGTGCCGGGAGTGGAGGTTGGGTTGGTGGGGGGTGTGGACCTGACGAGGGAGTCGCGGAGGGAGTGGTCTCTCTAGAACTCCGATAGGGGTGGGGAGGGAAATATATCCCTGGTAGTGAGGTCTGTCTGGAGGTGGCGGAAAAGACGGAGGATGATACAATGTATCCGGAGATTGGTGGGGTGGAAGGTAAGGACAGTGGGGTTCTGCCCTGGTGCTGATTGGAGGGGCAGGGTTCAAGGGTGGAGATGCAGGAAATGGAGGAGATGCGGTGGAGAGCATCGTCAACCACGTCGGAGGGGAAATTGCGGTCTTTGAAGAAGGAGGCCATTTGAGTTGTTCAGTGGAATTGGTCCTCCTGGGAGCACATGCAGTGGAGCCGGAGGAATTAGGAATATGGGATGGTGTTTTTACAGCGAGCAGGGTGGGAGGAGGTGTAATCTAGGTAGCTGTAGGAGTCGGTCGGTTTGCAGTAAATGTCTGTGTTGAGTCGGTCGTCCGAGATAGAAATGGAGAGGTCCAGGAAGGGGAGGGAGGGGTCTGATACGGTCCAGGTAAATTTGAGGTCGGGGTGGAAGGTGTTAGTAAAGTGGATGAACTGTTCGACCTCCTTGTGGGAACACGAGGCAGCGCCGATACAGTCATCGATGTAGCAGAGGAAAAGGTGGGGGTGGTGCCAGTGTACTTAGATTACTTACAGTGTGGAAACAGGCCCTTCGGCCCAACAAGTCCACACCGACCCGCCGAAGCGCAACCCACCCATATCCCTACATTTACCCCTTACCTAACACTACGGGCAATTTAGCATGGCCAATTCACCTGACCCGCACATCTTTGGACTGTGGGAGGAAACCGGAGCACCCGGAGGAAACCCACGCAGACACGGGGAGAATGTGCAAACTCCACACAGTCAGTCGCCTGAGTCAGGAATTGAACCCGGGTCTCTGGCGCTGTGAGGCAGCAGTGCTAACCACTGTGCCACCGTGCCGCCCACCGTGTAGCTGCGGAAGATGGACTGTTCCACATATCCTACGAAGAGGCAGGCATAGCTGGGGCCCATGCGGGTGCCCATGGCTACTCCTTTGGTTTGGAGGAAGTGGGAGGATTGGAAGGAGAAGTTGCTAAGAGTGAGGACCAGTTCAGTCAGTCGAAGGAGGGTGTCAGTGGAAGGGTACTGGTTGGGTCGGTGGGAGAGGAAGAAGCGGAGGGCTTGGAGGCCTTCGTGATGGGGGATAGAAGTGTATAGGGACTGGATGTCCATCGTGAAGATAAGGCATTGGGGGCCAGGGAAGCAAATCCTGCCAGTTTATCTGTAAAGGCAGTTAAAACTGCCACTGAAGAAATTGTTTCACAGCCTCAGGCTTCTTTACTGTCAAAGCACAACCAGTGGTTAAACTTGTGACTTCTTGCTGTAGGTTTGGATTTATTAGTTTGACTTAAATTCCAGCAGCTGTCAGGGTGGAATTTGAATGCAGGCCTCCAGAGTGTTTGCCTGGGCTGTGGATTACTAAAATAGTGACACTACAACTACACTATTACCACCTTAAAAATTGACTTGTATCAATTGACTTATAGTTAGTCATTCCCAGATGATCCATCCACAGACACTAGGGACTGACTTGTCTTCACATGGAAGTCACAGGAGCAGTGACAATTGCAGCAATATGGCTACAGGTCCTTTTTTTAGAAACAACACCTCAAAGTTCTGACGTTGATTGGTTTCTGGTCTAAAATGGCTTGTGCCTCAGTAATTGGATATCATTTCATCACTTGTTTCATACAATCAACATCAACCTTCTCAACTTGTGACTTTAAATTTACGTTTTTTTTTTCCTGTGTGTCACAGACAAAAGGGAGAGATAAATTGAATTATTTTACCATTTCCTTTTCAGAGAATCCTTACTGTGTGGAAGCAGGTTATTCATTCTGTACACACTGACCCTGCAAACAGCATCCCACCCAGAGCCACCCACTGAGCCAATCCCTGTATCCCTGCATTTCCTATGGCTAACCCACCTAACCTGCATATTCCTGGACACTATTTTAGCATGGCCAATCCACCTAATCTGCACATCTTTGGACTGTGGGAGGAAACACAGAGTACCCAGGGGATATCCATGGAAATATGGGGAGAATCTGCAAATGTCACACAGAGGCTGGAATCATAACAGATCCTGGCACTGTGAGCCATTATGCCACCCATGGTTTCAGTCTGTAATTATATTCTTTTTCTATTCCTTATTTCATTTCCCTTTTGAAATAGGTGGTTATGCATTTCTCCAAAGCAACCTGTGAAGTTCAGTTTAAGAATGACCCATAGAAAAGTATTTCAGATTAAAATAAGTAGGATTTGTTAGTATCTTCAAAACTCAGGAGGGAATGGTTAAGGCTACCAATATAAATGCAAGCATACAAGGAAGAAAGAAAGAAGTTACAACTATCATTTTCTTTAAAAATCACACGAATTAGAACCCAGTAAGTTAATAATCAATAATTTCTTGCTGTGGTTGAATTTCTGCGCTGGTAGAGTGTTTCAGTTGTGGGAGTTCAGATACAGGTAAATTCAGTTGAAGGTGCAGCAATAAAAATAATGTAGACTGGGAATTAATTCACTTTTCAGGATTCTTCACAGAAATCAAGCATTGAAGAAAGGTTGAGACTCGATTGAGACTTTTAGCCAAGCCTGGGTCAGCTTTGTTGTTTTCTGTCCTGATGATGAATGCAGGCTGAGGGAAGAGATCAATGCTGCTATTTGAAACTATTCAAAATCTGTACATTCAGTCACATGGCAGGGGTTCCTGGCTGGGTCACTTTAATTTATATGATCAATTTCATGTATCTGGTCAACAAAAAACATTGTATGATGTAGAAGATACATGTAGTGGCCACTAGCAACACTTCAAACATGTTGAGGTTTAATGATGTTGTTTCAAACCGAACCTAGTTAGGGAGATACAATGTCTGTCATTTCTTTGTGTTGAGAACAAGACAACAATGTAACATTTCAGGAAGGTGATGATTTGACTTTCATCCTTTGGAAGTTTCTGGAAGGCATAATTTGGTTAGTAGCCATCTTAAATCCAGAATGTGTTTAAATTTCTTTTCAAAAAATGAATAAGAAGACTTGGTTAGCTCAATTAGCTGCACAGTTGCTTTGTGAGACAAGCTAATACCAAAGGTGTGGGTTCAATTCCTGTACTGGCTAAGGTTACCATGAAAGACTCTTGTTCTTAAATTCTTCCCCTTGTCTGAGGTATGGTGAGCATCAGGATAATCCACCACCAATGAGAGAGCAGCCCTATGCTCTAATCAGACTATAGTACCATTACCTTTCTCAGTTTGAAAAAACAAGTTGGAGTGGCTCAGTGGCTCACTGGTCAGCACTGCTGCCGCACAGCGTCAGGGTGGTTGAGGCAGTAAACCTCAACCTATATAAGTCATTGGATGAACACTTTAAATGCCATGACGTTCACGACCATGAGCCTTTGCAGGAAAGTGGGACCAGAGCAGCTAGTAGTACATTTTGGCAAGTACGGAGTTGAAGGGCCCAATGGGCCCTTCTGTACTGTATAATTCCAAGATTCTCGAGACCAACTCATTCAAATTTCACGTCAGAATCAGCCGAGTGAACTTTCTCTCAACTGCTTCCAATGCAGTAATATCTGTCCTTAACTGAGGAAAACTAAAACCGTGCGCTACATTCTCGGAATAGTCTCACCAATGGCCTGTACAGTTGTAGCACAAAATTTTATCGTTTTATACTCCAGCCCTATGCCTTAAAGTCTAACATCCCACCTGACATGCCAATTACTAGCCATACCCACACACTAATTTTTTGAGATTCATTAGCAAGGACATCCAGGTTTCTTTGTACCATAGGATGCACATGAACAGACAAATTAGGAGCAGGACTAGGTTTTAACAACTTGTAGGATGCGGCTGAATGTACTGTATCCAAATTTGCTGATGATACAAAAATAGGTGAGAGAGCACATAATGCTGGGGACATAAGAAATGGGATGTAGTTAGGTTGAGTGAGTGGATCAAACCTTGATAGATAGAGTTTAAGACAGACTATTATTTATGGGAGAAGACTCCAAAAAACTGCAGCATAGAGAGATTTGGATGTTCTTGTGCATGAGGTAAAAAAGGTTGCCATGTAAGTGCGGAAAGTAATAAGTGTCTCCCGCCCATCCACCTCCTCTAACCAACAAAAAAAGAGTTCTATGCACTGGATTGGTAAGGTAACTATTTTTCTTTTGTTCTTTATTTTTCTGCAGTCTCTTTGGGAATTTAGAACAATGGGAATGATGGTGAGGGCAGTTGAATGTTCCTCCTGTAGAATGTGGGAATTAAGGGTCACCACTAGTGTCCCTGCTGGCTTCATCCGCAGGAAGAGCACCCAAATCCAGCTCCTCAAAAACCGCATTAGGGAACTGGAGCTGGAGCTGGATGAACTTTGGATCATTTGGGATATGGAGGAGTTCTAGAAAGGAGTTACAGGGATGTAGTTGCACCTCAGGTACAAGAAAAAGACAGATGGGTTACAGTCGGAGGATGGAAAGGGAACCGGCAGGCAGTGCAGGGATCCCCTGTGGCCGTTCCCCTCGACAACAAGTATACTGTTTTGGATACTGTTGGGTGTGGATGACTTACCCAGGGGTAAGCCATGGGGTAAAGGTCTCTGGCACGGAGTCTGTTCCTGTTGCTCAGAAGGGAAGGCGGGGACAGGAGTAGAGCATTAGTCAGTGGAGACTCTATAGTTAGGGGGACAGATAGGAGGTTCTGTTGGAATGACAGAGACTCACGGTTGGTGAGTTGCCTCCCAGGTGCCAGGATTCATGATGTCTCGGATAGGGTTTTCGGGATCCTTGAGAGGGAGAGGGAGCAGCTCCAAGTTGTGGTCTATGTAGGCACTAACGACATAGGTAGGAAAAGGGATGGGGATTAAAGGCAGAAGTTCATGGAGCTAGGATGCAAGCTTAGAGCTAGAACAAACAGAGTTGTTATCTCTGATTGGTTGCCCGTGCCACGTGCTAGCAAGGTGAGAAATAGGGAGAGAGAGGGTTGAACACGTGGCTACAGGGATGGAGCAGGATGGAGGGATTCAGATAATTGGGGCTCATTCTGGGGTAGGTGGGACCTCAATAAACAGGATGGTCTACACCTGAACCAGAGGGGTACTAATATTCTGGGGGGGACATTTGCTAATGCTCTCCCGGAAAGTTTAAACTAATTCAGCAGGGGGAAAGGAACCTAAATTGTAGTTCTAGTGTCCAAGAGATTGAGAGCAGTGAGGTCAGAAATAAGATTTCAAGGTCACAAGAGTTCAGCAACTAGGCAGGTGGTTTGAAGTGTGTCTACTTCAACGCCAGGACCATCCAGAATAAGGTAGGTGAACTGGCGGAATGGATTGGTGCCTGGGACTTTGATGTTGTGACCATTTCGGAGTCACAGATAGAACAGGGACAAGAATGGCTGTTACAGGTTCAGGATTTAGACTTTTCAATAAGAACAGAGAAGGTGGTAAAAGAGGGGAAGGTGTGGCATTGTTGGTCAAGGACAGTATTATGGTAGCAGAAAGGATGTACGAGGACTTGTCTACTGAGGTAGTATGGGCTGAGGTTGGAAAAAGGAAAGGAGAGGTCACCCTGTTGGGAGTTTTCTATAGGCTTCTGAAAAGTTCCAGAGATCTAGAGGAAAGTATAGCAAAGATGATTTTGGATAGGAGCAAGAGTGAAAAGATGTTTGTTATGGGGTCTTTAACTTTCCTAGTATTGACTGGAACTACTGTAGTTCGAGTACTTTAGATGAGTCCGTTTTTGTCCAATTTGTGTAGAAGGGTTTCCTGATACAGTATGTAGACAGGTCAGCAATGGGCGAGGCCACATTGGATTTGGTACTGGGTATTGAACCTGGCCAAGTAATGGATTCTGGAGGTAGGTGAGCAGTTTGAGATAGTGACCACAATTCAGTTATGTTTACTTTAGTGATGGAAAAGGATAAGTATATAACACAGAGCAAGAGTTATTGCTGGGGGAAAAGGCAATTATGCCATGACTAGGCAAGATTTAGGATGCATAGGATGGGGAAGGAAACTGCAGGAATGGGCACAATTGAAATGTAGAGCTTATTCCTTGATAAATGTGTCCTTGATAAGTGTGTAGCTGTCAGGCAGGGAGGAAGTGGTTGACCAAGGAAGCCGTGATTTACTGAAAAAAGTTCAACCTCTTGTCAAGAAGAAGAAGAAGGCTTATATTGGGATGAGACATGAAGGCTCAGTTAGGGTGCTTGAGAGTTACAAGTTACTCAGGAAAGACCAAAAGAGAGAGCTAAGAGCCAGGAGGGGACATGAGAGGTCATTGGAATAGGATCAAGGTAAACTCTATTCTGCAGATATATCAGGAATAAAAGAATGACTAGAGAAAGATTAGGCAAAAGTGAAGGCTGCAGATGCTGGAGATTAGAGTCGAGATGTGTGGTGCTGGAAGAGCACAGCAGGTCAGGCAGCATCCGAGGAGCAGAAGAATCGACTTTTCAGGCAAAAGCCCTTCATCAGGAATGAGGCTGGGAACCTCGGCGGTGGAGAGATAAATGGGAGGGGGTGGGGCTGCGGAGAAAGTAGCTGAAAGTGCAGTGTCCCAAGGTGGAAGATGAGGCATTCTTCCTCCAGGCGTCGGGTGGAGAGGGTTTGGCGGTGGAGGAGGCCCAGGACCTGTATGTACTCGGCAGAATGGGAGGGGAGTTGAAGTGTTCAGCCACGGGGCGATATGGTTGGTGCGGTGTCCCAGAGATGTTCTCTGAAGCACTTTACAAGTAGGCATCATGCCTCCCCAATGTAGAGGAAGCCACATCAGGAGCAATGGATACAGTAAATGACGTGTGGAAGTGTAGGTGAAACTTTGAAGGATGTGGAAGGCTCCTTTGAGGCCTCGGATAGAGGTGAGATGGGGGAGGTGTGGGCACAGGTTTTGCAATTCCTGCGGTGGCAAGGAAAGGTGCCAGGATGGGAGGGTGGATTGTTGGGGTGCCATAGACCTGATGAGATAATCACAGAGGGAATGGTCTTTACAGAGAGTGTATAGGGGTGTGAAAGGAATATATCTCTGTTTGTAGATGGCAGAAATGGTGGAGAATTATGCGATGTATACAGAGGTTGGTGGGATGGAATGTGAAGACTGGGGGGTTTCTGTTCTTGTTATGGTTGGAGGGGTGGTGCAGATTGTGTTTTCGGAGACAGAGGTGCAGGAAGTGGATGAGATGTGCTGGAGGGCATCATCAACCATGTGGGAGAGTAAATTGCGGTCTTTAAAGAAGGAGGATATCTGGTGTGTTCTGTAATGGAATTGGTCCTCCTGGGAACAGATGTAGCAGAGGTGGAGGAATTGGGAATAAGGGATGGCATTTTTGCATGAGGTAGGGTGGGAGGAGGTGTAATCCAAGTAGCTGTGAGAGTCGGTGGATTTATAGAAAATGTCAGTGTCGAGTCAGTCACTAAGATGTCCAAATGGAGAAGTCCAGGAAGGGGAAGGAGGTGTCTGAGATGGTCCAGGTGAATTTAAGGTAGGGGTGGAATGTGTTGGTGAAGTTGATAAGCTGCTCAACCTCCTTGCGGGAGCACAAAGTGGCGCCGATGCAGTCATCAATGTAGCGGAGGAAGAGGTGGGGAGTGGTGCCAGTGTAACTACGGAAGATGGACTGTTCCACGTAGCCGACAAAGAGACAGGCATAGCTGCAGCCATGAGGGTGCCCATGGCTAGCCCTTTCATCTGGAGGAAGTAGGAAGATTAGAAGGAGAAATTGTTGAGGGTGAGGACCAGTTCAGCCAAACGAATGAGAGGGTCAGTGGAAGGGCACTGTTGGGGACGTCAGGAGAAGAAGAAACGGAGGGCTTAGAGGCTCTGGTCATGGCGGATGGAGATATATAGGGACTGGATGTCCATGGTGAAGATGAGGCGTTGGGGACCAGGGAAACTAGAGTCTTGGAAGAGGTGGACGGCGTGGGCGGTGTCCCGAACATATGTGGGGAGTTCCTGGACCGGGGGCATAGGACAGTATTGAGGTAGGTGGAGATGAATTTGGTAGGGCAGGAATAGGCTGAGATGATGAGTCGGCCGGGGTAGTCAGGCTGGTGGATCTTGGGTAGGAGGAAGAACTGGGCAGTGTGGGGTTCCTGAACTATGAGTTTAAATGCTGTGGGTGGGAGATCCCCTGAGGTGATGTGGTTGTCTACTGTCTGGGGATGATGGTTTGGTGATGGGAGGTGAGGTCATGGTCGAGGGAGCGGTAGAAGGAGGTGTCTTCAAGTTGGTAACTAGCTTCAGCAGTGTAGAGGTCAGTGCACCAAACTACCACTGCATCCCCCTTGTCCGCTGGGTTGATGGTGAGGTTGGAGTTGGAGCAGAGGAATTGGAGGGCCATGCGTTGTGAGGGTAAGAGGTTGGAGTGGGGGAGGGGGTTGGACAGGTTGAGGCAGTCAATGTCCCGGCCGTAGTTGGAAATAAAAAGGTTGAGGTCCGGTAACAGACCAATACGGGGTGTCCAGGTGGATGGGATGTGTTGGAGGCATACTAAGGAGTCCTCAGAAGGTGGACAGGATTCTTGATGGAAAAAGTAAGCTCGGAGGCTGAGGCGACAGAAGAAGTGTTTGATATCACAACGCATGTTCAATTTGTTGATCTGGGAATTTTAGAGGGGATGAAGGTATGGTCTTTGCTGAGGACTAAGGGGGAGGACTGTACTGAAGTGGGCATGGGAGGAACGGGGGTGACATCATTTGAGGACAAGATGCTCACCCTGGGGTTCTGGGGGGTGGAGGTGGGATCAGCGGTGGGGGTGGGTATGTTAGCAGTGTTCAGATGAGTGGTATCAGTGAGGGCGGAAGTGGTTGCGATGATGGCAGCTGCGGACGTCAGAAGTGGTGGACCACGTGGTGTCAGTGATGTCTTTGGGGGTTGAAGTAGTTGCGGCAGTGACCACAAAGGGGGCGGAAGTCGCAGAGCGCATGGCGTAGGTGATGTCAGCCGGGGTGAAAATGGCTGCAGCAGCAGCAACAGAGGAGCCGGAAATGTTGTTCCGGTTGGGCCTTGGCCTTGCGTTGGTCTTTGGCTATGGCGGATCTTGTAGCGGTCGCGGCGGCTGTTGTCTGGCTGGCAGTTGCGGAGGTAGTATGATCAGCCATGGCTGTGGGCTGTCGGGTGGCGGAGGTGGAGATGACATCATCATTTGCCGCGGTATGGTGGCTGGCACGGCCTCATGGCTGATGGAGGCCGAGCAGTTCCGGAGGCCAGGGGAAGCTTCTGGAATGTTCAAAGAATGCCGATTACTGAGGAGGGTACTTGAAAGTTTGTTGTACTTACAGTTTTTGATGTCTGATATGATGTAGAAAACGTGTTTGTTAAGTGTCTGAATTCTTCTGAGGATGTAATACAGAAAGGGTCCTTTGCAGTTCTGAGGGAGTGTGGCCCTCGGTTGAGGCAGGGCTGACTGTAGAGAAGTTAGGTGGTGGTACATGGCTGTGAGTGTGGCGTGGAGGATCCAGAAGGAGAACCGTGATTGGAGGTTCTGAATTTGTCGTCTGTGCTGGTTGTCCTGTTCAGGTCCAAATTGTGATGGTCTGACTGTCGACTGGAATCCGTGTGGGATCAGTTGGTTCCATAGGTAGGCTATGAGGAAGGAGATGTGGCTGTGGTAGCAAGTCTGCTTTAGGACATGGTTGAAGAGCTTCAAGGTAGAGGAGATGACCTTGGGGTTGCACTGGAAGAGAGACTCACTGCAATCCTTGTAGAGAGAGGACAAGCTCTTCAAGGTAGGCATCCTTGGAAGAGGCTTCACAGTGAGGTTAAAATCAACTAGGTGAAAGTAAGGACTGCAAATGCTGGAGATTAGAGTCGAGAGTGTGTTGCTGGAAAAGCAGAGCAGGTCAGGCAGCATCCAAGGAGCAGGAAAATCGACATTTTAGGCAAAAGTCCTTCGTCAGGAATGTGAGGAAACTGGTGAAATCCACATTGATGTTATGGGGTTGGAGGGTCCCGAGATGGAAAATGAGGCGTTTTTCCTCCAAGCATCGGGTGGTAAGGGAGTGGCGATGGAGGAGGCCCAGAACCTGCATGTCATCGGCGGAGTGGGAGGGAAGTTGAAGTGTTCGGCCACGGGACTGTGGGATTGGTTGGTGCGGGTGTCTCAGAGATGTTCCCTGAAGCACTCTGTGATTAGACGTCCTATCTCCCCAATGTAGAGGAGACTGCATCGGGAGCAACGGATACAGTAAATGACGTGTGGATGTGCAGGAGCAACGGATACAGTAAATGACGTGTGGATGTGCAGAAGAAACTTTGATGGATGTGGAAGGCTCCTCTGGCTCCTTGGTCAGAGTTGTGTGGGGATGTGTAGGTGCAGGTCATGCAATTCCTGCTGTGGCAGAGGAGTGTTCCGTGAGGGGAGGTTGGGTAGTTGGGGGGGTGCGGTGTGGTCAACATGGTTTTGTGATGGGTAGATCGTGCCTCACAAACCTTGATGAGTTCTTTCAGAAGGCACCCAAACATATGAATGAGGGTAAAGCAGTTGATGTGGTGCATGTGGATTTCAGTAAGGCATTTGATAAGGCTCTCCACAGTAGGCTACTGGAAAAATAGGGAGGCATGTGACTGAGGGTGATTTAGTGATTTAGATAAGAAATTAGCTAGCTGAAAAACGACTGAGGTTGGTGCTTGATTGGAGATGTTCATCCTGGAGTTCAGTTACTAGTGGAGCACTGCAAGGATCTATTTTGGGGCAACTGCTGTTCATCATTTTTACAAATGGCTGAGATGAGAGTGTAGAAGGATGGATATGTAAATTTGCGGATGACACAAAGGTCAGCAGAGATGTTGATATTAACGAAGGATGTTGCAGCTTACGGAGGAACATAGACAAGCTGCAGAGCTGGGCTAAGAGGTGGCAAATAGAGTTTAATGCGGCCAAGTGTGAGGTGAATCACCTTGGAAGGAGCAACAGGAATAAAGAGTACCGGGGTAATGGTAAGATTCTTGGTAGTGTAAATGAGCATAGAGATCTCGGTGTCCATGTACAGAGATCCCAAGTTAATAGGGTTGTTAAGAAGGCATATAAGGCATATGGTGTATTAGCTTTTATTTGAAGAGGGATTGAGTTTCAGAGCCATGAGGTCATGCTGCAGTTGTACAAAACTCTGATGCGGCTGCACTTGGAGTATTGCACACAGTCCTGGTTGCCGCATTATGGGAACGATGTGGAAACTTTGGAAAGGGTTCAAAAGAGATTTACTAGAATGTTGCCTGGTATGGAGGGAAGGTCTTATGTGAAAGGTTGACGGACTTGAGGCTGTTTTTGTTTGGGAGAAGGAAGTTGAGAGGTGACTTACTTGAGACAGGTAAGCTAATCAGAGGGTTAGATAGGGTGCATAGTGAGAGCCTTTTTCCTTGATTGTGATGGCTGGCACGAGGGGACAGAGCTTTAAATTGAGGGGTGATAGACATTGGACAAATATCAGAGACAGTTTCTTTACTTAGAGAGTAGTAGGGGCATGGAATGTGGATTCGCCAACTTTAAGGGCATTTAAATGGTCATTGGATTAACATATGGATGAAAATGGAATAGTGTGGGTTAGATGGGCTTCAGATTGGTTCCACAGGTCGGTGCAACATCGAGGGCCTGTACTGAGCTATAATATTCTATGTTCTATGTTCTGAAGCAAATGAAATTTTGGTCTTTATTGCTTGCAAGTTGGAACTTAAAAATAGGGAAATCTCTTCACAACTATACAGGATTTTGATAAGGCTGCACCTGGAGTACTGTGCACATCTTTTTTGTCCCTGTATTTAAGGATGGATATTGTAAAAATAAAATGGTTTTATAAAGTGTATTTTATCCTGGTTTTTTTAATGAAGAAAGCTTGAGATAGAGGTGTCAAGCGGTCTACTCAAGGCTAAATATGTAAACAGTGTGTCAGGCCTTGAGTTTTCTTTTTAAAGTTTCAACAATAGAAGCAGCCTGAATGGGTGCGGTCAAGCTCCAACAGAACCAGGATTTTTAGTTTTAGCATTCAGCAGTTGCTGGGGTCATGGAGCTGGATTTGAGCACTCTTATTCCATGCTCTGTTACAGCTAAAAGCTAGGGTTCTCCTCCTGCTTCTGGAATTCAATGTGAGACAATCTATTTTACTGAATTTGCCTTTGCCAAGGATGTGTTTATGGGATGTTACTATATTGAAACTGTAAGTTTGTAGTAGTGAGTACATATTTTTTGTTAAGCATTTCAATAGAGTTACAATTAAGCCAATTCTTTTATTTTAGTTTAGTTTTGTCTGATTTACACGGTAGTACAAAAATAAAATGTCTTTTGCTTAATTACGAGTAGTTTGAACAATCAATTTGCATCTGGAACACAATGCCTTACACTTACCTTTGAAATGATAAAAGTTAGGGTCTGGGCTTTCTTCTTAATATTCCTTAAGGGGGTTTGGCCCTGTCCATAACAACATATTGGCATTGGACACAGTTCAAATGAGATTCACTAGGCAGATTCCCTGGATGAACGGGTTGACAGTTAAACTCTAGGCTTTTGTTCACTAGAGTTCAGAAAAATGACAGTAATCTCTTTGAAACATAGAAGATTATGAATGGATTTGACAAGGCTTTTTTAAGAAGAGGTTTCCACTAGTTGGGATTCTCAAACTGGACGTATAGTCACAGAATCAAGAGACCACTCTTTTAAAACTGAGGTCTGAAGGAATTTCTTCTGAAAGTAGTTCAGAGGAGGTAGATAGGTTTTTGAAAGGCTATACTGACTGGCACAAAAGAGGAGTTGAGGCCTGGGGCAGATCCAACGTGGGCGGCACAGTGGCACAGTGGTTAACACTGCTGCCTCACAGCGCTAGAGACCCGGGTTCAGTTCCTGCTTCAGGCAACTCTCTCCGTGTCTGCATGGGTTTCCTCCCACAGTCCAAAAATGTGCAGGTTAGGTGAATTGGCCATGCTAAGTTGCCCATAGTGTTAGGTGAAGGGGTAAATGTAGGGGAATGGGTCTGGGTGGGTTGCTCTTCGGAGGGTCGGTGTGGACTTGTTGGGCCAAAGGGCTTGTTTCCACACTGTAAGTAATCTAATCTAATGATCTTGTGGAATGGCATTTAAATGGCCCCGCGTTCTTTAATATTCTGCATTTAAAGTTTGCTCTGTCACTCAATGAAATCATGGCTGATTGCACTGTGTTATTTTCCCACCTACTTTCAACGTCCTTTCACCCCACCTTGCTCATCATGAATCTATCTTCTTGCACCTTGGGACTTTTAGATAAGCACATGAATATGCAAGGAATGGAGGGATGTGGACCACGAGCAGGCAGAAGGGATAGGTTTCATTGGGTGTCATCTGCAATACAACAACAACATGGGCCAAAGGGCCCATTCCTGTGCTGTACAGTTCTGTGTTCTATGTTCTAGTCCAACGGGATCTTGCTCAGATGGGCCAATGGGCTGAGGAGTGGCAGGGTGAAGTTTAATTTAGATAAATGTGAGGTGCTGCATTTTGGAAAGGCAAATCATGGCAGGACTTATACACTTAATGGTAAGGTCCTGGGGAATGTTGCTGAACAAAGAGACGTTTGGGTGCAGATTCATAGTTCCTTGAAAGTAGAGTCTCAGGTAGACAGGCTAATGAAGAAGGCTTTTAGTATGCTTTCCTTTATTGGACAGAGCATCACATATAGGAGTTATGAGGACATGTTACAGCTGTTCAGGGCATTGGTTAGGCCACTTTGGGAATGCTGTGTGCAATTCTGGTCTCCCTGTAGGAAGGATGTTGTGAAACCTGAAAGGATTCAGAAAAGATTTACAAGGATGTCGCCAGGGTTAGAGGGTTTAAATTATAGGGAGACAGGGTTTATTTTCCCTGGCGTGTCGGAGGCTGAAGGATGACCTTATAGAAGTTCAGAAAATCATGAAGGGCATAGATAGGGTATATAGACAAGGTCTTTTCCCTGCGGTCTGGGAGTTCAGAACATAGTTTTAAGGTCAGAGGGGAAAGATTTAAAAGGGACCTATGGGGCAAATCTTTCATGCAGAAGATGGTGCGTGTATGGAATGAGCTGCCAGAGGAAGTATTGGAGGCTGGTACAATTACAGCATTTAAAAGACATCTGGATGAGTATGTGAATAGGAAGGGTTTAGAGAGATATGGGCCAAGTGCTAGCAAATGGAACTAGATTTATTTCAAATTACTGGTCAGCATGGATGAGTTGGACCAAAGGGTCTGTTCCTGTGTTGTACTTCTTTATGACTTTTATGACTCTGCTTCCATTACCTTTTCAAGAAAAGAGTTCAAAAGACTCATAACCCTATGCGAGAAAAAAATATTCCCGTCATCTCTGCTCTAAGTGGGTGACCAGCTCATTTTTAAAAAGTGACGCCTAATTTCACATTCTCCTACAAGAGGAATCATCCTGTCCACCTTCATCTTGTCCAGACTCCACAGAATCTTATACATCAGAATCAAGTCACCTTTTACTCATAAATATTAGTAGTTACAAGCCTAGTTTGTTCACATTTTTTGTCAAAATACAACTTGCTTATTCAAGCTTTCAGTCTAAAAAAACCTCTCTGAACGGCTTCGACACGTTTACATCCTTCCTTTCAGGGAAGGCTGGTGTCTCAGTGATGTCACTAGATTAGTAATCCACACCCCCAGGCTAATATTCTGGGGGTGTGGGTTTAAATTCTAACACAGTAGGTAGTGAAATTTGCATCCCGTAAATACCTGGAAATAAAAGCAAGCCTAACTGTCATAAAAGCTCATTTGGTTCACCAAAGTTGCATTCCATGGAAAGTCACGGACCCTACCAGAGTACAAGATGACTATGCATGCAAGAAGTGCTCCCAACTGCAGAATTTTAAGGTGTGGGCTTTGGGGCTGGAGCAGCAGCTGGAGATTCTACAGCACCTCCGTGACACTGAGTGTTACGTGGACAGCACATTTAGACAGGTGGTCACATCACAGATCAAGGATCTGCAGGAAGGAAGGGAATAGATGACCAGCAGGCAGTCAAAGAGAATCAGGCAGTTAGTGCAGGAGTCCCCTAGGACTGCTCACTAATCAGTTCTCTATTTTGGAATCTGAAAAGAGTGCTGGTTCCTCAAGGCAGTACAGTTAGAACCAAGCTTCTGGCACCACAAGCAGCCTGACGTACAGGAAGGAGGATGAAGAAAGCAGGAAAGATAGTGACAGAAAATTCATGAATTAAGGGAGCAAACAAGCGATTCTGAAGCAGGTGACATGAGTGGATACTGGAGTGCTCCCTCGCTGGTGCCAGGGTAAGGGATGTCAGTGAGCAGTGGAAGAGCATCTTGACGGGAGAGAGCGCTAAGACAGGTCATCATACATAGTGGTCCCAACAATTTAGGTAGAATGGGGGATGAGGCCTCGCATCAAGAACTTAGAAAGCTGAGCAGCAGCCAAAACAGCAGAACCTCAAATGTTGTAATCAGGTGAAGGAGCAAAGCTCCAAAAGCTTGTGATTTTAAACAAATCTGTTGGACTATAATCTGGTGTTATGTTACTTCTGACTTTGTTTACCCCAGTCCAACACCAGCACCTCCACATCATGGCTACTTTAAAGGAACCGAAGCAGAGAAAGTTGAGTTGTGTTGAGTTTCAAGTGACTAAGGTAAGGCTGGGTTGCCTGTACTTTAATACTGGGTATATCGTGGAGGCACCAGACTGGGGTGTACAAAGTTAAAAATCACATAACACCAGGTTGTAGTCCAACAGGTTTCTTTGAAAGCACAAGCTTTTGGAGTGCTGCTCCTTCGTCAGGTGGCTAATGGGGCAGGATCATAAGATATTATAGGGAAGACAGATGATTTCAGAGTGTGGATTGACACATGGAATTGCGTTATTGTTGCCATCAAAGCAACCTGGCTGAGAGAAGGTCAAGACTTGCAACTCAGTATTCCAGGGTACAGGATCTTTAGGTAGGATTGGGGAATGTAAAAGAGGAGATGGTGTCACATTATTAACTGAGAAATCAGTTTCTGCAGTAACAAGGATGATGTCTTGTAAGGGTTTTCAAGCAAGGCTTTATGGGTAGAGTTTAGGGATAAAAAAAGATGCAGTCACCCTGCTGGGATTGTACTGTAGACCCCAAACAGTCACCAGGCAATAAAAAGGCAGATATGTAAGCAACTGAGGTGAGTAAAAATAATAATAATGTCATTATATTTGGGAATTTCCACTTCTACAACATTAATTAGGATAGTCACAGTGCCAAGGCTTTAGAAGGGGCAAATCTCTTGAAATGCAATCGGAAGAGTCTTTTACGTCAACAAGTAGAAGGTTCAATAAGGTCAGGCAGCATCCAAGGAGCAGGAGAATCGACGTTTCGGGCATGAGCCCTTCTTCAGGGCTGCGCTTTTCCAGCAACACATTTTCGGCTCCGATCTCCAGCACCTCCAGTCCTCACTTTCTCCTCAATAAGGGATGGTGCCATTCTGGACCTAATTCTGGGGAACAAAGCCAGGCACGAATTCGAGATAACAGTAAAAAGCGGTTCAATGATTGTGACCATATCGCCATTATGCTTTATGTTTGTTATGGCAAAGCAAAAGGGTAGTCTGCAACAACGGATTTTGAATTAGGGAAAAGCAAGTTTTATCAAAATAAAGCAGGATCTGGCCAAAGTCAACTGGGAACATTTCCTCCTGGGTAAATCTACAGCAGAACAGTGGGGGTGGGGGGCAGCATTCAAAATGGAATTGATGAGATTTCAGGTCGAGGAAGTTCCCATTAGGGTGAAACCTCATAGCAACAAACCCCGAGAACCTTAAGTGTCTAAGATTATTCAGGACTAGATAAGAAGGAAAAGAGAATTTTTTAATAAAGACAAAGAGATCAAATCAAAGGAGATCTTAATGGAGTATAGAAAGTGTAGGGGAACGAATTTGGAAACCAAAGAGAGGGTATGAAAAAATGCTGGTGCATAGGATTAGGGACAATCCCACAATATTCTACTCTGGAAATCAAGGGAAAGAGGATGACTGGGAAAAGAATCGGGCTCCTAGAGACCAAGGGAGTAATCTGCATTGGACACCGAGGACTTTGGTAAGGTAATGAACATTTCATATTTGTCTTCACTCTGGACAATTTGGGAAGAGGGACTGTGAGATTCTTAAACAGATTGACATAAGGGGTGAGGAGGTATTGTAAAGAAGGTGAAGGGGGGACCTGCTTAAAGTGCAGAGGATTATGAAGGACATGGACTTGGTGGATAGAATTAGGTTGCTTTCAAATGAGTTGACTACATCCAACTCAACCACTAACTGGGCTATGAATTGTAGACACTCAACACCCTCTATCTTTAGACATCACCACAAATTCCATTCTCTAAACACCACTTCAATCCCCAATAACTGTCTTAATCTGATTAAAATTGGTAGTAGCTATGATGTTGTGGCTGAACCTGAGGTAAGATTCACACTGGATATCCACAGTGTCACAATGCCACCTACTCAAACCTCCATACTAAAGATTCTGATGCTTCCTCAGTTGAACAACTGCTGATACCTACTTCCAGGTCTTTGTAACTTCCAACTTGATGATTCCAGACATAGAGAGATGTAATGTTATACTGATGTCTTTAGATCATGCTTACAGATGAATAACAAGGTGCTTTAACAGAAATCTAGTTAATGCAAACGAGCACCAAGTCATAAATATGAAGACCAATTCATCTAAACAGTTGAGTTTCTTTAAAATTTAGAAATACTAAAAAAGATAGCTATAATCTCATGATGACTATATTCAATTTATTTTAGCAATGATTGTTTTGTAGGACAGAACTTGAACATTGCTAGAAAGAGATACAAATTTGAAATTTTTCATCTCACACTCACCCTGACTGGGTACAAGAAATCAAACTTAGAAAGGGAACAACAATTTATACAGCATGTGAAAAGGATGCTGATTGAAAGTGCAGCAAGAACTATTAACTGTCTATCTAATTAGCTGATTAAAATGCAGACCAGGAAGGTAGACTGTTTTTATTCATGATGCAGCAGGAGCTAATTATTTTTAATCACTTCATCATTGATAAACATGCAATCTGTACGCATATTGCTTTTAGTCTACAAAGAACAGAGTAGTGCATGTAAATATATGTAGTCTTTGGCATGTGTAAATGAGACACAACACAAATTTGAAATAGAATCTTAATTTGGTTTCTGGTGTACCTATTAGCACAATCGGGAATACTTAGTAAATGCTGTCCAAGAGCAGAATTTTGTCTCGTGATGGATATGTTGGTCTGAGATTTGGAAGCATGGATTGAGTGAGCATGGTCACATTATTTGCTGCAGACAGTCATAGGAACATATTGTTTGATATGGTTCACTAATCATTGGACTATATGGCCTACATCAAACTATTGCTGAACCTCATACCGAACATTACACACTTGTGTGATCAGCAAAAAGACTTTCTGGCTTAATAGCAGTATCTATACAGTCCAGACTGGCCCAGACAGAGACCCCAGCCACACGCTCAGATTCTGTGCAGACCAGCTGGTGGAATTATTTACATTCATCTTTAACCTCTCCTTGCTACAAGGTGAAGGCCTCACCTGCTTCAAGAAGACCACCATCATTCCAAAGAAAACACATATAACGTGCCTCAACAGCTACTGCCCAGTGGTTCTGACCATAATCATAGTTCATCATGGCCCATATCAACTCTAGCCTCCTACCGGCGAAACAAGTCCACCGCAGACATCATTTCCCTGGCTCTGCACTCATCCTTGGAACATCTACATAACAAGGATACCTACATCAGGCTCCTACTCATCAACTACAACTTCCCCTTCAACACTATAATTCTGACCAAACTAATCCCAAAACTGCAAGACCTAGGTCTTGGCTCCACCCTCTGCAATTGGATCCTCAGCTTCCTGACCCATAGACCACAATCAGTGAAGGTGGACAACAGCTCCTCTTCCACGATAATTCTCAACACCCTGCAAGGATACGTAGTCAGCCCCCTATTGTACTCCCTATGCACCCATGACTGCAGAGCCAAATTGCATACAATTGCCATTTACAGGTTTGCTAACAACACCATGATTACAGGCCAGATATCAAACAATGACGAGTCAGAATACAGGTAGGAGATAGAGGACTTGGTGTCATGGTGCAATGATAACAATCTCTCTGTCAAAGTCAGCAAAACAAAAGAACTGTTCACTGTCTTCAGGAAGAAAAGAGGACACACCCCTCACTCTGTCTAAGCACCCTCTGATCTGTATTTCTTTGTTTGCTATGATCTGCCTGTACTGCTCACAAAGCAAAACTTTTCACTGTAATTAGGTACATGTGACAACAATAAATCAAATCAAGTAAGATAATTGTGTTAATAAAAAAATATGCATTGTGTCCATCAAAACAGCTATAGTCATATAAGTGGCTTGGAAGCACCGTAAAGGATTATCCACTTGGTCTTAGCGACGCTCTTCCATCTCCCCATCCTCCAAACAGAATCTCCCAGCCTGCTCTTCTTGAGGTGATGTCTTGGTAGAGCCAGTCTCTGCCATAATTTCTGATTCTGATGTAAGATTCTCACTGGATATCCACAGTACCACAATGTTGCCTCCTCAAACCTCTATGCCAAAAACTCTGACGCTGCCTCAGTTGAACAGCTGCTGATACCTACTTCCATGTCTTTGTAACTTTCTAACTTGATGATTCCAGATAAAGAGGTATAATGTTCTACACATAGCAGAGAGTTAAAGAGACTATTTATGTCATTAAAGCATGTTTACAGATGAATAATAGTGTAATCAAACAGAAAATGGTTAATGCGAATGAGCACCAGATTGTAAACATGAAGACAGATTCATCTAAAAAGGGCAGTTGATGTTCTTTAAAATTTAGACATTTTAAAAAAAATCTCATAATGACTGAGTTTGACTAATTACTATCTGTCCCCTCTGACAGTTACACCAGAGGTATCACTTAGCCTAAGGATGAATTTCTGAGCCCCAAAATCTTCTATATTAAGGTTTAATCATTCTTAGTGACTGTCATTTAATTTGCATAAATGATTACATGTCAAACTTTCAAACTGTTGAAATATGTTTCCAATGGAACTGATTTGAACATTATGCCGAGCAATTGTCCTCTGACTTGAAATCACCGTTCTTTCTAATATTCCATGTATTTAAAGACTTAATCTTGGCTCTAAGTAGGTATAACTCGCAAAACACTGCGATGTAATGCAAGCTACATGACATTGAAGTATTCGCAGATCATCTCCCTACAGTCAGACCTCGAACAAATTTAGCTTGATAACAATCCTGTGATTTATACAGAATCTGTATCCTTTAATTGGACCTCATTAACTGAGTAAGATTCTTTTTTTAAATTGGCCTTATCAGATTGTTATCAGTTTGCTAAAGTTTCAACCAATTAAGCTATACAATACACCACAATATGCTTCTGGGACAATACTGGCTCAAGACCAAACTAAAGCGGTTATTGCAAATGCTAGTCACATTGTCACTGTCACAGAGAAATGCTGTGTTACCTGTGACAAGAACTGCTTGCAATTCTGAACAGTTTCTTTTTACAGTTATTATAGACCACAAAGCCCTTGTTAGACAATGACCTGACAACATGCAGGGCATGTTTTACATTGAAATTGGATGTACGTAAGTGGATGTTTGAATATAGTGGAGGATCTAATCACACCAAAACAAGTTCTTTGTCACAGTGACTCCTGCCAGGATTCCAAGTCGTCAGTAGTACAATGTACTTTAATTCCAGAGAGCTTGCTGCAATTCAAAACTTACACTGACATGCCAAATTAATACAGTAATTGTTTCTTATGAATGCACAGAGGAATAATTAAACAAACAAGTGTCATAAATGTTCACTTTTCAGTGATGCCAAGGAACAACAACATTTCTTGATAACTCTCAGACGATATATGGCTGTGTGTATAATATCCTTGAAGCTGAAATGCATATTAATTATTATAACTTTCCATAATTGAACAATACACTGTCAATATTTAAAAGTAAATAACATTTAAAACAATGTCTACTGTTTCCAACTGCAACCTAAGGGACATTACAAAATTTGACATTAAAGATCATTTTTTTGTGCAGGGTTTAAGTAACTACTGTAACGAGCTTTTATAGAAACTTACAACACAGAGAAGGCTATTTACTGCATCCCGTCAGTTCTGGGCAAAAAGAGCTAACCGCCTAATCCCACTTTCCGATCCAGTAGTCTGGAGTTCTTTCGGGAACAAGAAGAAAAAATGTAGGAAGCAACAGAGGTCAAAAAATGAGAAATCAAAAATGATTTTTTTTTAAATTATTCATGGAATGTTGTTGTGGCACTTGTTGTCCATCACTATTTGCCCTTTAGCAGCTCCTGGCAAGCCACTTTCTCAGCTACTGAAGTCCACATCATAGATATACCCACAATTCTGTAAAAAAGGAAGTTCCAGTTTATGATTCAATAACAACAAAGGAATAACAATTTAATTCCAAGTCAGGATACTGAATGGATTGGAGGTGAACACATAGGTGATGGTGTTGCCATGCATCAGCAGTCTATGTACTTTCCAATGGCAGTGGTAAAAGTTTAGAAGGTGCTGTGAAAAGAACTTTGCTCAACTGTTATAGTGCATCTTGTATATGGTACACACTGCTGCTACTGTGCATCAGTTATGGAGGGGTTGAAGATTTAAGATTATGGCTGAGCTGTCAATCAAGTAAGTTACTTTGTCTTGGATGGTGACAAACACCATGAGTGTTTATGGAGTTGCACTCATCCAGACAAGTGGGAAGTATTCCATTACACTCCTGACATGTGCCTTCTGGATGGTACACAGAAGGCAAGTAATCACTGCAGAGTTCCCAGCCTCTGACCTGTTCTTGTAATCACAGTATTTATAAGGCTGGTCAAGTTAGCTTTCTGATCAACAAAAACCCTTCCCCCACGCCCTCAGGAAGTTGGTGATGGGATTTTCGGCGATGATAATGCTGTTGAATGTCAGGGAGAGATTTGAAGCATTAGGTGCATTCTTGTTGTAGATGGTCATTACCTACTTCTCATATGACACAAATGTTTTGTCAATTATCAAATTAAGCCTCAATGTTGACCAGGTCTTGCTGCATTTAGAAATGGACTGCTTTGGTACCTGATGAGTCATGAATAGCCTTGAACATTGTGTTGACCATTATCAAAGATTACCATTCCTAATTTTTCAATGAAATGAAGCAGTTTGGGTTTAGGATACATACAGTGACATTCTGATACTAAGAAACTTCGCATCCAGTAACTAGAGATTTGCTTTGAGCTAGGTATGACTCCAACCACTGGATGGTTTCCCCTGAATTCCACTGACTTCAGTTTTTCCAGGGCACCTTGATGCCACATTTTGTCAAATGTTACTTCAATGTCAAGGGCAGTCACTCTTACCTCACATAGTAAAATTGGCTTTTTTCCAAGTTTATATCAAGTTGTAATGAGATCAGGACCTGAGAGGCACTGGGAAAAATCAAACTAAGCATCAGTGAGAGGGTTATTATTCTTGTAAGTACTGGTTGTTAGAGCTATTGACACAATCTTCCATTACTTTTCTGAAAAGCAATAGTAGACTGATAGGGGGGTATTTAGCTGGGTTGGATTTGTGGACAGAACATATCTGGGTAATTTCTACATTGTCATGTCGATCTAATATTGTAGTTTTTCTGGGCCAGCTAGGTTAGAGGTGCAATTATTTCTGAAACATTAGTTGTTGGTATTACTGCTGGCAGGTTTTCAGTGTATAGCCCATTGGAGATGTAGTGGACAGTGAAGAAGGTTACGTCAGATTACAATAAATTAGATGGGCCAATGGGCTGAGAAGTGGCAGATAGAATTTAATTTAGATAAATGCGAGGTGCTGCATTTTGGAAAAGCAAATCTTAGAAGGACTTATACACTTAATGGTAAGGTCCTAGAGAGTGTTGCTGAACAAAGGGATCTTGGAGTGCAGGTTCATAGCTGCTTGAAAGTAGAGTCGCAGGTGACTAGGATAATGAAGAAGGCATTTATTGGTCAGAGTATTGAGTACAGGCGCTAGGAGGTCATGTTGCGGCTGTACAGAACATTGGTTAGGCCACTGTTGGAATATTGCTTGCAATTCTGGTCTCCTTCCTATTGGAAGGATGTTGTGAAACTTGAAAGGGTTCAGAAAAGATTTACAAGGATATTGCCAGGGTTAGATGGTTTAAGCTATAGGGAAAGGTTGAATATGCTAGGGCTGTTTTTCCTGGAGCGTCAGAGGCTGAGGAGTGACCTTACAGAGGTTTATAAAACCATGAGGGGCATGGATAGGAAGTAGACAAAGTCTTTTCCCTGGGGTTGGGGAGTCCAGAACTAGAGGGCATAGGTTTAGGGTGAGAGGGGATAGATATAAAAGAAACCTAAGGGTAACTTTTTCACGCAGAGGGTGGTGCGTGTGTGGAATGAACTGCCAGAGGAAGTGGTGGAGGCTGGTACAATTGCAACATTTAAGAGGCATTTCGATGGGTATATGAATAGGAAGGGTTTGGAGGGATATGGGCAGGGTGCTGGCAGGTGGGATAGATTGGGTTGGGATACCTGGTCAGCATGGATGGGTTGGACCAAAGGGTCTGATTCCATGCTGTACATCTCTATGACTGTATAACTCTATGATGCTATGATGTATCCAGTGCCTTCAGTCTTTTCTCGATATCTCAGGGAATGGAATTGAACTGGATGAAGACTGGCATTTGTAATGCTGGGGTCCTTAGGAGGAGACCAAAATGGATCATTCATTTTTGTCTAAAGACAGTTGCAAATACATTAACGTTGTCTTTTGCACTCACATGCTAAGTTCTGCCAGCATTGACCCTGAGTATGTTTGTGAATTGTCCTCCCACATTTAGTTGTTTAATGTCTGAAGGTGGCAGGAAGGCAAAGTTTAATCTGATCCACTGATTTTGGGTCACCTAAATTGTCTATGATGCTAAATTGTTTAGTGTCCATATATTGGAGCTACACCCAGTTAGCACCTCATTTTTAGGTTGGTCTAGTGTTACTTGTGGCATGCTCCATACATCTTTGGAGCAGGATTAATTCTTGAGCTTTTTGGCTTCAGTAGAGTAAGGTAAAGGTGCCATAGTCCCTGAGGGCCATACGACTGCTCGGTCATTACAGAGAGAACTGGTGCAAGTTTAACCTGAGGGTCACCATGCCTTAGAGAAGGGAAAATGTTGAGAAGGCCAGTCCTTCACGGTCACTTCAGCTAGTGCAGGAATTGAACTCTCTTTTTCGGCATCACTCTGCATCATAAACCAGCTGTCTCGCCAAATGAGCTAACTAGCAGCAAGACCTCCAAAGGTCAATCCTTCCCAATTGTGTACTACCGTGCTGTTATCTCATCTCTGTTGGTGGGATAGGTCATACTCAATGATAATAATGGCTATCTCTGGGACAAAGTCATACTCTCATAACTGATAGACAATGTCAGGCTGTTACCTAATTTATCCGTAGACGTCTCCCAGTTATGAGTGCAAAGCATATTTACAAAGTGCAAGAAAAGTGCACCAAATAAAATGATAAGGAATAAACCAATGAATTCCATATAAGCATATGTATTTAAGTAACACGTTTAGTCTGGTACTTGGAGAAAAGTTCGGTAAAAGGGAAAGGAAAAAGAATGCTATGTAAATTGCATTGTGTGACTAAGTGTTGGCTAAAAGTGAATTCTGAGCATGTATTTAAAGTTCAGGAGAGAAATGCTGAAGGAGAAAGGGTTATGAAGGGTGTCCCAGAGACTTGGGTTATGGCAATTGAAGGTTTTACCCTTGGCAGTGACAAGGAGCTGAAAGCCAGAGGAGTGAAATCTGTGAAAAGGAGCTTGAGACTAGAGCAGTTTACAGAGATAGAGTGGGATGAGACCATGGAGGAAGTGAGGATAAGGTTCGGGATTTTAAATATCCATAACAGGCTGAGGTGAATTGTACAGCTGTTACAGAGCAGAGACATTTTTTTCTGACAAAAATCAAGTGGATTTTCAATTGCCAGGTAATTTGTTATGCCAGATTACCAATCATGTAGTCAAGTTCAAGTAAGCTGAGGGCAGGAACTGGTCTAGATGAGTAAAGAGATGACTCTGAGCAAGCTGGATAGACTCAAACAGTTACATTTCGAAAATGGAGAATTACAACAAAGATAAGAGCATTAATAGTCAGGCAAAGCAGTACCAAAATGAGAAGAAAATTAGTTCTAAAACAGTAACCAAAGATTCATCGAGACTCGAAACATTAGCTTGCTCTTTCTCCATGGAGCTGGCTGACCGTTGTGATCTCCAGCATTTGTTGTTTTCAGTACAGATTCCAGCATCTACAGTCATTTGCTCCAAATAAAAAGTAGAGGTCAAACAGACAAAAATAAAATACTGCAAATACAGGAAATCTGAAATATAAACAAATATAAAAAATGCTGGAAATAATCAACTGATCAGGCAGGGTCAGGAGACACAGAAACAGAATTAATGTTTTAAACTGGCGATCTTTCATCGGAGCTGGGGAGAGGGAGAGTTGTAATCATTTTAAGTGAGTGAACTGCGAAAGTGCTAGTGACCTTTCTGCTCTTACTCTGCTGCATTCCAAAGAAGCTGAATATGAGCTTGAGAAACAATACCGTAATCTCTAACATTACAGCTGCTGGACTCAACATTCAGTTTAACATTGTTAATTGTGACATGTGTCTCTGTTTTGCTTCCATTTTCTTTACTGGTTTTGGTTTTTCTTTCTTGATTTTTTTTCCTGTTTTCCCTTTATCTTCATTTTTATTTGTCACCCTCTTCTTTGAGACTCACCTTTGTTTCTTTAGTTGTTCCAGTCCTACTTTCTTTGATCTTGCACCATGAAATCTTCTGTCACCTCCTCTATCTTGCACTCCACCATATCACAAATCTTTCCCTTTATTCCTTTTTTCTACTCTCCCCGTTTGACTTGTTTAAAAACTATTACATCCCTAAATTCTGATGACAGGTCATTGAGTTGTCATCAGCTTTTCCCTGCACTGTTACTCCCTGACCTGCTGAGTATTTCCATTATTTGCTACTTTGAGATTTCCAATATCTGCAGTATTTTAGCATTGTTTTATGAATTCATGATGTGGAACCCTCCATGAAATCTAATATAATTGACACTTAGCGGTAAGCTGAAAAAAAAGCCCATTGACCAGAGAAACAATCTATCAATGTTATTTTTCCCAAAAGAATTCGAATGAATCATTGCATAGTTACTCATTGTTGGTCGATGTAGACGTAGTGGACCAAAGGGCCGGTTTCTAAGCCATGACTCTCTGACTTATAACCTAATTTTGTTCTTGTATCTAGAATCTTACAGCAATGTGATTGGAAGATGAGTTACAAAGTGTGACCATATAGTATGTAGAAATTGAAAATCTAATAGAATCGAATCCTTACAGTAAGGAAGTAGGACATTCAGCCCATCAAGTCCACAGTGACCTTATCCTTCTAACCCTGCAGCACAGTAGCTCTGTAGTGAGCTCTGCTGCCTCACAACACCAGGAACCCAGGTTTGATTCCACCCTCAGATGACTGTCTGTGTGGAGTTTGCACGCTCTCCCTGTGTCTGCATAAGTTTCCCCTGGGTGCTCCAGTTTCCTCCCATAGTCCAAAAACATGCAGATTAGATGGATTGGCCGTGCTAATTTGCCCATCATGTCCAAAGATGTGCAGGCTAGATGAATTGGCCTTGGGAAATGCAAGATTAACGGGATAAGATAAGGTGTTGGTGTGGACTCACTAGGCCATATGGTCAGCTTCCACACTGCTTCTATTGAAATAATAACATTTTAATATAAAGATTAAATAAGCCACATATTTCAAGCAACAATTATTAAAATGGAAAGCAGTTGCAAATTATTAGCATCAACATTTGATACGATGTGTGCTGGGACATCTTTCTGTTGCTCCTGGATAACTATTATCTGCCAGTTAGGAGCCCTGCTTCCCAGTTAAAACCTGTTTCTTTCCTTCATAACCTTCCTTTCCTGAAGCCTAATTTTTACACAAGGATGTATAAAGTTACAATTCACAGAAACTATGTCTGAGGGATCTGTAACACCACAAAAGTCACTTTGAGTACAAAGCATGACCTGAGAGAGTCCAGCTCCTTCTCAGAAGGTATCTTTGAGAAACAAAAAAGCTAAAACCAAAAACAGTATTTGACAATTTCTTGACAACTGATCGTTAACAAATCATGCAGAAACCTTGTGTTTATTTTTTATCTTTTCCTCCTGGTGGCAGCTGAAAGACAGCATGAACAGATCAAATGTGAAATTAGGTAGCAGGAGGAAGAAAGACTAAATGAGTATCTGATGCATAAATAGCTGCTCCATTTGCATGTTGCAGTTTAAACATCATGCAAATGTTAAGGTAATGATAAACGTAATACTTCAATATGTTAAACCTGCCGTGTGTAATCTCTGGCAAGAGACTAATTTCCTGAAAAGACTGCTAATTGTGACTAATGGCTCAATTAACAGTTGGTGCAGAAACAAAGCAAAAAGGTTGGTGGGAAGTCCAGCACAGTTAAACAATTTTGGCTCTGATCACTTTCACACTAAACTGCAACGGGCAGCTGAGTAAATTTCTCCCCCTCTCCAGCATCCTCGATGTTACTGTCACCATGGTGATAAGCATTTGCAAATGGAAATTCAAATTCTTGGTGTGGTTGCTCTGGCAAAATTTGCTTGGTAAACTGAACATATGGTCCTTGTCTCTTTAGACAGCATGATCATAAAATCATAGAAAGAGTCAACATGGAATTAGATTAGTCCTCTCATTATGTCTGCCAACTTGACAATTGGACTGGTGTCTCAAATTCCATTTCACTACTTTTCTATTTGGACCTAAGTATTTGCTTCAGCAAGTATTTATATGATATTGTCTGATTTGGTTTCAAGAGCCACTTGTAGTAATGGATTTGCTGTAATAATTAGTTGTATGAAAATGATTGAAGAACTCCGTATTTAGTGCTGATTTGAACTTTGTAACTTTGTCAACAACTCTCTGATCACTGAAATGTTTTTTTTCTCTACCACCCTAACACATCTATTAGATTCTTTAACACATTTCTCTTCACATACCTATAGGAGCTTTTACACTTGGGAGACAATGGCCTAGTGGTCTTATCGGTGGACTGTTAATCCAGTGACCCAGGTAATGGTCTGGAGAGCTAGGCTCGAACCCTGCCATCGCAGATGGTGGAATTTGAGTTCAACAAAAATCTAGAATTAAAGGTCTAATAATGACCATGAATCCATTGTTGGGGAAAAAGAACCCACCTGGCTCACTAATATCATTGAAGGAAACTACCATCCTTACCTGGTCTGGCCTACATGTGACTCCGGACCCACAGCAATGTGGTTGACTCTTAACTGCCCTCTGAACTAGCTAGAGATGTCCTCAACTAATGAATTTTAAAATTTATTTTCCCCTTAACCTTATTGTCAGACTGTATTTTCATTCTCTTAATCAATCCCTTTGTCCTCCTTTGCTGAAACCTGAATTAATCCCAATTCTCAGGCCTGCTCAATTTTTTGCCCAATTTGTAACCCCCTCCCACAGATTTAACACTATTCCTGAGTTCCCTTGTTAGCCATAGTTCGGCCACTTTGCCTGTTTGCCAAGATCCTGCCATGGCAGAAAACCCCAGCATCCAAAAGATCCTGCCCAATGTGCTGGGATTCAATTCTCTTCAACTCTCAAAATTGTTTATTCTACAGCAAAAAAAAACAAATACTTACTAAATTTACAAATCAGGCCAGACAGTATATTGCAAACCATTTACTTATCCAGGCTTAATATGGTTCAGGTTCAATGTTCTTGTTTTACTAATGCTAGAAATCAATGATTTCCAAGAGTTAGCATGGAGTTAGGAAAAAAGGAAAGTCATACTTGAGAAATCTGCAATTTTTCAAGAGTAACTGGTAAAATTGATAAAGGGGAGCCAGTGGTTGTGGTTTACATGGAGTTTCTGAATGCTTTCAATAAAGTCCCACATAAGAGATTAGCCTATAAAATGAAAGAGCATTGACATGGATAGGCAGCTGGTTGGCAAACAAGAAACAAAGGGCCAGAATACACAGATTTTTGTTTGAGTGTCAGGCAGTGGAGGGTGTGGATCAGTTCCAGGAACCCAACTATTCATAATATATATTAATGATATAGATGAGGGAAGTAAATGTAATATCTTCAAGTTTGCAGATGACACAAGGCTGGATGGGAGGTTGAGCTGTGAGGAGGATGGGGCAATGTTTAAATGTGATTTCTTCAGGTTGAATGTGTGGGCAAGAAAATGGCAAATGAAGTTTAATTTGGGTAACTACAAGAATATCCAGATTGGTAGTAAGACTAGAGAAGTGGATTATTACCTGAATGGCAATAGATTAGAAAAAGGGAAAGGTACAACAAGACCCGCATGTCCTTGTGCACCAGTCACTGGAAGTAAGCACACAGGTACAGTAAGCAGTGAAGAAAGCTTATGGTTTGTCAGCCTTCATACTGAAAGGATTCCAGTACAGGAGCTGGAATGTCCTGCTGCAATTGCTCAGGGCCTTGGTGAGACCACACCTGGAGTATTGTATGAAGTTTTGACTCCTTATGTAAAGAAAAATGTTCTGGTGAAGTAGGGAGTGCAACTAGGTTTACCAGATTGATTCTGGAATGGTAGGACTGACAGATGAAGAGAGACTTAATTGGTTGTGATTATATTCACTAGAGTTTAGAAGAATGAGGAAGAATCTCTCTAAAACTGGAACAGGACTAGACATAATAAACACAGGAAGGAGATTACCAATGACCAATCAGTTCAAAACTCAGAGTTACAGTTTCAGGGTACGGGGTAGGTCACTTTGGACTGAGATGAGGATAGTGATGGGCCTGTGGAATTCTCTGCCACAGAGGCTAAAACATTGAATGTTTTAAAGAAGGAATTAAAACATTGATCTTCAGGCCAAAAGACTGAAATCATAGGGGGAGAAAATGGGAACAGGGTACTGAGTTATAGGACCAGCCATTATCGTTTTGCATGGCACAACAAGTTCAATCGGCCAAATGGCTGATTCCTGCTCCTTTTTTATCTCTATGTTTATCACATCTACCACGAAAAAAAATGGAATCTATTATTAAGGAGGTTATAGAAGGACAGTTAGAAAATCTTAATGCAGTTAGGACAGTAATTGGAAGGGGAAAATAGTTATGTAAAAGTGACATTAGTTTATGAAAGACCTTTGAAGTCATTACACATAATGTAGATATAGGGGAACCATCAACTGTACAGTACTTAGATTTCCAGAGGGCATTTGATAAAAGTACATCTCAAAGAGTACGATGCAAAATAGAATTTCATGGTTTAGGAGGTAACATGTTAACACTGATAGAGGTTTGGATGGCTCAATTATTTGTAATAGTTTTAAAATAACTTGGAAAAAGAGGCCAAATGCATAGTTGCAAAAATTGCTGATGACACAAAGGATAATAGAATATATAAGTAGGGATGTTTTGCAACAATTGTTAGAATACTGATGAATCCAAATGTGGAATACTGTATACAGATTTGGTCTCCTTACTCAAGAAAGGATGCAAATGTGTTAGAAGAGGTTCAGAAAAGATTCTCTGGAATGATTTTTGTTAATTTAAACATTTTTCTATTCAACCTGTTCAGAGATGTTATTTCATACTGCTGGGACAGGTGGGAATTGAACCTGGGCTTGTTGCAGGGACTTTATTGCCTTTCCTCAATGAAGAAAGGCTGGATCTACATACATTGGAGTTAATCATGGGAGGTGATCTTATTGAAACATACAAGATCCTAAAAGGATTTTCTTCATTTATTCTCCAATGGAATGTGGGTGTTGCTAGCAAGACCATCCCTAATTGCCCTTGAACTCAATGGCTTGCTCAGCCATCAAGACATGGCTACATTGCTGTCAAACTTGATTCTTTCCCCTAAAATCTATTTGCACACCAGCTAGGTTTTTATGATAATGAATGGTAAATTTTGTAATTACCATTACTTATTTTTATAGTTGAATCTAAGTCCTACTGGCTACCATGGTGAGATTCAAACTGACATTCCCAGAGAATTAATTTGGCCTTCTGAATTACTAGTAATGGTAGTGACTGTACCATTACGCCAACATCTATTCATGACTGTGCAGGTACTGAAATGTTGTTCCTCTTTTTAAGCAGGGACAAGAAATGGATACTCAGAGTATCCTCAGTAAGAGGTCTCCAATTTAAAGAGGTTAGGATTTTTTTTCTCCTGTGGGGTGTCCAAAATTTGGTGATACAAAGCAGCCTGAATTTAAGCCATGCATGCGTCTCAAAAGATTTTATGGGTGAATGAAGTTACAGACATAGGGAAAGATGAAGATCTGGAACTGATGTGGAAGAAAGGATGAATATGTTAAAAATCAAAGAGCAAAATAAGACAGTAAACAGAAAGGAGGAGTGCAAGGGTCTTGATTTCAGCTGAAGTACAGTGGCTGAGTTTTGGAAGATGTGAATTTGAAGAGGGGAGATGATGTGATAACTGTGTCAGAGTGTAGAGCTGACAAGTTTCTGGGTCCTCATGGGATCCTCATTGCCTTTTCACATTAAAAATCTTTCTCCTCCACCAGAGAATTATGTTCGCCCGATACATTTATTTTCATTTCTAAGATAAAAAGTGTAGATATCTTAAAAGAAAATTGGACAAAACATTTGAGTGAAAGGACTAAGAATTTAAGCTTGTGAGAATTGGATGAAGAGGGATGGAGGAAGGCTTCCAAGGAGCATAAGTATTCGTAAAAATCATGATTACATTTTCAATTGCATTTTTCTTTATTCTTCCTGCATTTGTTAGAAATAAACAGTATAATGGTAGGGATAATTACCAAGCACGTTGATGAACTTCTTACCCCCTTCACTCAAATATCTGGGATTTACAAGCTACTATTTACATAGCAGTAAATGACACTTAAATTTGACTCACTGAACCATTTACACTAACCAGTTTTGATTATATTAGCATTTACACTATTTCCATCCAATTGAAAGACACACTGCTCAGTGAAGAAATAATCTGTTCTTGTGCTTTTTAACAATGTCTTCGGGATTTTTATACATTGTTTGTAAAGTGACGGAGATAAATGAGATGTCTTGCCATCCTTTGGGAAAATGATAGTAGGGTTTTGAGCTGTCAGAACACCCAACCTTTATTAGAAAAGGGCTTTTATCCTTTACTTTAGTAAAGGGCAACATTGCCAATGGCAACTTTTACACACCTGGCTTCTTCCAGGCTGTTGCTGGAATATTACACAGTTTGCATAAATGAGTTAATTGAGGCTTTATCTCATTCCATCTTAACAGGGACAAGCAGTGAAGCATATGTAAGGGTTTACTCAGATTGTAGCTTCATTGGTTACAGGTTCACTTCGCTGTGTGTGCCTCATATGAACTGCCATTCTCAGGAAACAAAATGGTTTACATTTCCTCGATACACATTAGTTGTAATGGCACTAATTCATGATTCTTTCATGCTGTGGCATCTTTGGTGCCACCTGCATTGGACATACAATGGCAAGTCATAGGCTGTCTAATGGATGAAAGTGGTTATCTATTTGTGACATGGCCCATGACGTTGGTGTGGAAAATATACACATCTGCAAGAGCTCCAATAATTACCACCAAAAGGGAGATTATAAGGGACATGGACATGGAAGAGCACAACATAGGAACACATCATGTCTTCATCATGTCATCATGGTGCCAGTCTAAACTAATCCCATCAGCCTGCACATGATTCATTTACATCTGTTCTCTGCCTGTTCATGTGTCTGTCTAAATGCCTCTTAAGTATTGCTTTTGCATCTGACACTTGCACGACAGCACATTCCAGGTTCCTATCACCTTCTGTATAAAAGCACTTGCCTCGTTCATCTCCTTTAAACTTTACCTTCTCATCTTAAACCTACCCCCCATGGTATTTGACATTTCCACCATCGGAAAAAGATCCTAACTGTCTCCCCTCTCCATGCCTCTCATAATTTGATATACTTCTATCAGGCCATCCTCAGCCTCCAATGCTCTCGAGAAAACAATTCAAGTTTGGCTAATCTCTTCTTGTAGCTGCTAAATTCCAATCCAGGCAAAATCCTGGTAAACCATTTTTGTACCAACTCCAAAGCCTCCACATCCTTCTTATCGTGTGGAAACCAGAACTGCACACAACTAAAGTCTTATACAGCTACAACGTGACTTGCCAACTTTTATAATCAGTGTCCCAATCGATGAAGACAAACACGTTGCATGCCTTCTTTACCACTTTATCCTCTCATATTGCCACTTTCAGGGAGCTATGGACTTGCACACAAAGATCGCGCCATATATCAATGTTTCTAACAGTCCCGCCATTTACTGTATCCTTTACTCTTGCATTTCACTTCCCAAAATACACCACGTCACTTGACCTGATTAAACTCTATTTCTCTGTTCAACTTTCCAACTGATCTATGTCATGCTGTATCCTTTGACAACCATCCTCACTATCCATAGCTCCAACAATCCTTGTGTCATCTGCAAGCTTACTAATCAGACCACCTACACTTTCATCCAAATTATTTATGTATTACAAACAACAGAGTTCCCAGCACTGATCATTGTGGAACACCATGAGTCACAGACTTGCAGTCAGAAAAACACCCCAGCACAATTTTCTTTTTAATTATTCATTTTTGGGACATGGGTGTCACTGGCTGACCAGCATTGATAGCCCATCCCTACTTACCCTTGTGAAGGTGGTGGTGAGCTGCCTTCTTGAATCACTGCAGTCCACTTGCTGTGGGTTGATCCACAATGCTGGTAGGGAGAGAATTCCAGGATTTTGACCGAACAACTGTGAAGAAACGGCGGTATACTTCCAAGGTAGGGTGGTGAATGGCTTGGAGGGGAACTTGTAGGTGGTGGTGTTCCCAATTACCCGCTGCCCTTATCCTTCTAGGTGGGAGTGGTCATGGGTTTGGAAGGTGCTGTCTAAGGATCTTTGGTGAATTTCTGCAGTGCATCTTGTAGATAGTACACACTGCTGCTACAGAGTGCCAGTGGTGGAGGGATTGAATGTTTGTAGATATGGTGCCATTCAAGCAAGTTGCTTTGTCCTGGATGATGTCAAGCTTCTTGAATGTTGTTGGAGCTACACCCATCCAGGCAAGTGGGGAGCATTCCATCACATTCCTGATTTGTGACTTGTACATAGTGGATAGACTTAGGGGTGTCATGTGGTGAATTATTTGCTGCAGTATCCCTAGTCTCTAACCTGTTCTTGTAGCCACTGTGTGGATGTAGTGAGTCCAGTTGAGTTTCTGATCAATGGTAACCCCAAGGGTGTTGACAGTGGGGGATTCAGTGATGGTAACACCATTGAATGTCAAGGGGCGATGGTTAGAGTGTCTCTTTGTGTGGCACGAATGTTACTTGCTGATTGTCGGCCCAAGCCTGGATATTGTCCAGACTTTGTTGCATTTGAGCACAGACTGCTTCAGTATCTGTGCAATCATCAGCGAACATCCCCACTTCAGACTTAATGACAGAGGGAAGGTCATTTTTGAAGCAGCTGAAGATTGGTGGACCAAGGACACTACCCTGAGATCCTCCTGCAGAGATGTCCTGGAGCTTAGATGACTGACCCTCTACAACCACAACTGTCTTCCAACAGTCCACTGTTGGAAGCCAAAAGCCAAGCCAATTTTGTCTCCAAAAAGAAACCCAAAGAACTGCAAATGCTAAAAATCGGAAGAAAAAAACTGAAATTGCTGGGAAAACTCAGCAGGTCTGGCAGCATCTGTGGAGAGAAAGCAGAGTTAATGTTCTGATGTTCTGAAGAATGGTCACTGGGCACAAACATTAACTTTGCTTTCTCTCTAGAAATGCTGTCAGACCTGCTGAGTTTACCCAGCAATTTGAGTTTTTGTTTCCAAATTTGTTACCAAATACCCTACACACCATGGACCTCATGAGACCTAACTTTCTGGACCAGTCTCCCATGAGAGAACTTAGCAAATTCTTTAGTAAAGTCTATGTAGGTATCATTCATTGCTCTACCCTAACTAATCAACTTCGTCACTTCCTCAAAAACCTCAATCAAGTTATGAGACAAGATCTTCCTGCATAAAACTATGCTAACTATCCCTAATAAGTCCATCTTTTCCAAATACCAGTAAATCCTGTCCCTAGGAACCTTCTCCAATAATTTCCCTACCACTAATAACAGGCTCACCTCCATGTATCATCCGTGATTAATCCTGTGCCCTTCTTGAACAAAATAAATACTTTGGCTATTCTCCAGTCTTCAGGGACCTTGCCTGGAATTAAAGAGGATATAAAGATCTCTGTTAATGCCCCAGCAATCTCCTCTCTTGCCTCCTTCAATATCCTGGGATATTGGCCCTAGGGAGTCATCTACTTTAATGTTTTCCAAGACATTATATTCCAACACCACCTCCTCCTTCTCAATATCAACATGCCCTAGAATATCAACATACTCTTCCCTAATGTTTCTATCATCCATGTCCTTCACCATGGTGATAATCAATAAGTGTCTCACCTACTTCCTCTGGCTCCATAAGTTTCCTCCTTTGTCGTTGAGCGGACCTACCCTTTCCCTCTTCCCACTGCCCACTTGCTCCTAATGGACATACTAACTGCCTTGGGATTCTTCTTAATCTTACTTGCCAAGGACATTTCATGGCCACTTTTGGCACTACTAATTCCTTGCTTAAATTATTTCCTTCTTCCTTTATAATCTTCAAGGTTCTTGTCTGATTTCAATTTCCTAAATCTTACATGGACTTCCATTTTATTTTTGACAAACTTTCATTAACCCGCCCTTGCCTGTACTTCCTGTTAGACTTACTTGACTTCACTTCTACCTTCTCCACTGTTATTCCACATGCTGGATTCCTGCTCTGTTTCTCACTGGAACACCACTTAGGTTTTCAAATAAGAGTTCAGCTGGTGGGATCAACTCTTCAGGAACCCTGCCGCACTCAGCTCAAGGGCTACCTAGAGCAACAGGAGAAACTAAGGGAAGGTAACAGCACTGATCCAACAGGTAGTATTTGGTTTCAGAGCCAGTCCGCCCCAGGCCGGTCACATCCTTCTCTCTCTCTCTCTCTCTCTCTCCCCCCTTCTCCCCACCCCCACTTTACTGTCTTTTTCTTTCTCCTTTTTCCTTTACTTCATCTTCTGACATCATGAGAAGCTGGAGCAGTATGAGCTAGTCATTGGCTGCAGTGGTGGCCATGCCCAGTCTGAGGATTCCTGGCCGAAAGAGACCCGGAGCATGGACCCGGAGGGTCTTCAGTAGAGACGGTACCCAGAACGGGGATTCCTGGCTGTGGTAGGCCTGAAGCATGCACTCTTGGCCTAGTTGTACCTGGTACGGGGTCTCCTTGAGACCCAGGACACCTTGAAGAGACCTTGTAGAAGCCCTGGAGCTGTGTTTGAAGACCCTTTGTACAGAAAATGAAACTCTATTTATGTATTAATTTATAGTCTTTTTGTAACACAAACTGGTGTCAGATTGTGGTGACAAAACACTTTTCACTGTACCTGTCTAGATACATGTGACAATAAATACTCAACTCACCTGGATTCATGATGGTATGCTTCATGCTGCACAACTTCAGCATAATAAGGGAACAACCCAGTCCACCATCAGTCAGATAAAAAGCTGTGGAGAAACACGGGCAACAGCAAGTGGAGGATGAGGAGGAGAATGGGAGGATACCACAAAAACAACACTTTGCTGTCGAGCACTACCTGATCAAATAATTCAAAAAAATCAATGAACTTAACCTTAACGCCACATTCACCAACTGTCCCAGATTCCTTACCTTTTTTTTCTCCAACAGACTGTCACATTAGAAAGAAAGCAATAACACAAAATGAAAAGCTTTTATCTCATTCCAAGATAAAGTTACAAGTTAAATCATGAAACTGAACTTAGCCGACCATATAAGTACAGTTACTACAGGTGCAGATCAGAGGGTATGAATCCTGCAGCAAGTAACTCACCTCCTAACTTCTCAAAATGTTTCGAGCACTTGCACAGCACAAAGGGTAACTAGGAAGAGAATAGGTCCCCTCAAAGATCAGCAAGGCGGCCTTTGTGTGGAGCCAGAGAAAATGGGGGAAATACTGAATGAGTATTTTGCATCAGTATTTACTGTGGAAAGGGATATGGAAGATATAGACGGTAGGGAAATAGATGGTGAGATTTTGCAAAATGTCTATATTACAGAGGAGGAAGTGCTGGATTCTTGAAACACACAAAAGTGGATAGATCCCCAGGACCTGATCAGGTGCACTCTAGAACTCTGTGGGAAGCTGGAGAAGTGATTGCTGGGCCTCCTGCTGAGATATTTGTATCATCGGTAGTCGCAGGTGAGGTGACAGAAGACTGGAAGTTGGCTAATGTGGTGCCACTGTTTAAGAAGGGGGGTTAGGACAAGCCAGGGAACTATAGACCAGTGAGCCTGACGTTGGAAAGTTGTTGGAGGGAATCCTGAGGGACAGGATGTGCATGTATTTGGAAAGGCAAGGACTGATTAGGGATAGTCAACATGGTTTTGTGCATGGGAAATCATAAACTTGAGTGAGTTTTTTGAGGAAGTAACAAAGAAGATTGATGAGGGCAGAGCGGTAGATGTGATCTTTATGGACTTCAGTAAGGCGTTCGACAAGGTTCCCCATGGGAGACTGATTAGCAAGGTTAGATCTCATGGAATACAGGGAGAACTAGCCATTTGGATACAGAACTGGCTCAAAGGTAGAAGACAGAGGGTCGTGGTGGAGGGTTGTTTTTCAGACTGGAGACCTGTGACCAGTGGAGTGCCACAAGGATC